>NW_024037048.1:18154142-18213349 GCF_015706575.1 Patiria miniata | reverse complement strand
TTTAGGGTTAAAACTGTTGGTTTATTTGCCAATATCTTTCGTCAGTTTGGGGATTTCCAATACAGTGCGCCACCAAGAGTTTGCCACGGAAGTGTTCATTTTTCACAGTGCATTGTGGAGATGGTCGACACATTTCGCAGCGCGTGACACTAAACTTGTTAGTTTGTCCGGTCAGTTGTTTCATAAGCGTATGCTTCAACTATCGTTTTCTTTTCTTTTTATCACAATGGTGTTTTTTTTCTGTGAGGTGACAGAATGCTTTGCCCCGATCTATAAAAAAATTCCTGAAGTTGTCTACTGACTTTGTTCGAATCACGCCATGTTTTTGTCGACTGTTTATTTGAAAATGAACTCTCTGGGGCAAACTCTTGCTGGTGCACTTGTATTAGGAATCGCCATATTGACCCATTGCTGTGTGTAGTGTCTTTTCAAAAAATTAAATGGCCTAATATTTCAGTCTTTAAGCCAAAAGCCGTTTGCCTTTGAGGAAGTCCTTGCTAAGGCTGAAATATCAGGCCGTTTCAATTTCTTGATTTGTATATCTCAGGTCAACCATCCAGTCAGTGAGCAGTTTTCAGCAGTTATATTCATTTTCATGTAATTTCTTTTGTGTAATTTTTGGCAAGAAGAATTTGAGTTTAGCCTGAGCATTGTCACTTTTATGCAAACTAAACTTGATGTTTCAGACGAGATGGATTGTGTCCCAGCTCTGCACGGATACTCAACAAACACCCTGAAGTTTATGCCGGACACCTGTGAATTCTTTACGGTTAGTCTGAATCAATCCAAATCAGATCATAGTCTGAGATTTTGTATTTTGGTACATTAGGAATCAGTAGGGTTATCGCAAAAATAATTTGTGGGACGTAAAATAACACAGAATCGTGCAGAGGCTGAAGTGAAGCTTTGCAGGTATTAGGAAAGAGAAAATCATTCTCCTTGTAAAACTGTTTTATTGCACTTCAGTCAGGCATTCCGTTGACAAGTTATGGCTGTTTAAGGTTCACAGTTATTGACACGTCAAAAAAGTAAAGTACGGAGAAGAAAATCAGGCATCCCACGGTCATGGAATATCCTGGAAAAAAGAAGTAGTCCTGGAAAATCATGGAAAAGTTGTGGAAAATTGGGGACAATAAAAAAAGTCATGGAAAAGTCATGGAAAATTGGGGACAATAAAAAAGTCGTGGAAAAGTCATGGGAAATTGGGGACAATAAAAAAGAGTCATGGAAAAGTCATGGAAAATTTTAGGACAATAAAAAAAGTCCATTGAAAAGTCATGGAAAATTGGGGCAATCAATAAAAAAGTCATGGAAAATTGGGGACAATAAAAAAAAGTCATGGAAATTGGGGACAATAAAAAAGTCATGGAAAAGTCATGGAAAATTTTAGGACAATAAAAAAGTCATTGAAAAGTCATGGAAAATTGGGGACAATAAAAAAGTCATGGAAAATTGGGGACAATAAAAAAAGCCATGGAAAAGTCATGGAAAATTAGGGACAATAAAAAAGTCATGGAAAAGTCATAAATATATAAAGAGCAAACAAGGACTATTTTTGATGGGCCGCTTTGATGTAATGATACCAAGCAACTTGTCTCTGCTAAATGGCGCTAAATGCCATGGATATTGTCATAGTTTTAGTCCTTGAATGTCCTGCAAAAGTCATGGAATTTGGTTTTCAGATTTTTGTGGTAACCCTGAAAACTGTGTTTCCAGTTTTATGTTCAAGAAAATGAAAGTTGCCAAATTTTGTGCAACTTTCTACTCCCCTTAAATGTAGGGAACTATTTGTTTAATTGAAAATGTTCCATGCTTTTCCAGACAACTGAGGGCGCTGTTGCTGTGATGTCATTTCAGGAAGACACTGTTCAGTTTAGGGATTTCTGTTCAAATCGTGAACCCAAAATTTACTCCTTGAAAAAATGTGTGCGAAAGGTTTGCTTATTGGCTTCCAACATATAATCAAGAAAAATTCATGACAGCAAAATATCCCAATTTGTAGCAACTTTTTGTGCTGGAATAGCTGTAACATAGAGGTTTCTGCCTGAAATGACATCACAGTTTGCTCTTGAATATGGACATTTGCATTAGCACAAAAAACCAAAACAGCACCAAATACCCTTGAAAATGGCAAAACGAAATTGAAAATAAGGTTAAATGGGACACAAAGGTGCAATTTCAAGGATTGCATAATTAAATTACATGGGATGGGCCCTTAAATTAGTTGAATTTATCAACTTTAATTATTTGGATGTTTTTCAGGAGACGCAAAATGAGGCAGTTACCCAGGACCCCGACGATCTGATTGATATTCCGAGCCCCTCACCCCCGCCCTCGGAGTACGACTTCTACTCGGATCCAGACGATGCCTTCCCATCATTCACTGCTCAGGATCCCACCGAACCAGAGGACGACTACTTCATGGAGGAATTCCCATCGCAGACTCCAGAGGGCGCCCTTGCTCCGAGGCATTCGCTTGAAGAGATGAGGATTAATCAAGAATCAGCTGGATCCTTCAGTGGCGATAGAGAAACAGAAACGCCAGCAGCTGCTGACTCAAAAGCTTGGTGAGTTGTCCCTGGTTCGATTCCTGCCGGAGCCACTTTGTGGATTATAAATCCAAAAATTGTTTTTCCTCTACCTGAATGTGCTCTTCAGGATTTTGCCTCCAAATTTTGACACCGATTTTCCTTTTAATCTGTGGTAGAAGCTTCTGCTTGTCACTTGGTGGTCGGCGGACGGTCGGTCTGTATGTCTGTCCCTGAAAATTGACCAAAATAAGACCCATAGGTTCCTCATCAAATATAACTACCAAATTTTAATTAAAATAAAATAAAATGAATAACAAAATCAATTCGATACTTCGGAAAGAAGTTCATGAAAGTTTATGTAGCAAATTGATATTGGGAATCGTTCACTGCGAAATGTTTTCTTCTTTCTTTACAAATTCGCAGCTTGAACACTTACTTACTTACATCACAAATTTGATTTTGCATTTGGTTTCTCGAGTAAGAATAAAGCAGGCATGCAACTTTTCCTCGGATCAGCTGATTTCCTCTTTTTTTGACCTCCCCTGTGTGTCATTGAAAATAGAAAAACACTGTACAAAGTCTTGGAAAGATTTGAATTTCCTCGTTTTGTGTGACTTCCCAGGTGCATGCATGATAAGGCCAAACAAAAAAAGTCTCCGGTTTTCTGGTATGGAGCTTGCCCAAAAAGTGGTGCGGCGACGCGGCTTTTTTTTTTTGTACCTGACTTTTTTGCTTCAAATGTCGGCTGATGACTGCAAATGGTGCCCGATTTAACTTAGTGCAAAATGTACGGGAGTCCAGTGAGTCCACATAAAGCTTATTCTCGATCATAACCCAATCTAAAAACACGTTGAAATTGTGCTGCAGCAGCATTCCAGTCAAACCGGTGAGTTTGGCGGTTTTGAGACATCATCTTTTATTGAAAAAAAAAAACTTTTTCATTTTGCCGACGCGCATGGCTACGGCGACGCGCGCGGCATACCAGAAACCAGAGACTTTTTTGGGGGGCCTAAAGGAATCAGCATAAACCAAATAACTGATTGAATAACTAAAAACTACACAAATTTAGATCGTTAATCTGCTGTTAATTCTCTTAATTTTATGTGATTCAGCTTTTCTCATGATGAGAACTTCTACACCAGTCACCCATCGATGCAGCCATTACCTTCAGAGGTAACACTCGGTTTTTTTTTTTTACATTTTGCTTTAAAGGTAGAGTAGATCATTTGCAGCTATCCAAAAAGTAACTCACCAAATTATTGTTGAAAACCTTACTTGGTTTAAAGACGGGGTTTGCAATAAACTCCCTGTGAAATTATTCTTTCTGGCATGCTGTCATTTTGAAGAAAACAATGAAAGAAGGCCATTTCTAAAGATCTGTCAAGTGACACATTTTTGGAAATGTGTGGTCGGTTTGTTATTCGGCGAATCCATAAATGGCTGCACGCAAGCTTTAACACGACGCACACCCTTGCCGGTTGCCGTTATTCATCGGTTTCGGTGCGTGATATCGCGTAGCTGCAATCGGTTTGAATGAGAACGTGTTCCGGACGCTGATCTCAGGCACAATTCAAAACATGACTTGGCAACTTTAGAATTGAAATCGAGATCCTAGAATATTGTTTTTCTCCGAATATACAGCATTCACAGAGTTAAAACTTCATCAGGTTAGTTGTTAAGCACCCGTCTTTAGATATGGAGCACTTTTGTTGCTTCAAACAAAACAAATACACAAATGACAGATGATTTTATCTATCTTTTAATTTCCATTTTGGAATTTGAGCTTAACCCTTTCGTTACCATGGGCGACTTTTGTCGACAAGAAGTACCCCCCTGCTGGTTCCCATGGGCGACTTTAGTCGACCAGGAAACCACACACAGAACACCCTCAACACAGATATATTCACTACTTTTCAGAAAGGCGGCATGTTGATATGTTTGCCCACTCATACATCAACTATACACCAGCTGAAAGAGTGTTTTCGGATCGTTCTAATGGTGTAGTTTATTCATAGTGTTGCCATAACAAAAAAATGAGAAAAGTGCTTTAGAAGTATCCACTCACAAATTGAGGTATGGAGTGCCATTTGGTCATGTGGTAAAATGGCTTGGAGTTTGATGAATGGAACCAGATGAACAAACAGGCATAACTTTCTTATATTTACACATATGGACTTCATTTTTACATCAGATAAAAGAGTAAGGTTCAATGAACAAACTTTACACACACAACATCTATGATTTAAACCACTCCTTGGCAGTGAAAATCTGGGTTGAAAAAAGTGAGTTTTGGACTTGTGGTCATTTTGTTCACGCTCTAGTGATTTCCGTAGGACTGAGCAAACAATTTGGTCCTGGGGAGAGCCAAGTCAATAAACAATGTGGGCATGAAAGGGTTTAAGTAACCCCTAACTTGCTTTTGAAGGGTTGGGTCTCTTTTCAGATTCTGTGGCATCTAATGAAAGGCATTGAAGTACCAAAAGATGTTGTGAGAAATATGAAAGTTGCCCAAACAGATTTTGACAGTCTTTACAAGCTTTGTTGTAAGTTTGAAACAAACGGTCCAAATCACACAGAACAACAACCCTGTCAAGGGTGAAGCAGCCCTCTATCATCTCATGGAAAATAGTTTTACAAAAAAAATGTAGTTTCCTCTGAAAAAAACATTTGACTGCCAGTGCTATATTTTGTTTAAGAAGCGCTGTATATTTCTAGCCTTTTAAAAAATCTGTTAATTCTGATAGATTTCAGTGGCTAGTCTACAGGAACGGCTCAACAGCCTAAAGCAACTGATGTTTGGCGTCATGGAGCAGATATGCGACAACGTAGACACTGCCTTAGTCTCACCAACAGAGGGCGACAGACTGGATCACGTCAAACCTCTATTATCACTCAGGTATACTATTCAGTACTTTTCATTTCATTATTTGTTCATTACAAAGTTTTCAAAAAAGTCTTCCAAAAAAAATCTTAACATATTTGGAAAGCATTTTTTTTAACATTAGAATGATGCAAAATAGTGGATTTTCACTTCACCAGTGTTGTTTTGTAAACACTCAATGACAAGGGCCGATTTCACAAAATTCATCTTATCTTGCGACTCATCTTAGGACTTAAGATGATCCCCCGCTCTAAGCTTGATCTTAGCTAAGACATGTCCTGAGACCGATTTCACTAAACCCATTTTAATCAAGACGCATCAAAACTACCAATTTGATTGCTGTTTCATGTTTGTCCGAGAAGAACAGCCCCCAAAAATGTAGACAAGTCAGATGAAAAAATATCAGCAGCAGATTTAAATGAAGTCTTGTTCGTAGGCATCAACTTCAGAGGCCCTTTGCCTTGTAGTTGATGATTCTCATAAAAAAATATACAGGGTGAGTCAAAATAACGAAACCTAAATGTCGGGACATTGTTTTAGTGAAGTTCTGCATATGGCACTTTTAAAATCTAGGAAATGAAAGCCCAATTCATAAGCTTTCTTTTGAGTACAAGAATCATTCAAATCACTCATCGACTTTTCAAGTTACGGAATTTTAAAGTTTTGTCCACGGATCACAAGAAGGTAAGTGTTCTTTCAGCAAAATGATAACAAATCATATAGGGGTGTATGTGAATTGTTTTTGTTTTGATGAAAGAACGCACACTTTTTTTTGTAATCCGTGGACAGAACTTTAAAACTTGGCTGTGTTATGAAAAGTACATGAGTGATTTGAATGATTCTTGTACTAAAAGAAAGCTTATAAATTGGGCTTTCATGTCCTAGATTTTGAAAGTGCTACATGCAGAACTTCACTAAAACAATAATCGGACATTTGGGTTTCACTTTGTTTGACTCGCCCTGTACTTTCAAAAAGTTTGTCCTGATGATCAATTTTTAAGAATTTGTTGTTGTTGAAAGGAAACGAATGAAAGCCAAACAGAAGCAAGCCGAGGCCAAGCTTAGACAACTCAGCACGGGAACCAATCGCCAGACTTCAACAAGCCCGGTTACCAACCAAGAATCCGCGATCCCCATCATCCATGCGAGGTCGCGACCCCGACCCCGACCCTGACGCCAACGTAGTCTCCCCTTCCAGACGCCAAACACGTCCAACACCAGGACGCCAAACCAAAACGCCTTCAGTTTCAAGTCGAAAACGGGCAACTCGTCCGGGAAGAACTCAGTGACGCCTTTAAACACAACTAACAGAACCCTCAGCATGGTACCCCCCCCTCAGGTACCCCCACCCCAGGTGACAAACCCCCTCAAACAAGGCGTGATAACCACCCCACTCCAGAGGACGCTTCCCAGCACCATCAGTAAGATAAGCCCCGGATTTGCCTCCCCCGATGCCGGTTTTGGCGGAGACGGTTTCTATGACGACTCTCCTGCCATGCCAACCGCATCAGTTTTTAAACACCACAGCACCAGGCTTCACTACTGGGAACAAGAAGAAACCTCTCGAACTTTCTTCAGAGAAGAGACCCCAACCACAACTGGTCAAACAGCACCACAAATTCAAGCCAAGTACTGTACAAAGGGCGTCCGATCTCTCTGTCAACCGAAGGTTGGTTCTTGTCAGATATATTCCATCAACCCTCCTATGCTATTCATTCTGTGCGGAGTTGTCCTTTCAGTCAAAACCAATCAAGTGATTGTTTTCAACAGTTAAGAGCTCCAGCCTGCCAGTACATAAAGCAGGATTGACTGGCTGTGATTGTTTATGTAGCTTGGCACAGCTAGGATTTAGCTGTGGGTGATTGATAAGCCAGCTGTGCCCACAACTTGCCTGCTTTGTCTGTTCATGGTCTGTTGACTGAGTTTGACTGGCCACAGCGCTTGCTTGACATGATCTGACTGCTGGTGACTAGCCTGTGTTAAAAGTATGGCAGGGGAAGTGGATGGATATTTTGACTGTCTGTGACTGTTTAAATAGCAGGAGGGTTAAAGGTAGAGTCTTGCAGCTATCTATAAACTCACTGGCTAAATTATTGTTCAAAGATAGAAATGGCACTGAACTCCCTGTGAAATTATTCCTTCTGGCACGCTGTCATTTTGAAGAAACAATCAAAGAAGGTCATTTCCAAAGATGTGTCAAGTGACGCATTTTTGGAAATGTCCGTTAGTACATGTAGTTGGTTTGTAATTGGGCGAATCCGTGAATGGGTGTGCGCAACATTGTCACGACGCACATGTGCGCGTGGTTACTGTTATTCGTCGGTTCAGTGCGTGATATCACGTAGAGCAATAAGCTGAATGAGAACGTGTCCCGCATGCTGATTTCGGGCACAATTCAAAATCTGACTCGGTGGACTCGGTGATTTTTAAATTGAAATCGACCTCCTAGATAATTGTTTTCACGGAATACAGCATTCACAGAGCTAAAACTTCATCAGGTTAGTTGTTAAGCACCGTCTTTAGATTCTGAGCACTTTCATTGCTTCAAACGAAACACATGCACAAATGATCCACTCTTTCTTAAAATCTGTAAAATGCAGATAATTTGACTCCTCCCCAATTTCCTGTTCCCAGATTGATCACATGAGGATAATTCTCACGCTTGGAATGTATTTCTCTTTGTTCAGTCTCCATTCGGCACAGTCGTTTCAGTGGAACCAATTTCCCCCACTCCAAGGACTGCTCAAGGTGTTCCGTCAGACGTTTGTTTGCATCAGTTCCGTCCTGAGCAACTCGAAGCTATCAACGCAGCGCTGCTCGGTGAAGATTGCTTCGTTCTCATGCCAACAGGTCAGCATCTTCCAAGCCCCCCCCTTTTTTCCTGCACATGCCCTGCCCCTTTTCAATTCTCCCTCCTACCAATCAACATAAAAATAAAATCATTTTTGTACAGTAAATTCATCATTTCAAATTAGGTTGACATATAAACACTGTATACTCACAGTGTTACCTCCCGAGTAAAAGTTGAAAAAAAATCACTCGGGTGGGACTCGAACCCACGACCTCCTACTTTCTAGTGCATATGTCTTACCACTCGACCACCGAGCTAACGGGATCGGTTGGCTGGTTCGAATCTGATGTACATAGCAGCGGGTACCGCATTAACTATTCGTACGATGGAATTTTGCGTCGGGTGATGTAAATCAAATTAGGTTTTGCCCTTCACCGACTTATTTGTTTATTGTTTTGTTGTTATTGTTTTGATGTCAGGTGGAGGCAAGAGTTTGACTTATCAGCTGCCGGGCGTTTTAACGGACGGTGTAACGTTCGTCGTCTCCCCACTCAAGTCACTCATACAAGACCAGGTCCAGCGACTCGTCTCCTTGGAGGTAACATTTGAACCAAACTTTAGGCCTGTCTAAAATTCAAATAGCTTTTTGACGGTTTGAATGTTCGAACACAAGACAACTACGCACTAATGATGTGCATCGGGTCGGGTCGACCAGGCCAAACCGACCCGAAACATTAGAGATATAAACCAAATCCGAACCGAAACAGATCTTAACTCCCTTAAACCGACCCGACCCGCCGACAAAAAAATAAGGTAAAACCGACCCGAACCGACCTGACCCGAAAAAATCCCCCCGAATACCTTGCTTGGACAAAGTGATCTTTTTTTTTTGTGCCTGCCCTTACCCACGTGGCATGAATTCTTTTGCAAAACCATCGTCTCTCTCTCTGTCATACTCAGTGGGCTGATCGAGAGTATTACTCCGCTTATTGAACAAACACATGGTATCATCACGCGGTATCATGAAAACTGTTACAATGTATCTATTTCACTGTCAGTCCCATCCCACTGGAGAAATTAATATCGTGTGGCCACTCCACACAATGGGCTGCGGTCACAGTGACTGTCAGTAATATTGCATCACCTAAATTTCTCAACTGTTTCGGGTTATTTCGGTTTTTTCAAAAGATGGCTAAACCGACCCGACCCAACCCCAAAAATGAAAATGCAAAACCGAAACCGACCCGACCCGACTGAAAAGATGGACAAACCGACCCGACCCGACCCGAAGTCGGTTTCGGGTCGGGTCGGTTTCGGGTCGGGTTTGCACATCATTACTACACACACACAGGGCGAGTAAAAAAAAAAGGAATGCCAATGTTGGGACTATTGTTTTGGAGAAGTCCTGCATGTAACACTTTCAAAATCTAGGATATGAAAGCCCAATTCATAAGCTTTCTTTTAGTACTGGAATCATTCAAAACTTGTCAAGTTACGGAATTTTTAACACTCACCATTTTAAAGTTCTGTCCATGGGTCACAAAAAAAAATTTTTTTTAGCAAAACAAAAACAATTCACTCACATCCCTATGTGATTTGTTTTCGTTTTGCTGAAAGAACACTTAGCTTTTTGTGATCCATGGACAGAACTTTAGAACGGTGGTTGTGTTTAAAGCTGTAACTTGAAAATTACAGTACAGAGGCTTATTTGATACAGCCGTGCTTTGACTGGTTGCGATTGATATACCAGCTTTACCTACCAGATACATCTTTTGTCCGTTGATGGAATTTGACTAGTCACAGTGTTTACACAAATGTGATCTGACGGGTTTTCACAAGTCAAATGCATGGCTGGAAAGTGGAAGGACTATTTGACTGTCTGTGACTGATCAAACACTTGGAGGGTTGTCATTGATTTCTTGCTTGTTTCTTTAGATTCCTGCTGCGCATTTATCTGGTGAATTGAAGTCGGATTTTGTGGATTCCATCTACCGTCAGTTGTCTCTTAGAGACCCAGGAGTCAAGCTGCTCTATGTCACTCCGGAGAAGGTAAACCACTGATCCTGCAAATTTTAACTGTCAACAAATGTCAGTAAAATCCACTGTTAACATTTTTGCATTATCTTTTTTTTCCAATGACAGGAAACCTAATCATTATTGTATTAGGATCAAAGGCTAACCATTGCAACAAGAGTGATTTGATTTTGATTTTGATTTTGAATTTGATTTTGATTTTGATTTTGAATTTGATTTTGATTTGATTTTGATCTTGATTTTGAATTTGAATTTGATTTTGATTTTGATTTTGATTTTGATTTTGATTTTGATTTTGATTTTGATTTTGATTTTGATTTTGATTTTGATTGATTTGATTGATTTGATTGATTTGATTGATTTGATTGATTTGATTGATTTGATTGATTTGATTGATCTGATTGATTTGATTGATTTGATTTTGATATTGATTTTAGATCAGCGCAAGTACCAAGCTCATCTCGGCCATGGAGCATCTGTATCACAGGAAGATGCTTGCTCGGTTTGTCATCGATGAAGCCCACTGCGTCAGCCAAGTAAGCAGATGAACAGACCAACTAACAAACAGCAAAGACAGACAGACAGACAGACAGCCATCAACAAACAGACATGACAGCTTAGTCCCTAAAGAAACCACAGTGTTTTAGTTGCAGATCTAATGAGAATTAAGTCTGAACTTATGATGAAGCATGACGCCAAGTTCAATTGTATATCAGTGGAATTACGTCATCTAATTGATGACGCTCATTGAAATCATGAAGTCATGAAATAGTTGCAGGATCATTTTTCTCAAATCTCGGAATTTGTCATTTCAATTTTGCAGTGGGGTCACGATTTCCGCCCAGACTACAAGAAACTGTGCAAGCTGCGCCAGAAGTTCCCCGGTGTCCCCGTCATGGCTTTAACGGCTACGGCTACCCCAAGAGTACAGAAGGATATACTGCACCAGCTGGCAATGCCAAAGCCACAGATGTAAGCCATAGCCATGACTATAAAGACCCTGTCGCACTGTCACGTCCATGCATGGCGTTCATTTTGCGTTGTTGAAATTGTTTAAAATGCCACAAAATGCCACTAAGATGTAGGATTCAGCGTCCTTGCGGTGTTCTCCATGAGTTCCATTGAAGACTAAATTGAAGTCTTCGTGGCGTCCTCTGCATCCTCCCTACGTCCTCATGGCGTCCAATAAGTTTGTACGAAGTTCTTGAAGTCCTTATCGCGCGCTTGATGCAACCTTCAAATGTATGTGTGACGTCAGCAGCCAGAAGCACGGCGTGTATTAATACTCGGGCCAAAATTGGCGATTGTCATTGAGTCTTCACATTTTAAACGCCAGAGACGCAGGAGACTTCGAGGAGACGTGCAGTCGATCCTGATGCATGCACATCCGTGGAGTTCTCACGACGTCGCTCCCATCTGCCTGCGCGTTGCCATTATGTCACGGTCGTTTGCGAGGAGTTTGTGCAGAGTCCTTACCACGTTCTGGTCAAAACGCCGAGGCGCGGCGTTTGTTTTTGTGCATGTCCAAAACGAACGCCGCAGTTTGGCGTTCAGCGAAGCCCTTGGAGTTCCTCTGAAGTCTTCAACTAGTTTCAATGAGTCCCCACGCGCGTCATCTGCGTTCCCTCCGCATTTCAGTCAATTTTCAGTTCAATTGCCAGAATGCGACAGTGTGACGGGACCTTTTGATAGCGTTTTGAGGACTTGTGATGGACTGGGCTATAAACACTAACACATTTTGTGCAACTTTCTACTCCTCCGGACAACTGCGGCCAACTGTGATGCCAATTCAGGTAGACACTCAGTTTAAGGGTATCCATTGACAATGTGAACCCAAAATTTGCTCATTGAAAACATTTGTGTGAAGTTTGCTCATTGTTTACTAGGGTGCTGTGGTCCAATGGTTACGGTGTTCGACTTGTGTGCCGTGGTACATGGGTTCAAATCCTGACCGTGGGAACATGGTGCTTGTGCTCTTGAGCAAGGCACTTTACCATTATTGCTTCGTCCTTCGGATGGGACGTAAAGCCGTAGGTCCCGTGTGTTGTGTAATGCACGTTAAAGAACCCAGTAACGATTATCGCTAAAGAGAAGGGGTTTGCCCCGGTGTTTCTGGCAGTGGCTGCAATATGCACCGCAGCACATAAGCTTGTAAACCCCTTATAAAGGTGCTACATAATGGGTCTCATATTTCTCATAAACTTCATTTACCTGTCTTTAATAATAAACATAATTTCCAGTGCCTTGAGTACCTAATTGTTGGTAGATATATGTGCTTGCGCTATATAAGATTCCGGTATTATCATTATTATTCTTATTAGTGACACAACAACGAATCACCAAAGCAAAGACACTTTACGACAGCAAAATATCCAAAAATTCTGACATTTGATGCTGAAATAGATGTAACATTGGGGTTTCTGCCTGAAATGACATCCACTTTTGCTCATGAATATGGAAATTTGCATTCGCATAAAAATCAAACAGGCACCAAATACCAGGCATGGAACTTTTCCTCGGATCCGCTGATTTCCTCGTTTTTTACTGCTCATGAACGCCATTACAATTGAAAAACACTGTACAAAGTCTTGTGTGGTTTGGAATTTCCTCGTTGTTTTCTAAATTTGCAGTTGCACGCCTGAAATACCCTTGAAAATGTCAAAACGAAAATTGCAAATAAGGTTAAATGGGATACAAAGGGCATTTCCAAGGATGTATTTAATGTATTTTATTGTCTCTTTATTTTGTTCAGATTCACTCGTAGTTTTGATCGGAGCAATCTCCAGTTTTCTGTCAAAAAGAAAGAGCCTCGCAAACTGATTCAGCACATCACGCAGCTACTACAATCCACGTTCAGGGGCCAGTCGGGCATCATCTACTGCCTCTCAAGGTACCACCGCTGTTTCATGTGTGGCATTTTTAGAACAAATTAAGTTTGTTGTGAGTAATAATTGACACGAACCATGTTCAGGGGGTCATCGGGGATAATCTACTGCCTCTCAAGGTACCACCGCTGTTTCATGTGTGGCATTTTTAGAACAAATTAAGATTGTTGTGAGTAATAATTGACACAAACCATGTTCAGGGGCCAGTCGGGCATCATCTACTGCCTCTCAAGGTACCACCGCTGTTTCATGTGTGGCATTTTTAGAACAAATTAAGATTGTTGTGAGTAATAATTGACACAAACCATGTTCAGGGGCCAGTCGGGCATCATCGACTGCCTCTCAAGGTACCACCGCTGTTTCATGTGTGGCATTTTTAGAACAAAGTAAGTTTGTTGTGAGTAATAATTGACACGAACCATGTTCAGGGGCCAGTCCGGCATCATCTACTGCCTCTCAAGGTACCACCGCTGTTTCATGTGTGGCATTTTTAGAACAAATTAAGTTTGTTGTGAGTAACAATTGGCACAAACCATGTTTAGGGGCCAGTCATGGTCAATCTAGTATCATTACTTGTGTGTCAAGTTACAACTGCTGTTTCCAGTGAGAGAATTAGGGAAACTACTGCAAACTAGTAAAGTTATAATTTCAGTGTTCACACAGCTACTACATATACAAAGTGCAAACCATGTTCAGGGGCCACTGCCTCTCCCAGTGTCTATACACATTTTACAACTGATATTTCATGTAAGTTTTCTTTTGGACATGAATCCAGGGGCCAAAAAATTTGCTTGGCATGAACATTTTTCCTTGATAAAAAAAACAGTCATTGCAAAACATGTTAAGAGGCCACTAGTACTGCAGCTCCTTGTATCTATGTACAACTGCTGTTGCATGTATTTTTTAGGACATGAATTCAGTATACATGTAGTATCCATTGCTTTGTCTTCAATATTTTTCACAATTTTTCGTTTTATTTTCTAGGAAAGAATGCGAGAAGACGGCCGAAGATTTATGCCGGAACGGAATCAAGGCGTGTCCCTACCACGCTGGCCAGAGTGACTCGGACCGAGCGAGGGTACAGGAGAAATGGATCAGCGATGAATACAAGGTTTGTAGGAGGCGTGGAACCAGTCCTTGCAGGGAACCAGTGAAATTAAGAATAAATGCGCTGTTAACAAAATAGTGTTTTGTGATCAAAAGGTTGTGCATTTTTTACAAACTTTTTGGGGGGGGGTTCAAAAAAGGTTTAATATCCACTGAACAGATCGAAACTTCTAGGTTTGTAGGAGGCATGGAACCAGTGCTGGCAGGGAACCAGTGAAATTAAGAATAAAATGAGCTGTTAACAAAATCTTGTTTTGTGATCAAAAGGTCGTGCATTTTTTACAACTTTTGGGGGGTTGGAAAAAAGGTTTAATATCCACTGAACGGATCGAAACTTCAAGGTTTGTAGGAGGCGTGGAACCAGTGCTGGCAGGGAACCAGTGAAATTAAGAATAAAATGCGCTGTTAACAAAATAGTGTTTTGTGATCAAAAGGTTGTGCATTTTTTACAAACTTTTGGGGGGGGTTGAAAAAAGGTTTAATATCCACTGAACGGATCGAAACTTCAAGGTTTGTAGGAGGCATGGAACCAGTGCTGGCAGGGAACCAGTGAAATTAAGAATAAAATGAGCTGTTAACAAAATCTTGTTTTGTGATCAAAAGGTCGTGCATTTAAAAAAAAAAAAATTGGGGGGGGGTGGAAAAAGGTTTAATATCCACTGAACTGATCGAAACTCCAACAGGTTAGGTTTTAAGCATTCTTCTTTGGATTTTGAGTGGTGTTATTATTGTAAATGAAAAAAAGAAAGATTAAAAGTAAATGGTCTTTAACCATTTGGCAACAAGATTATTTTTGCCGCTAAATTTTGATTTACGAAATAGGCAAAATATAGCAGGCAACTTTTGATATATAGCCAAACGCCACAAATACTGTTTCGCAAGAGTCATTTTGAACAGTATTTGCACGATATTGCTTACCGCAACCTCATATTTTTCGACAGACTTCACAGACTTTAATTGTGTGTTTGTACAAAAGGCACGATGGATTAGTGTGTTTAGACGTCACCCGGAGGCGAGTCGAGGCAATCTTGACGTTTTACCCCCGTCAGCCGTGCCTGTGTATAAAAACAGCCAGTGCGCGTTATCACGGCCTCCGGCGCGAAGTGGTTGACAAAATAATGATTTGTGACCAAAAGCTTGTTCATTTGTCACTGTTTCCTAAAAAGTGTAATATCCACTGAGCTGAAATTTCAAACAGGTATCGATCAATCTTTGGATTTTGAGTGGTTTAACTATTGAAAAATGATCAAACTCAATGAGATGTTAAAAGACAACCTAACTAGTTTCAAAGTCTTCTTCCAAACTTGTGTTAAGAAATTTGTGATTTAAAGGGAATAAACAACATTTGCAAACACCAAAAAACAAAACTCCCAAATTATTATGAAATACGTTACTGGACTGTTAGTGAATGACAGTCTAATGCATCCTGTAAATCATGGCACCTGGTGTGCTGACATTTTCAAGAAAACTGCTTTTTTTGTATCGATTCCAATGCCGGTAGACTGACCAGCATTGGAGAAAAAAAAACTTGCGTTTTTCAAATGATGCTCCCAGTTTACCATATTTAGTGAGTCCGCATTTTGTTTGCAATCGATTACACACCTATGAATGGGTACAAGACAGGTAGACTGGTTCCCAACCTTGTTATAATTCCCTGACCTTATTATAATTCCCTGACGTACATAAATTGCTCAGTTTCATCTTAAGTGGGGTCAGGCAACCAGACTACAAGAACATGATTGTTTTTCTTGGTTTTTCCAGAATCTACGAACACAAAATGTCAAAGAAGTCAGTGTAACAATATTTGCTACAAAAATACGAACCCCCCGAAATCCCTCCATTTCTGAAAATAACAGGGAAAGCAAACATTGTATAGGCCTATTGACCTATCGCGGTAGAATCGCGTCAACGCAGCTTGTGAAATATTGTCCAATTACATGATATAGAAATGGACGCGGAACGCACAAAATCTGAGACAAACAAAACTGAGTGAACAGAAACACCACAGGTTTGTGCAAGGGGCGTGGCTAACTCGCAAACGGCGATAGGTCAGTTCCCTTTTAAAGTTGATACCGTGACTGCAATCGTTTTTCGTTGCAGGTTGTGTGTGCTACCATAGCCTTCGGTATGGGGATAGATAAACCGGATGTACGTTTCGTCATGCATTACTCTCTACCCAAGTCGATGGAGGGCTACTACCAGGAAGCCGGGAGGGCAGGTCGAGATGGAGAGCTCGCCAAGTGTATCTTGTATTACTCCTATCAAGACGTTACCAGATTACGCCGGATGGTGGAAGGTACGTTGTTGAATTCTACGGTCTTGGATTCCCACAAAACCATAGCAAACAGTTCTTCTCCAACTCACAAATTTCTTGGTTTTTTTTTGGATTTCTTTCGCTTGATGCTACAGCAAACTTCAACATTTCGCTTGACATTTTATCTCCGGTTTCTGGTCTGCGCGCGCATCGCTGTAGCCATGTAAGATGATGATGTATAAAAAAGCGCCAAACTCAGTGGTTTAACTGGAGTCCTGCTGTTGGACAATTTTTGACGTATAGCAGGGTGGGAAATCTCAGCTTAAAAGCTGATTTCAGCTTTTTTTGTTTTGGATTTCAGCTTTTTTCCCTCACTTGCTGTGTACAAAAGTATAGGAGATTTCCAAAGTTCAGCTTTTTTTACACCGCTTTCAGCTGTTTTCAGCTATATTTTATCAGTGGTTACTCACATCCCTGGTATAGATGGGGTAACGATCAAGTGTAAGCTTTATGTGGCCTCTCTGGGCTCCGATATTTTGCACTATAAATTTAGTCGGGCGCCATTTGCAGACGGTGTTGTAATTTTGTAATTGTGCATCTGGAAGCCAGACTGAGGGAGCGGTGGTATTGTATCTGGAACCTGTAAACGCTTTTTAATTAGCGCAATATGTAAGGGAGCAGACTAATGAGCAGCCGGGCAGCACGTGCACGATGTCGATGTCGATGTCGCTGTATGGTCTGGCATTACTGTTTTTCTCTGATTTTGTCTTGACTATCTAAATTTCCAAAAGAATGTTTGTGTCGGTCGAGATCGTAAGTGGGTGCAAAATTCTCAAGCCTTATGGCCTTACTGAGGTCACCTCAAGCTCCACCCCGAAGGCTATTTTTGAGAGTTTTAAGGGGATCGAAGCGTCATCTGCAACATCAGCCGACATTGGAAGGAAAAAAATAGGGGGGGGGGGAATGCTGCTCACCACTTTTGGGGCAAGCTCCATACCAGAAACCAGAGACTTTTTGGGGGCCTAATCCTAAGAATGTCAAGGCCTAATAACTCTGTTTTGCTAATTTACTTTCATAAACGGGGCCCTTTGTGTTGTTTATGGCCTGCTAGTTCATTTCGAAGAGGAATATTGGGTTTTTCCCCTTTAATTAGGCAACTTTTTGTCCTGACCTAATCAAATTGTTGTTGTTTTTTTTACTTTTTTTTTGAGGGGGGGGGGACAACATTTTTTTCAAAGTTAAAAAATTCAAAAGCCTGCTGTTTTGAATCCACATTTATGAATTACCTATTGGTCAAGAGCCCGTCACGTGGCCAGTTTCTAACAGTTGAAAAAGACCGGCTGGTCGGTCTTAAACAATTTTCCAGTGTCACATGAAATTCGGACCCCTATGAAATCTGGTGCCAGCACCGTTTTATTGGTTGAACGTTCACAATCATCACGTAGGCATGCACAATACTACCAGTGAGTCAGTATTTCATAGTCCTAAATTCACACTAAATTTTGGTAAATTTGCATTCTGCGCGGCATCACGCAGTACGCACAACATGTGCGCCAATCTCCATATAAGGAGTTGTTTACCAGAGGGCCTTTCCATTCCATAGCTAGAGGGGTGATTTGTTGAACAGAATTGTTGAAAATTTATTAATATTTGACTTCTTTTTTTTTAAACTTTGGTTTTATTAGACTGGTTGGAGTTTGGATGCTGATAATTACCCACGCCAAAGAATTATTAGCATTTAGACTCCAACCAGTCATAAACAGAGTGTTTAAAATTGGCCAAGCACACATTTGTTCCCTTTAAAAAAACAATTAAAAAACAACAATCAGCCCATTGTCAAAAAATCATAAGTCCAATCACAGTTTGGATCGTGTAACATTGGACGAACAATAACAAAGGAATCCCGTTGTCAAGTTCATTTGAAGAACTTGCTGACTTTATTTAGGACTAGATGACTTGTGATGGACTCATGGACAATGCTGACGCATACACACCTTTCGCGAACAAAAGAGGGCGCTATTGATTATTTTTGAAAGTGGCGTGACACAGCGCGTGCGCACACTGGTTCACGCGCGTATGGCGCGAAGTATGCACGGCTAATTCTGTTTTTTTTTCACGTCTTTGCGTGAGCTAACGCGTGGCTGGCACTGCCTTCAAATGTCTCTCCCAGTGGTCTCCCCCCACTCTCCCTTTCTTACCGTTGAGGGGGTACTTGTGTTTGGAGGTCAACTTCCCTTCTTTTGTCGCAACAGGTGATAGAGACAATAATTATGAAGTGACGAAAGTCCATCTGGACAACCTGTATCGCATGGTGCAGTTCTGCGAGAACAGCGTGGATTGTCGACGCGTGCAGTTGCTGAATTACTTCGGAGAAACAACTTACACCAAGGAGAAGTGTCTGCAGAATCGACAGACCGCCTGCGATAACTGTCTGTCTGGGGTGAGTAGTATCTAGTCAATCGGTAGTCACTCCCAAGTCACAAGTGATCATAGATCAAATCAGAATGATCATAAGACTATAGCTTGTGATGACTTGTGATGCCGTGTGATGACTTGTTTTGCAATTGTGATTGACTTTTCGTGACTTGTGATTGATTTGTGATGACTTGAGGTTGACTTGTGATTGACTTGTGATTGACTTGTGATGCCTTGTGATGGATTTGTGATTGACTGGTGATGGATTTGTAATTGACTTGTGATGGACTTGTGATGACTTGTGATTGACTTGTGATGAAATGTGATGGACTTGTGATTGAATTGTGATGGACTTGTGATTGACCTGCGATGACTCGTGATGCGTTGTGGTTGATTTGTGGTTGACTTGTGATTACTTGTGATGGACTTGTTATGACTTGTGATTGACTTGTGATGGACTTGTGATTGACTTGTGATGGACTTGTGATGGACTTGTGATGGACTTGTGATGGACTTGTGATGGACTTGTGATGGACTTGTGATGGACTTGTGATGGACTTGTGATGGACTTGTGATGGACTTGTGATGGACTTGTGATGGACTTGTGATGGACTTGTGATGGACTTGTGATGGACTTGTGATGGACTTGTGATGGACTTGTGATGACTTGTGATTGACTTGTGATGACTTGTGATGGACTTATTGAATAGTACTGCACTCTACGGCACCATGATACCTGTGGTTAATTAATCCAATTTCACAACCAGTTGCAATAAACACATTTCTTTCCCTTCATTCAGAGTGCCTACTCCACTGTTGACATGACCAGCATCGCTAAGAAGATTGTGGAGTTTGCTAAGCAGATCGATGGAGCTCCGTCATCATCAGGCAGGGATACAAGAGACGATACGCCCCCCAGTTCACCCTCAATCACTACGCTGATGTACTCATGGGTAAACAATTCCTGCTTATCGTAGAAAGTTGCTAAACAGGGAAAATATGTGCTAAACGCAGAACAGGTTCCAACCAAAGTGTCATGCAGTGTTTATTGTGTTTGACTGGTCCCAAGTTTATTTGTGCTTACTGCACGAATTCCGTCATTTCTGCTTAACAGCACCACAATACCCCCCCCCCCCTTCCTGCCTCATCACCTACCCCTAACACCCTTCCCCAAACAATCACCTCCCCCACCCCACCCCAAGGAGTTTATGTTAAAATCTCATTCAAATCTAGCTGCTGGTCATGTTGTGTCCTTGGGCAAGTCACTTTACCCCACCTGCCTCTCTCCCCTCTCTCCACCCAGGAGCTTAGCTGGGGAGTAACGTGCCATGGACTAGCATCCCATCCAGGGGCAATAGAAATATTCATTCTCCTGACCATATTTTGTGTCCTTGGGCAAGCCACTTTACCCCACTTGCCCCTCTCCACCCAGGAGTATAAATGGGTACCGCCATTAGCTGGGGAGTAACCTGCGATGGACTAGCATCCCATCCAGGGGCAATAGAAATATTCAGTCTCCTGGCCATATGTTGTGTCCTTTGGCAAGCCACTTTACCCCACTTGCCCCTCTCCACCCAGGAATATAAATGAGTACCACCATTAGCTGGGGAGTAACCTGCGATGGACTAGCATCCCATCCAGGGGGAATAGAAATATTCAGTCTCCTGGCCATATGTTGTGTCCTTTGGCAAGCCACTTTACCCCACTTGCCCCTCTCCACCCAGGAGTATAAATGGGTACCGGCATTAGCTGGGGTCGGGGAGTAACCTGCGATGGACTGGCATCCCATCCAGGGGGAATAGAAATATTCTCAGTCTCCTGGCCATATGTTGTGTCCTTGGGCAAGCCATTTCACCCCACTTGCCTCTCTCCACCCAGGAATATAAATGGTACCGCCATTAGCTGGGGAGTAACCTGCGATGGACAAGCATCTCATCCAGGGGCAATAGAAATATCCTCAGTAATTTCATGATTATGAAACCGGAAATGGGCGCGGCCACATTGGCTTGTGACAGAGGTTACTGTTTACTTTACTCACTGAGCCGATGCAGTGCATCGAGTTTACCGCCCAGTGTCGAAAGGACTACCCCAGTGAAATTGGAAGCAGTTACGGCACTTTTGTTTGATTTCCTTACCCCAACAGGAAGTAACTCGGCCAAGGTCACTCAGAACGGACACGCCAGCAGCCCGATCTACAACCTGATGAAGGGTCGGGATTATCAACGTCACGACTGCGAGAGACTTCTACGTAAGATGGTCCTAGATGGACTACTGCGGGAAGAGTTGGTGATCGGAGCTCACGATCAGGCGCTGTGTTACGTCAAAGTCGGACCTAAGGCCTTCGATTTGCTGTCTGGACGTTCAAAGGTGCGCCTTCAAAGCCTTCTCGTAGATACTTTTTTAAAACCTTGATGAAATGCAGAAGTATTCTCATGCAAACATTCTGCGCAAAGTTGTCGTGTCAGTCAAAATCAGTCAAGCGACTGTTTTTAACGACCGAGTTGTCCCTGCCTACGTAGAGCAGGACAGACTGGGACCTTAAGTGCTCCAAACGATGCAAAAGAAGATCAGGCCAACTTCACTCACTCTTTAGCCAGCAAATTTCTCCAAAACTTTCATGGGGCAAAGAAAAGTTCCTCAGTATTTCACCAACAAAGTTTGAATACAAAATGTTGATATTGTCATGATTATTGGTCGATGTGTGGGATTCCGGAACTGTCGAAAATCCCATGGACTAAACGTGAGAGAGTATTGGTGAAAAAAGTAGTTGCACGTCGGGCTGGCAACCTTGAACTTTTGGTTGTCCGACCAAATATTTTTGTTGTCCCTGGACGTCGGGCAGCTGATTTCACGAACCCTGCAGACATCTTGCCTTTTTCTCAAAATGCTAATATCCCTGAGCTGAAACCTCAACAAGTTATCGTGCACTTGACATTTGGAGCAACTTTGTCGCTTCAGACATAAAAAATGTCCATTTTTTTTTTTCAGATGGAACTAAAATTGACCAACGCCAAAGCCGCCAAAGCCTTGCAGATGTCCACTCAAGTTCCAAACGAGGCCCTCAACGCACCGAGACAGAAACTCCTGGATGAGTTACGAGTCATCCGCAGGCAGATTGCTGTGGAAAGCAACATGAACCCTGATAACGTCTTCAACGGTAAAACAAAATTAAATTTCGGTTTTAATTTTCCAGGGGTCTACTAGTCATAGTGAACCATGCATACTTGTCAATCAATCAATCAATTAATCAAACAATACGCTTCGACCAATCAGATCACTGCATCTGATCAGGTGACCGTGGGCAAACTCGGGGGAGTCAGGTTGGCGTTGCGGTACTTTCCTCGCCTTCCACTGCTGTGACCCGGGTTCGAATCCCGCCTGGGCCAGCATGTGGATTGGGTTTGCAGTCCCTGCCTGATTCCGTGGATTTTCCTCAGAATGTTCTCCTGGGCTTTTCCTCCCACTTCTAAAAACTGTAATTTCTTCTCATTGTCTTCTCTCCACAGGTTTCTTCAGGCTTGCGAGCTACAGTGCCTAGGGCGCTTTGGAGGAATCCTTTGTTTCAGTACCAGAAATATTATGATAAATGATAATATAAAGGGTCAGAAATCACAGTGAAAAACGTACATAACCCAAAAGCAGGCGGGCTAACGCCGAGTCAATTATTTACTTGTGATTTTTTATTTTTGTCAGATGAGACGTTGAGAGAGATGGCTGACCAGCTGCCGATGGCCAAAGAGGAACTGGTGGAGCTGACCGGAGTGACCGTTCCTAAAGCCACTCGTTTCGGCCAGCGATTTCTGGAGACGATCACCAAATACCTGCCGGATATGTTACAAGGTAAGCTAGGTTGAGTGTAATTTGAAAATCAATCAAACACTGACCAATTCTGATGAGGGATACTTTTTTTTTTTTGCGATTATTTGTACTTCAAGGGCCCAGAAGTGTTTTTTTTTCTTAGGAACACATTTTCTGATCCTTTCTAATCTTCTGAAGTGTTTGAAAACTTATTGGCATCCCTTTTTGGTGAATTTTACCGAAAAGTGCACTTCTTTAAACATTTGAAATGGTCCATGCTTTTCGGCGCTGTTGCTGTGATGTCAGAGGAGTTGTTTACATCTTACTCGTCAGCTGGACACTCCATTATTGAGCTAGAGGGGTGTTTCAAAAAACATGAAGTGAACTTGTTGAACAAGATCGGGGTTCATTTTTACCGAAAACTTTAGATTTTTTTGACCGAAAAGGTATTTATGAATGGGAATGAATATGTGTTTGGTTGGTATTAATCAAGACCGCTTAGAGTCTGGGTGCTGATAATTACCCTCGCCTTCGGCTCGGGTAATTATCAGCACCCAGACTCTAAGCGGTCTTAAACAGAGTGATTAAAACCTCCGGAGCACACATTTTATTCGCTTTTTATTTGCATACTTTATTGGTTTACAGAGGAAGATGATTTTGCAAGCTCTGATCCATCCTCTTCGGTTTATTTCAACAACACCGTCGCTAACACAGCCACAAATGCCGCACAGATAGCCGATCGTCCAAACGAGCGCCGCGCAAGAGAAAACGCGAAGGTAACAACAACCCAACGAAGAGTAAACGTGTCCGCGCCGCATCCAACAAGAGAAAAGGCAACGACGGAAGCGACAGCAACAACGCCTCAAACGGATTCAACTTCAACAGTGGAGCCGGACACCAGACTACTAATTTGAATCAGTTCAAGTTCCAGAAGCCATCCGGTGGGGTGGAGGGGGCGGGGGGAAGGGAAGGTTTAAGGGCGGGGGGAAGGTCGGTGGTGGGCAGGGTCGGTTGGGTTTATGCCAGATCCTAAACCCCGACAAGGGTTCGGGAGAAGTTTCCTGGCAAATGGCGGCCAATTCCCGGGCTGATATTCCCGGGTTATGAATATTCATGAAGTGAATTCCAAGCAACGCAGTTCAGCTTTCAATAATAAGCAACAGATTCTTATAGGAGTAAATAACCATGTATACAAAGAAAATCATCTTAACGGCAAAATTGTAAAACAAAAGCAAAAAATCACCTTATATGCTATATTTTGGTGTAAATTTGGCCTATAAACCGAATTGTTTTTCTTATCTTTTTGTATCAGCCTGTTTTTTTATGACTTCATGAAGCATTTGAAAGCATTAGGTTTATACAGGGTGACTCAGAGACTCTAAACAAAAAGTTATGGGAATTGGGGGCATTAAAATATTTGTTTGGGGGGGGGGAAAGACAAAATAAAATCTTAAGCCCGTGTAGGCCCATCGTCAATGGTCCGGAAATAAGCCACTAGAGCAACTTGGAAGTGTAGACGTTTTTATAAATGAGAAATGTAAGAAAACCGCAGAATGGTGTATAACAAATCGACAATGTTTTCACTAGGTGACAAAAGCCTGCAAAATCAAAAAAATTTCGATTTTGAGTTTTGCCGGCCAATTTATTGCACTTGACAAGAAGAAGAATTTGGCTAATTTGCATAATTGCAATTGTTTTACTGCCCCTGTATTTTACAAATCGCTTAAAGACCACCAGAGGTTAATTTTATTACTTTCTTGTTTTAAATTTATGTGAATATGTTATTAGAAATAAAACATTTTATATATTTGAATGAAATGACGTCACAATATAATTCCTTTGTCCCAGTATTAGTTCTTCTTCAAAAGTTTATTCCTGTTTTCATTTTATGTCTTTAAGTCATCAAAGAAAAAGAACTTAAATTCAATAACGCATTCAAATTAAAAGCGCAATAGGCCTGCAACATGATTTTTATTGGGGGGGGGGGGAATTGTTAAAAAAAAGATATCTAATTAACATTATTGGTACACGGTACATTCTCAAAACCCTTATTCTTAATTTTTAATAACCCATTTCCCCAATAAGCCATTTGCGAGTAACCTATACCCTTTGGGATTTACATTTGAAACATCTGGTACACTGACTTGCTCAGAATGCTTGGCACATTTTAACTTTGAATTCTCCAGGCCAAAGACACTGTTGCTATATCACATGATTCGGGAAGCTCTTGCATAGTTACAATACATTGTTCACAATGGGTGAGAATGGCACAAAGACACCAGACCATGCCGGAGCTGAGGGTTGCTAGCATAAGGCTTGCCCCGAATCACGTGATATAGTAACAGTCTCTTTGGTCAGGAGAATGCTAGGTTAAAACGTGCAAAGCATTGTATTAAGTCAGCGTTCCAGATTTTATTCAAATTTAACTCGCAAATGGCTTATTCCGAAGCAAAAAGAAAAACGGATAACGAAACACATTTCCCAATTCCTAAGCAAAAAGAACAACGGATAACTATATTTCCAATTTCCCGCGCAAAATAGGATAACGGACTTCGAATCCAAAATCCTATCTCGACAGCTACAGCCAAACGGAAAACGAATAACGATTCCCACTTTCCTATTCGACAGTTAAACGGAAAACGAATAACGATTCCCATTTCTCGACTCGAAACAAAACGGAAAACGAATAACGATTCCCACTTCCCTATTCGAAAGCAAAACGGAAAACGAATAACGATTCCCATTTCCCGTCTCGAAAGCAAAGCGGACAGCTCAATCGGTTGCAACATTCTTTGCCAATATTGTGTGATATTCTGACTTCATTTCTTTATTTCATCTGTAAAAACATTAAATGTTTACTGCCTTTCTTTAAATGGAAGATACAACATTTGCAAACATCACAAAACGAAATGATCAAATTAACGCGAAATACCTTAATGGATTGTTGGGGAATGACAGTCTAAAGCATCCTGTAAAATTGTGGCTCCTAATGTGCTGACATTTTTAAAAAAATGGTACTTTTCCAACGCTGGTCGGCCGACCAGCATTGGAGAAAACTGGCTATTTTTCAAAAATTGCTCCGAATTTTTCATAATTAGTTATTCCGCATTTTCTTTGCAATTGATTACACACCTTTGAAGAGGTTTAAGTCTGCTAGACTGATTCGCTGACCTTATGATTCCCCAAAGTCTATTAATTGCTCCGTTTTATCTTATAAGTGGGGTCACCAGACTGCAAATACATGTCTGGTTTTCTTGGCTTTTCCAGCATCTACAAGCCCAAACGTGAAAAAAGTCATTTTAACAATATTTGCTAAAACATTCTCCTCCAAATCCATTTATTTCTGAAAATTGCAGCGAAAGCAAATGTTGTACATGCCCTTTAAGTCCGATAATCTTATCTTGCAGTGTCAATATTGTGTAGGTGAATTTTAAAAGTAAATGTGTACTTAAAATGTTGTTGAAATGCTGTGCATAGTTCTTTGAATAAAGGGATATTAAATCATCACAATAAATAAAAGTGAAAAAAAAATACCTGTTTGTTATTGTTTTGTTTGTTTTCTTGGTAGTTTGTTTGGGATTCTGAAAACAAAACTTCAGTTTATTTAAAAGATAAGTTCAGTAAATTTATGTTTGGGCATGGAGCTATAAAAAGTTGGGAAGGTAAAAAAAGAAAGAATAATATAATTATGGTGGGACTCGAACCTGAGTCGCCTGATTGAGAGTCCTACGCCGGTCCAGCAGACCATTAACGCACTCAATGTTATACTAGTTCTGTTTAATTACAATTGTAAGATAGGCTTATCGTGGCTTTTCACGTTGACGCCCATGCACGCTTAGACTTAAAACACAGTCTGACGATGTAAAACATTCGTTTGATTTTGGGTGTAGCTGTTCTAGTTGATCTAAATTTAATTGGAAAGGGTAAAGGATGTCATCTGAACTAAAATCCTGAAATTCAATGAAATAAAACTCGTACAATCCTTGGTTTCAGTACGAAACACACGTGTTCAACGGATGCAGAGAAGCCCATTTCTTTTGTTACATTCCTTTGTTGAATCTTGCGTTAACAATAAAATGTTTCCATTGAGGGAAAAGGATTAAACGCCGGGATCTTTTTTCACGCTTGAGTGCATCTGAATGGGGAATATTGAAGCGGAAAATCACGATTTACATCACTTAGGCAGCACTTTATCCCACATAATGATACTTTTTGAAGAGGAAATTGCATACTGAATACATCTATAGTTTCAAAATGCAAAAATTCGCCGTATTTAAAAAGTCGAGGTAATTTTTTTGGAAAAATTTCACCAAAACTTTCCTCATCCTAACGTAGGCGGCGCTATATATATATTTCATTCTCAGTGCGCGCATTGTTAGCGCGATAGCCGCCGCCCGATCTGTGTATCACCCGTTTACCCAATCTTATCCTAGCATCACAATTTTAATTTATCTCACGAATTAAATTTGAATAGGTCTACAACTATAACAATAGATAATTAAAGTCAGTGAAAAAAATGCAATCTGAATAAAAGTCAACTTTAATGGAACAAAAGAGACGCGTATAAGGATATTAATAAAAGGGCCTCGGTATACACATGAGCAAGAGGGAGGCGGGAATTGTTTTGTCGTATGAGATGGGGGGGGGGAGGGGGAACAAGCGAAATATATTTATTAAAAGTCGTAAGTGGAGAAATATTTTTTTTTAAATAAAAGGGCTATAAACTGTACATGTATACAAAACAGGCAGCCAGCCCCGCCCCCATCCCCTTGCAATGCCATACACACACGCTAATGTGCTAGCCAACTCTGAATACGGTGCACGTGCGAGAATGGAATATATATATAGCGCCGCCTACGTTAAGACGAGGAAAGTTTTGGTGAAATTTTTCCAACAAAATTACCTCGACTTTTTAAATACGGCGATTTTTTTAATTTTGAAACTATAGTTATATTTAGTATGCAATTTCCTCTTCAAAAAGTATCATTATGTGGGATAAAATGCTGCCTAAGTGCTGTAATTCGTGATTTTCCGCTTCAATATTCCCCATTCAGAGACACTCAAGCGTGAAAAAAGATCGCGGCGTTTAATCCTTTCGCCTCAATGGAAACATTTTATTGTTAACGCCAGATTCAACAAAGGAATTTAACAAAGGAAATGGGCTTCTCTGCATCCGTTGAACTCGTGTGTTTCGTACTGAAACCAAGGATTGTACGAGTTTTATTTCATTGAAGTTCACGATTTTAGTTCAGTTGACACCCTTTACCCTTTAACAAATAAGTTTCCATCAACTTGAACAGCTACACTCAAAATTATACGAGCAGATTTACATCGTCAGGCTGCGATGTACGTCTAAGCGTGCATGGGCGTCAACGTGAAAAGCCACGATAAGCCTATGTTACAGTTATAATTAAAAAGATCTAGTAGTGCATTTGAGCGCGTTAATGGTCTGCTGGACCGGCGTAGGACTCTCGATCAGGCGACTCAGGTTCGAATCCCACCATGATTATATTGTTACTAAAATTTTCTCTTTACTTTTTCCCTTCCCCCAAAACAATTAGCGAACTTATCTTTTAACAAAAGTGAAGTTTTGTTTTTCAGAATCAAATACATCAAAAATATAAACACTAAAATTGCATTAGTTAGGCCTATATTCTTTTTTTTAATATATACTTAATCCTCCATCCATGTAATTGAAAACTATAGGAGAGACAAGTTTGGAGTTTTTTTCTGAAAATTATTTTAATTTTAATTCTTTCAAACTGCGTTTAACACTTTATATGAAACTTAACACATAGTTATCACTGCACTGTGTTATTATTGAAATAGTTGAAGAGCATTTTATTGCAAAAATGAAACATATTTTAAGGGAAGATACAACATTTCCAAGCATAAAAACGACATGGTCAAATTTTCACGAAATACTTCACTGGATTGTTAGGGAATGAAAGTCTTAAGCTTAGCATCCTGTAAATCATGGCTCCTGGTGTGCTGACATTTTTCAAGAAAAAGTGTATTTTTCCAAAACTGGTTAGCCAACCAGCATTGGGAAAAAGTGGCTTAAAAACAGTTCCTAATTTTTCATGTTTAGTTAATTCGCGTTATCGTTGCAATTGAATTACACAATGGTGAAAGGGTACAAGCCTTCTAAACTTATTCTCTGACCTTACAATTCCCCAAAGTCTACCTATTGCTCTGCTTCATCTTAAGTGGTTCAGGGAACCAGACTTACATGAACATGACTGGTTTTCTTGGTTTTCCAGCATATACAAGCCCAAAACGTGAAACAAGTCAGTTGAACAATATTTGCTATAACATAATAATCCTCCAAATCCATTTATTTTTGAAAATTGCAGCAAAGGCAAATGTTGTACATTCCCTTTAACCAAAACATTTCACGCATGTCAGTACTGCATGCGTACAGTTTAAAAGAACCAATGATAAGGACTAGTAACTGGGTTTTGGCATTAAAGATGACTCATTGTCCAAAATCAACAAATTATTTTGTTTTCCAATTACCAATTTTCCATCTTTTTGTTATTTTAACAGAAGAAAACAACTCTTTTGTTCTGTTTTGGGACATTAAAACCCTCGGAACAAGTAGCATTTAATTTGGTAGCTTTTTCATGCAAACAGGTCCCCTTCCCTACTGAGTACACGAGACTGTTTGCCTGCATTATCATTTCTGACAGGGATATCGGGAACCAGTTTTCCCTACAAGAACTGACTTATTCTAGGGCTACATATAATGACAATCTAAGTATATTACATAACCAAATATGGGCCAAATTTGTTGTTCTAATTCAAAAGTGCTAATTTGTTATATTGTTAGAATATACAGCAATAAAGAACTTTTCTTGGGGGATGGAGTCTCAGAAATTGCACAGACTGTGGTTATAAAAAAAATCAATTTTTTTTATGTATGTAGACGCCTACTAAGGAAATAGGATTACTGAAATATACTGAAATAACAGCTAACATTGACCCAGGATCGCATGGACCAACAAAGGGCATGAAAACGACTCTTCTCAACTGTTCTCAGACTTTATTTAAAATTATATCCAAGTGAGAGATATTTGAGGCTGTGTTCAATCGATGGGTACGATGCACCCATACCCAACCTTGCATCATTCAATGACTTTTATTGCCAATAAGCAAGTAACTGAAAACTTGGTAAAAGGAATTACATGGAGCACAATATTTGAGTGAATAACCAAACCACATTCCTCTGAGTTACTAAACATGCAAAACAATATAAACCGCATGGATGTTTATTGAAGGCAGGACCAGTCCAATCCAGTCCAGGATCTGCAATCCAGTATCCTCACTGGTTCAGCATCTGCAATCCAGTATCCTAACTGGTTCAGCATCTGCAATCCAGTATCCTCACTGGTTCAGCATCTGCAATCCAGTATCCTAACTGGTTCAGCATCTGCAATCCAGTATCCTAACAGGTTCAGCATCTGCAATCCAGTATCCTAACAGGTTCAGCACCTGTGATAGCTGGGTGACCCTCTCGATGATTTTATCCTGTCTGTCTCCACCAACCTGCTGATCAAATTTCTGCAGGAAACAGTCTGGATGCCACAGCAGCTGCACGGAGCGTACAAACCCCCACAGCTCGGCAGCATCCTCGCTGAACACAATGTAACGCATCAGCACCTGGAACAATCTTGTCTGAGACTGAGTTGCCATGATGAAACAGTCACGGCATGTCCTCCATGGATCCCAGCTGAGTCAACTACTGTTCCTATACTTGCACTAAGCATCTTGTTACACAACTGTTGGCACTCATCCTGTGTCATTGTCTTCGTTCTTTGTCTCAGCTTGTCATCCTCTCTGCTGTATCGGACAGCTGAGACCCCTTGTATCGCTGCTGCTGTTCTGTCAGTGATCTGCTGCTATGGCGGCTCAGTCGTCAAATGAATCCTGATGATCAAACACATCATTAAAAAAATTAATTCTGAAAACATTTTTATACCGACTTTTAATCTTGCAATGTGAATCTTTGTTTTGACAAAAAAACTCACTGACATCTTTGCTTTATTCAGACTAAGTTTCCCCAGGGACAGTAACATATATTTCAGGGTTTTAGTAAAAATACCTCCATCGAGCTTCATAAACAGTCCCAACAACTCCAACAAGCATGATGCTCAAGTTGCTCATAAGAGTTGCAATAATAGGCGTCAGCTTTTTGGTTCGACTCCCAGTCAAGAAAGCGTACCTAGTTTTTTTCTTCAAAAGCTTCTTGAAAGCCCGGAACGCACCCACTCATTTGATCAACTTTTTGGAACCGAAATATAAAATCTGTGTCGCCAACATACCCTGCAGTCCTATAATAAACCCACACTACTGGGACCTGGCATGGAGTGCTCTGAAACATGCAAAACACAGTATTGATGAGAGTCCCAAATTTTCGGACAAGCATAAACCTGCGAAAACAATTTTGCGACCTGACACTGCCGTTTTCTTCATATATCATCTCAATGAAGGACAGTCATTGAAAAAATGATGATAAGACATGAATCTAGGACTAAGAAACATTCCCAATTTCAATGTTAGGAAATACTTCAATTTTCTTGACTCACCATAGACTTTGTACCGCTGAAGTGGCGTCAGGTTGCAACATTCTTTCCATGTCTGCTGCCCATTGGAGATCAACCTGCTATCTGTACTGCCATCAATTGCATCATATGCTGCATTCCTCTGACTCTGTGTCTTGCATCACTGGCTGCTCATGGCATGCACGTCATCAATTTCTATTAAAAACCATAGGATACAGACAGAAAGGCACTTGTATTACATAAATAAAGCCACAGTGAGTTGCTATTTGCTGGGCGTGTTTTCTTAGTTGAACCTAGCCCGAAAATTAGGGACTGTCCATGCAAACTGAAGTCAAAGTCTAGCCCGACTGCGTCTGGCCGTACAGTACTATCGCAAGCTCTGTAGTACGGCCAGACGCTCAATGCTTCCACACACACTGAATTTTTTTTTCCGCTGATGTAGCGATTTTGCTACAGATTTTGATCAAGATTATCTTTTCGTCCAGGACACAAATTTCCATCCACAAAATGTAGATGTGTTTAACGCAAAAAATAACGGGCAATTTTGAGTCAACTTTCACACTCGGTTTCCACAAGATAACTGAAGAAATATCTGTTGCATTAACTTAGAATGTATTCCGGTATCCCTTTGCAAGTTTTCCAACAACTTTGAGGCAATTTAGATTTTTTGTTTTTTCCTCAATAAAAAAATACAAGAGGTTAGGCCAAAAAAAAAAGTCTCCGGTTTCTGGTATGGAGCTTGCCCAAAAAGTGGTGCGGCGGCGCGGCTTTTTTTTTTTTTTTTACCTGATTTTTTTTGGTTCAAATGTCGGCTGATGACTGCAAATGGTGCCCGAGTAAACTTAGTGCAAATATATGGGAGTCCAGAGAGGCCACATAAAGCTTATTCTCGACCACAACCCAATCTAAAAACACGTTAAAATTGTGCAGCAGCAGGATTCAAGTCAAACCAGTGAGTTTGGCGGTTTTGAGACATCATGTTTCATAAAAAAAAAACTTTTTTCATTTTGCCGACGCGCATTGCTACGGCGACGCGCGCATACCAGAAACCGGAGACTTTTTTTTTTGCCTTAGCCTCATATTTTTAATTCAATTTGGCAAACAACAAAAACTTTTCTCCAAAACAATTATACAAACATTCCTTGGAAAGTAGGAGAAGCTTCGATCAACATTCATCGACCCATTTTGTTTTTAAATATCACCACATATAACCTTATATGGTAAGGAATTATTTTGTTTCCCCTTCTTTTCTTGCGCAGTTTTATCAAACGAAAAGCAACGATTTCTGATTTCGCAATCTACCTGAAACGAAAGCTGGACATTGTTCGTTGTGCAATTTTCTGAACGACATAGACACATTGGTTACGCAATGCATTCCAAACGACGCAGATACGTCTTGAGACCATGATTATGTGCACCAAGTATAAAGCATGTTATCTTCTAGAAATAAAATCAAAAATATTTTGAGTGTTATTTTTAATAAGAATGTCTTTTATTTCAAGTCATTACCACTATCTACCACTATAGCTATAGTACGCGGGTATGTATACATGCATTTTGGAACAGTGCCCTCAATAGACAGGTAGCGTCTAAGCCCAACCCCCTCCACCCCAGCTTTTCAAACTTTCCAAGTTGGTGGCTCCGCAAATATGAACAAGAGATTGCCTCTGCTGGTCAAGAGGCCTAACTGTAGCCTTTCCACAAGGTCATCCTGACAAGCGCCGGCAGTTAACCGAGGGACGAAACAGCGAGGCGTTTTGAACGGCGACTTGACACACGTCGAGTGAGCTACAAGCGAGGTTTTCCAAATCCTAGCTTCATTCCAATACCGGATCCAGCTCTATTGCCAAGCCGCATGCCCGAAACCGGTTTACGGAACGAAGCCGGAGTTTGAGAAACGCCGGTATGTCTCATGACCTCGATGACTTTCGGTCGTTTTGTAAACATAGGCTTCGTGCCCGGCTTCGGAACAAGGCCATGTAAGGCCCCTAATCAGACAAGTGGCTTTGTCATTTACTTGTATGGTATGGTCCCACTGGTATGGGGAGGGAGGGGGAAGGGGGCATGTGGTCGTTCAACTATCCCACCCCACCCCCATCGTCGCTACGTCATTGCTTCAGAGATTATTATAAATCGAGGTGGTTCGCAATACAGAATGGCAAACTCTGGTATGATTTGTCCGGATATCACCAGGGCTAGTTCAGGGTGAATCGTGCGCTTTATGCGGAGGCCACAAACTAGCAAATGTAGGAAGTCTGGTCGTTCCATACAAGCCTTTCTCGTTTAAATCACTTAACATGCTTTATTGGAACTGTGTCATTACTTTAGGTAGTGAACGTTTGCTTTTTAAGTCCATCATCACCGGTCATACATTCTAACATTTCTGGAAATGATTATTCGAACTGGGAGATATTCAAGTGTAAAAACCTTTTCCACATTTAGAAGGCCACGATTATACACGGGCCGTATATGATGCGTAAAGTTCATGGAAGTTTATTTAACTGTATTTTATTTCCTCAAAGTCCCAATCAATGAGCAAAGCCTACCTCAGGGGCATAACTACGGGGACACGGGGCATATACCCCACCCCCTGTGGAAGCCGGCCCCAGCCCTCCCCCGCCCCATTTTGAAAACCTGAATTAAAACATTCACTGTAAGCTGTAATAATACGTTTATTTTGCATTTAGTGCAGCCTTTGAAAAAAAAACACGCACCTCAGGTGCTCTACCCCAAGTTAAACCCAAGTTTCTCCGCTGGCTTGAGTACGATTTAATTCCTCATAATCCCGAATATATCCACACAATTTAATAGACTGAAGCGCCAACTGTACATTGAATGAATCACGGCCGGTGTATACGTCACTTGTCTATCCACCAATCACAGTTTGTCGGTGACAAGTTGGTGACGACAAGTCGGTGACCACAAGTGAGTGGTCTGTGACTGACAGATTGTGTGTGTCAATCATAAATTCCATATTTGGATGTGTCACCGACATCCATACAATATCCACCAATAAGAAGCGGCCATTTCAATCTCGGTGACTAGTTTTTATCCTCAACGACATTAACATTGCTTTCATATCATTAATATGAAGCGAGTCGGTGATGTGTGATTGACAGCGCACAGGAGCCATGCAATCACAATCCAGGTCCAAGTTTTTAGTCACTGCTCAGGAAATCGATGGCACTATTTAAGAAAATGTGGGGCCGTCCACCCTTCACATCAACCACAGGTCACCTTCGGACGACAACCAGAGAGAGAACTGACTGCAAGAACAAGATTTTGCTCGGTGAGTGTTTGAAACAATCATTTTTCCTCTGAAGAAATTTGTTGTTTTTGCACAATGTGTTTGAATCAATGCGGGATTCAGATTTTGTTGAATGTTGCTGATTCAATGATTCTCCAAACAGCGAGCGCGGTGGTAGGCTTGATATTTTCCCGTCTTTGTGTGCTTGTGAAAATGTGGTAGCTTGAGGACTGAAAAACCCCCAAGATTTTTATGAACAAATTGTTCTTTTTCATTTCACTATGACTCTGATACACGTCTGCTAACAGCAAAACCAGCGCGCTAATTCCGATCCAGAAGTTGTGCCTTTTCCCAACGACCACTTTGGAGTTGATAAAGTATTGCGATAATTTACAAATGTGTTTGAAATTAACTTGTTCAGACGGACTTTGTTTGTGCATAACATTCACTAAGCCCGTCTGAAAGAGTTAATTTCAAACACTTTTGTAAATTATCGAGCTATTTTATTTCAGCTCTTATAATGTAAACAGTTGGTGCGGATGCAGACCACGGTTTTGCGAGTTCAAATTTCAAGGCAATAAAAATGAGGAATTCCTGTCTGGCAATATTTCCGCGACTACTTCCATTGTGCACTCTCAAAAACAAATTGTCCAAATACTTACTGGTTTCTTTACTTCTTGAACAAAAATCATTTGGATTCTTGTCGATATGGATAATACACTACGAAGTCACATTTATGGGCTTTTTTTATTTAGGTTCGACTGTTAGGTTGGACTGTTTTCTGACCGCAGTTTTTCGCAAGTATAAAACATCAAGTTCCCTGCTGTGATTCAGAACAGTAAAGATGTATTGATCATTCAAAATAATATTTCAGAGGAACTACAAATCGGTGTTTCACATTTTCGGTTTCCAAAAAAAAGTCTCTCAAAACCCGGACTCTTTATAACCTGGCCAATATTTTTGGCATGATCAAGCACACTCTTATTTTTTGCCTCCTTTTTTTCCTATTGACTTTATCGTTTAAATTTCCAAACATGAAATCCTAGTGCAATGTACTCATATTATTTCCGGATATCACTCAAACTCAATCAGAATGAAAAGTTATGCGGAAGTTGGTCACGGAAGAACGTATACAGGTATTGGGACATCTCAAAATGCCGGTCTTATATGTGTTATTATTTGTGGATATTCTCAGTGCCTTTGAACTCTGTTGTTCAACTGGCATTTTGCTATAGTTCACAGTGCGCCATTCCGGTTTCATCAAGTTACTATTAAGCATTGCAGGATAAAAGTATCACTGGTCAGAATAGACTAGAGGGCGCAAATACAAACGCACTGGATCATGATGATGCACACAGTTTTATACAAGTTCAATAGCTGGATGCATTTTGTAGAATTCATGGATAGATTTGATTTTTGGAGAACGCATTTGAGATAATAGTCAACCCAAATTACATTTTCACTCTACAGACATTTTTTTGGCCGTATTGTATTTGTGGAATTCAGCTATGCCTCCCCACCAGACTCCAAGCTATCTCCTAGAGGATTTTTAATGACTCATATTTTTGTTGGTATTTGTTTCAGCCAGCAATCCGCTCAAGTGTTGAAGAGTGCTTCCGCGAGAGAATTCAAGAACTGTGCTTAGGTGAGTGTCTGTTAAAATTTTCTTCATTCAAGCATCAGAATAGAGCAGTGATTTGGTAGGAGACTGTTCCTTTTTTTCTATGCATTTAATATTTTTGATCAAAATTAGAAACCAGAAACGTCATTCAATTACCTCTACGAAAAAAAATAATCCTGGCCATGATGGTTAGGCTTCTCAATTATCCCTTCTAAAAAATATCCTCCAAGCCATAGTCTCCTCAATTATTCCTTCTAAAAATATCCTCCTAGCCATGATGGTTAGCCTCCTCAATGATCACATCTAAAAAATATCTTCCAAGCCGTGATGCTTTGTCTGTTCAATAATCTCGTCTAAAAAAAATTCCTCCAAGCCATGATGATTACTATCCTAAATTATTATCCATTCTAAAAAAAAATAGCTTCCAAGCCGTGATGGTTTGTGCGTTCAATAATTTCTTCTAAAAAAAATTCTCCCATTCATAATAGTTAGTTTCCTCAATTATCCCTTCTTAACAAATATCCTCCAAGCCATGATGGTTAGTCTCCTTAATTATCCCTTCTAAAACAATATCCTCCAAGCCACAATGGTTTTTATTTCAATAATCCCTTCCAAAAAATTCCTCCTAGCCATGATGTTTAGTCTCCTCAATTTCCCTTCTAAAATATCCTCCTAGCCGTGGTGATTAGTCTCCTCAATTATCCCTTCTTAAATATATAATCCAAGCCATGATGGTTTTCATTTCAATAATCTCTAAAATCCTCCTTGCAGTGATGATTAGTCTCCACAATAATTATCCCTTTAGGAAAGATCCTCCTATCCATGATGGTTAGTCTCCTTAATAATTATCACATCTAAAACATATCCTCCTTGCCAGGATGAAAGTCTCCTCAATTATCCCTTCTAAAAAATATCCTCCTAGCCATGATGGTTAGTCTCCTCAATTATCCCTTCTCAATATATCCTCCAAGCCATGATGGTTAGTCTCCTCAATTATCCCTTCTAAAAAAATATCCTCCAAGCCATGATGGTTTTCATTTCAATAATCCCTTCTAAAAGATACCTCCTTGTCATGAGTGTGAGTCTCCGCAATTATCCCTTCTAGAAATATCCTCCAAGCCATGACACGGCAGCTCCACATGCATAGCGCGTACACACAAAAAGGTTCTGTAATGCGTTAGTGCTGTATTTGTGAACTCCAATGATGCCGGTGACGTCACACAACATGGCGCCGTCCACATGCAGACTGCGCAATAGTCGTAGCCTTGATGCCATTTTGTGATTGGACAATTAACGACGTAGCCTTGACCAATGCGTTGGGCTTATCGATTCGCCGATAAAAAAAATCGCCGATAAGAAAATCCCTAATCAACTTGGCAAGGCATAATTGCGTGCACAAATCGATGCCTGTACGCTGCTAGTGAGAAAGTAACTTGTACCATACAGCAAGGCTATGTTTGTACATGTACGTACGCACGTACATGTACATACATCACACACGTACTCGTACAACAGCCATGCACACACAGTACTGTACATGTACATGTACATGTACATGCATGAGCTAGTCCGCGTTCGACAGGCCACGCGGCGCGTACATCCCCCACACGTACGTACGTACACCCACACGCAGAACATAGTAGGCCTACATTTACTGCCTTATTACACCATGCGTACAGTCCGTACTCACGTGTTTGTGCTTGCTGGTTGTGTTAGTACCAAACCGTTCGTACGCACAAGGGTCGGTGGTACGGTACACGCACGGACAAGGGTCGGTGGTACACGCACGTAGCCGCGTTGATTGTGGGTGCAGGGCCCGATTATCTCCCTTCGACAAAAAGCCGAGAGACCGCATTGAACAAGGCTATTAACGACGTTGCTTGCACATGTACGCAAGTACGACGTACGGTACCATGTACACGTACGGGCGCCGCATGTACATGTTCATCGTACAAGACCAGGTTTTTCTGTGACACATCTCGTTCACATAATGATACAGAAAGGGGGAAAGGAAAACTTTTAATCATTTCACAAAACCCTACTGTGAATATATCTCGATATTTAATGAACATTGCAAGATATCTGCAATGATTCGTTGGACATTAATTTTGTGCGTAAACTTTGAGAATGGAAGAATTACTTCTCTCTTTAAAAACAACTTATTTTATTCGTCTTTATTCATGCTTTCTTTAAAAAAAATTATTTTACGAATGTAAATTTATTAATTTTATGTACATATTATGCATATTAAATTGATCCCTGCTTTTCTTTTCAATCATTGTTTTAATTTGAAAATAGTTAAGAAGTTTTTTTTTTAAATACCTCCCTATAATATCTAAAAGGACTGATGATGCGACCGGAAGAACTAATTACTTAACAGTTCAATTCCGTATTCACTTTCATGCATTTCTATTTCTATTGTAATTCTATTTTTTTATGATGTTCATTTATGATAACAGACCGTCACTAAAATGATTGTATTGTATGGTATACCGAGTGCGGATCCCAGGTGCGTAAGCAGCGCTACTTGCAACCGCGCTTGCAGCATAGCTACTTGCATTGGAGATATGAAGACACCATCAAACGAATGTCGTTCATTGTCCAATCACAAAATGGCAACAAGGCTACGACTATTGCGCAGTACATACAGAAAAAAACATCGATGTTTCGTCCCAAATAATGTCAAAATTAGACACTTTAGAAATATGTTTTATTATCATAAATGAGAGGGCAATGACGGGATATGATGTTTTCTTTAGGAAATAAATGAGAAAGGGGTATAATTTATATGCTAAGGTGTGTTTTAGGGGAATTTTCGCCAACATTTTTGCAATGCGGGATGAATTTATTCGCGTATCGAAGACTTTTAAAAGCCTTCAATAAAAGCGAAACGCAGTTTTTCAGAAGAAATCTTTATGTTGATACCATTATTCAGTTATGAAAATAGCCAAATCATACTTTTTCTTGGTCGGGTCGACATTTTAAAATAAAATATAGACGTTGAAAGTCAGACTACAATTCCAAAGCTTCGCTGAGAATTCGGGCTGCTTGCATCGCTGGTTTACGATCTAGTATCCCACTAATACATGCAAACTGGCGCGCGGGTACCAACTGGCCTAGCGCCGCGTGTGTTGTGTACACAAAAGCGCCGTACAACGTGTACACATGTACATGTACATTGTACATGTGTACGTACGTAAAACCATCGCATTCGGGACAATCGCAAGACATTGAAAAAAAAATGCATAAAATGCAAAACAGATTACATAGAAATAAAGAACCATCTATATCTGTCTTTAGATGAAAACACTCACTGTGGACAAAATAAACACACAATCCGAAATTCACAAATGTTTAGTGTACATGTACAGTGAGTGAGTGTTGTACAGCATATTAAAGCAGCACAATCCAAAACCAAGCATGAATTTGCCATCAGTATAGCTAGACACTCTATCCTCTTAATTTTCTGGGGGAAGTTGCTGACAATTAATTGGATCTATAGCTTAAACAAAACAATAACAAATAGGTTTTTGTTTGGCAATAAACGCATTCTTTATTTCACAACCAATCCATATCATTTAAAAAAAAAAGTTTCATTTACAGAAGTGAAACTTCACAACAGCCATATTTTACAAGTAAATAAAGTGCACATGTAATGCAGGCATGAACTCAACTAGTGAAATCAGGTGTGGCAATTTATAAAACTATGAAAAAGTCTGAAAAATTAAGTAGGGTAGTTGCAGTTGATTCAAGAAAGTGATTCAAAAATTCAACTTTATGAAAGGGCAAATGGATTTAAGCATACCCTCACACCTGAAGACAGTAAAGGTTTTTTTATATTTATTTATTATTAATACTTTGTTGGAGAAAGGAGCTTGCAGTTCAACTGCACTATTTCATAAGTGGTGGTGATGGCAATTTCAGGTTTCAAATTTTCGCTTAATTAAAATTTCACATACGTACGTGTACACATACCTGGATGACCTGCCCCCCCCCCCCCCCTCAGATTTACAAAGCACTACATCGCTTCACAATTTGATGCAAACACAGTCCACTGTGAAGTTCTTTTCCAGTGTGAATGCATCATACATCGTCAATTTTGTTAAATATTTTAGAAAAGTTTTCACAAGTACAATCGACGACTCTTTGTTGACTTTTCGACGACTACTGTTCTTTGAATAAATACATAACATGAAAATACATGAACATCTACATGTAGTCACCTTTTGTCCTTTGAATACACTACGACGTGTCGCACTTACAGCATATTTTGTAAAATGAATCACAGGATGCGTCATCCTAGGGATACAACGATGCATCGTAGGTTACAATAAGTTTCATGAAATCAGGTACAGATTGTCATCGTCACTACGAACGACACTCTCGCACCCGTGTGTGCGCTGTACGCGCGCGTGTTTACAGAACCGGGATATTTTGGGTTTTACGAACTGATATCCGCCACAGTGCGGCACTTTTAGAGCGCACCCCGTACATTTTTGTTTTCACGAACTGACACCCAAGCATGATGCGGCAATATCCGTGTACTTGTGCGATTATACATGTACACATTTTTCATTAAAAAGCGATTTAATTGGTAAAATTAAGATCAGTGTCAGTTCGTGAAACCGAAAATGCATGGGTGCGCTCTAAAAGTGTTGCACTGTGGGGGATGTCAGTTTGTGAAACCCAAAATCCCGAATCTGTAAATACTCAAGTGTGCGCAAGTGTCAGTTTGTGGTGACATTGACAAGATATATACCATCTGAAATGGCAATAAGGACAAAACAGAAACTGTCCTGATCAAAGTTATCTCCTAAATTCCCAAACTATCTCAATTCTCTCAACCAACCCCCCCCCCCCCCCCCCCCCCCCCCCCCCCCCGGCAGTAAGATATTCATTATGAAATGTTTACGTCAACTATGTTATTCAAGCATATGGGACAGGGAGGCAGCGAACAGACTACACCTACCACTCCCAATTCAGATCACACTAAAAGTATTTGTACATGTACTCCACACCATGGACTATTTAGAAAGGTTCAGAGTGGGTTTGGGCTGTTTGAATGAACATGGCCATGTCATGGCATGGTCAGGAACTGATACGGAGTTCAATTGCAATGGGTGGGTAGTACAGATCAGATGCGGAGGAATCCAAAGCTCGTCCATTATACCTGGCCATGCATGTCGTTGCCATCTTCAATCCAGAAATAGGAGGAAACTCTTCAAAACCTGAAAGCACAACAAGAATATAACAAATGGAACAAAGTCAAAGGGATACTTTGAGATGCATGGTGACAGCAAATACACCAGTCCTTTTCTGGTGTTGACGTCAATTTGAACATGTGCTCATTAGGTTAAATGTGACGTAAAAAAAATGAAAAGGACAGGTAAAAGGAAGCGTCTCAAAAGTCTCTGTTGAAAAATATGCCAGGTTATTTTCAAGATTGTTGCCTGTGCCTTTGCTGGGATTTTTCTTGCATTGAATATGAGTGTTTAAAAACTATAGAAGATAAGAAAGTTTCATATGTTATCTTTTTCTATAGGCACAGACATACATGTACAATGTACATGTAAACATGCACTTGTACATGATGTATGTACATGCATGCACATACATGCCATGATCGATTTCTAAGTAAAATAATATCAAGATGCTCACCGATGAAAATTGTCAAATTTTCTGAAGGTATCCTTCGTCAGGGCAGGGTACGTCATCTGCGTGTCATGGTGGAATGCCGTACACTCCGCATAAGAAGAACTGTCTCAGGCAAACCTCCTCCACAGCGTCCGAGAGACAACCAATAGGTCTAGATGGCAAATTAAAGTACACATTCAAGTTCATGTACAGTTACGTGACGTTTGTGTTTGTACACAACAAGAACAAGAGCATGCATTACATGGGTTTCGAGTAAACTCCGTACCCAACAACCACTGTTACCGACTCGGTCCCTAACAGGCGGGTCTGACCGTCTGAGACAGCATGGCCAACTCAGTTCCACTTCCAGGTCAACTTGGTCCCAGGTACAAATGTATAAAAGTCGGTCCAATGTCAACTAAGGGGGTAAGTCTCAAGTCATTTTAGTCCCAGGTCAAATTTGAAATTAATGGAAAAAATATTCTACAATTTGTAGAATATTTTTTCCATTAATTTCAAATTACAAAAAAAAAAGTACAATTATATGACTGAGTGAGGGCAAAAAAGAAATAGCCTAATGTATTGACGGCCCTGGCAATGTAACCTACATGATTGTAGGGCCTACATGTCAAATCCTTTGTTTACGCATTTAGAACATACATGTACAGTACACAGTTTCCTTGAGAAGTTTTCAAGAACAATGTCAGGCTCCTGCCTGCAATTGCAAAGAATGACCTCCATTCCTCCATCATCATTCATGTTCCTGCATGATGCATGCCATTGCCAGCAAATCCTGACCACGCTGACTAAAATTTACATGAAATTTAAAAATCATAATGAAATTGGAGGATTCAGGACTGTTACTGTTAGGATTAAGGAATGCATTGTGATTATTTGTTACGAATACGATTTTTCTGGGTAATTGCAACTAGCAAGGCACACTGGGCAGAAATATTTCTTAGATGAAAGTCTTCTACATACACGAGTCGTTGCGTCGTCCAAAAGTGCGTGCTGTGGGATAGCTCAAGGCGCCTACGCTACGACTGTTTCATGTACAACATTACTGTAAATAACTTCCTGTCATGGCGCGGCGTACGTACACAAAATCCTTGTGTCGCAGGCTAAAAACAAGGAGAAACTACAAAAACTACATCTTCTGAGCAGAGTAAATACATAATCTATAGGCTTACCTTTGAGATTTCCGTCTGAATCTCCGAAATCATGCCAAAACATGGCGACGAAGGTCCCTACTCGTCACGCCATGACACTGCATGTACACTTCGTACGTTGCGACTTGACGAATTCCTGTTTTATTCACCCTCAATATTGGCTAAAATCTCACGAAAGCATGTCGACCCAAACCTTTCGTCCATATCAACGTGAACCTAGATAACTGAATACAGGTCAACTCGTACGCGAACCAACTCGTACGCGACCAACTCGTACGCGGGTCAATTCGTACGCGAACCGACTTCATTGATGGTTTGTAAAGCCTTATTTGGTAATCTGTTGCATATTCATTTTAATAAACCAATCAATTTTTTATATCTTTTGCGGGTATTTAAATCCACCAACGAAACAAAGGGATCGCTAGCGCTGTGCGTAAGGTTTATTTACATCGCGCTAGGTTGTCACGTGGTATTACCACTAACTCAATCTCGCCAACAGAGGGCGTACTTTTTTATGCGTGAAACTGCCGGTGTAGCGTGAATATCCGACTCCATGAAATGTGGACTCATTGGTAGTACTGCGCACGCGTGAGTACGACACTATGCTATTTTTAGGATCGTTTCGTGAGAGTGACCTGTCACGTGCGAGGGATCAACCAATAATAGGGAAATAGGGGTCCGATTTTCATAGGAGTCGGATTTTCATGTGACACCGTGATGATGGTTAGTCACTTCAATTATCTCTTCTAAAATATCCTCCAAGCCATGATGGTTTTCATTTCAATAATCCCTTCTTAAAATATCCTCCTAGCCGTGATGATAAGTCACCTCAATTATCCCGTTAAAAAAAACCCTCCTAGCCGTGGTGATTAGCCTCCTCAATCATCCCTTTAAACCCTAAAGGGGCCGGGTTATTTTGACCATCTCTCAGCCGGGGGGGGGGGGGGGCCGGATTCGGCCCCCCCCCCCTAAGATCTCGGCCATCGAGTGACGAACAATTTTGAAACTCAATACATGCATAGAGCAACTCTTCCTTGATATACCCAAGAAATTTCATGACTATAGGTCAAAGGGGTTTGGAATTATGGCTAATTAATTATTCATATGTACGAATGGCAATTCTGCTCTGTGTACACGACGTATATGCAAAAATTCAGTTTTCACGGCGCGTAGCGCCGGAATTTTTTTCGCTACGCGGCAACCCGTGGTCCGATTTTATGTTTTTGTTATCAAAAGATGCGCAAAGCTCGAGGCTAAAAAGTCATAACAGCTCGGGTCGCGAAATTTTTTTTTTTTTTGAGGCTATCACGGAAAATGTTGAGGGGGGGGGGGCGGATTCCGCCCCCGGCCCTTTTAGGGTTAAAATCAAATATCCTCCAAGCAATGATGGTTAGTCTCCTCAATGATCACATCTAAAATTATCTTCCAAGCATTGATGGTTTGTCTGTTCAATAATCTCTTCTGAAAAATATTCTCCAAGCCGTGATGTTTTTTATTTCAATAAGCCCTTCTAAATAAAAATATCCTCCTAGCCATGATGAGAAGTCTCCTCAATTATTCCTTCTCAAAAATCTCCTCGTCTCCTCAAAATCTTCCAAGCCGTGATGGATTGTGTGTTCAATAATCTCTTCTAAAAATATCCTCCTAGCCATGATGGTTTGTCTCCTCAGTTATCCCTTCTAAAAATATCCTCCTAGCCATGATGGTTAGTCTCCTCAATTATCCCTTCTAAAAATATCCTCCTAGCCGTTATGATTAGTATCCTCAATTATCCCTTTTCAAAAAATATCTTCCAAGCCGTGATGGATAGTGTGTTCAATAATCTCTTCTGAAACATATCCTCCAAGCCATGATGATAAGTCTCCTCAATTATACCTTCAAAAACTATCCTCCGAGCCATGATGGTTTTCATTCAATAATCCCTCTGAAAAATATCCCCCTAACCGTGATGAATAGCCTCCTTAATTATCCCTTTAAAAAAAATATCCTCCAAGCATTGATAGTTAGTCTCCTCCATTATCCCTTCAAAAATATCTTCCGAGCCGTGATGATAAGTCTCCTCATTTATCCCTTCAAAAGAATATCCTCCGAGCCATGATGGTTTTCATTCATTAATCCCTCTGAAAATATCATCCTAACCGTAATTATAAGTCTCCTCAATTATCCCTTCTAAAAAAATATCCTCCAAGCAATGATAGTTAGTCTGCCCCATTATCCCTTCAAAAATATCTTCCTAGCCGTGATGATTAATCTCCTCAATTATCCCTTTAAAAAAGTATCCCCCTAGTCATGATGGTTAGTCTCCTCATTTAGCCCTTCTAAAAAATATCCTCCAGGCCATGATGGTTAGTCTCCTCAATTATCACTTTTAAAAATATCCTCCTATCCATGATGGTTAGTCTCCTCAATGATCACATCTAAAACATATCTTCCAAGCCGTGATGGATAAATTGTGTGTTCAATAATCTCTTCTACAAAAATATCCTCCAAGCCATGATAGTTTTTATTTTAATAATCCCCTCTAAAAAAACCTTCTAGCCGTGATGATTTGTCTCCTCAATTATCCCTTCTAAAAATATCCTCCAAGCCATGATGATTAGTCTCCTCAATTATCCCTTCAAAAAATATCCTCCGAACCATGATGGTTTTCATTAAATAATCCCTTCTAAAAATATCCTCCTAACCGTTATGATAAGTTTCCTCAATTATCCCTTCTCAAATATCCTCCTAGCCATGATGGTTAGTCTCCTCAATTGTCCTTTCTAAAAAAAAATAGCCTCCTAGCCGTGATGATTAGTCTCCTCGATAATCCCTTCTTAAAATATCCTCCTGGCCAGATGGTTAGACTCCTCAATTATCCCTTCTCAAAAATACCTCCTTGTCATGAGTGTTTGTCTCCTCAATTATCTCCTCAAAAATATCCTCCAAGACGTGATGGCTAGTCTCCTTAATTATCCCTTTTGAAAATATCCTCCTGGCCATGATGATTAGTCGCCTCAATTATCCCTTCTAAAACAAAATGCTCTCTGATGAATATGTTGAGTTTCTGAGACACATTCGATTGACACTTGACAAACAGATGGTATGTCTGGGAACAAAAGCTTTTGCCTGAGGCAATGTCCACAACATTACAAAAGTGGGAACGCCACCATTTCTTTGTAAAATTATAATTCGAAGTAAATTTGACCGTGATGAATCGTTTGAAATAACCGATGACGTCATGATGCCGTCACAACTTTTTCCTTAATATTTTGGACCAGGGTTCAAGTTCATCTTTTTTCCTTGATCCGTTTCGAAGGAATTAGATTTGTTTTTAATTAAAGGTTAATTGTTTGCATAAATCTTTAATTTAACCGGGATAACCCCGGAGGGAAAGGTCAGACGATTTTGTTTTCGAAATCAGAAATGTTTATCAAGGTATAATCTATCAGATTATAAAGTGTAAACATGATTGTTCTTTTTGTCAATAAGCTTGTGGCATTGAAATCGTTTGTAATTTGATACCTGATGGCGTCATTATGACGTCAGAGTTATATACTCACTTCGGAATCAGGGTTGGTGTTTGTTCAAGGTTTCCAGTTTATACCATGTACCGTTGAGAAAAAAAAATCGTACAGAATTATTGCCTGGAATAAAAAAAGAAGGAAGAAAAAAAAGGAAAGAAAGGGATAAAATAATTCTTACCATTTCAAAACCGTGATCGGGTCGTACACGATCACACAAACATATCAGGTTTTTGTTGTTCGGAATGAGGAATTCCTGTCTGACAATATTTCCGCTACTACTTCCATTTTGGACTCTCAAAACGAAATTGTCGAAATAATGACTGTTTTCTTTACTTCTTCGCAAACTCATTTGGATTCTTGTCGCTATGGATAGCGAACTAGGTTTTGATCACATTTTTGCTGCATTTTTTTGTCAAGGGTACAGTACATCAGGTTCCCTGCTGTGATTCAGAACAATTGAATTGATCGTGATTCGTACTTATTCCAAATACTTTACGCACTTGTGATTTACATCAGGTTCCCCGCTGCGATGTTACTTTATTATTTTAATTGTCAAACATGAAATCCTGGTTCGATGTACTCACACTTTTTCCGGCAATGAGAGTCTTTTGGACATTTTTTGACATGAGATCGATTAATTAAAGCAGAATATGTATGCTCCTTAATTGTGACTCCTGCAACTTCAAATTCGAGCAATGTTGAACAATTAAGAGGAACATAGGATCTTTTGCCCTTGGTTTTTTTTTTGTTAAAAGCAACAAAATTGATCAAAATCTGAAGTATAGGGTGTATATCTAGTAACCTGTTGCAATTTCAGCGCATTCTATACTTTTGAGAAAAGAGAAAACGCAGTTTCGAAGGTTTGCGGAAATGTAATCGGGAAAAATGGACCGCTCGACTAAACTAAATAAAACTAAATGCTGGGGGAACTCACTTAAGAAAACCTAATTAATCTAATGATCGAATAGGGTAAAGACGCGAGGAAATGCAAGAAGTGGGACAGTGACTCAAAATGTAGGTTTCCTCAATAAACAAAAATAAGAAAAATAACTTTATTGATACTAAAGCAATGACCAAAAGCCAAACCAGTGTAACCTTAACCAAGACCAACACACAGTAAAACTATAAAACGAAACCCAGAATTGAAACAATTAAAAACACAGTGCCAAAGAAAGTTACAGATTAAAATCAAAATGGCTTTCAAACCTGTTAAATAAAACAACAAAAAAAACCAATCGATTAAAATACACTTCTTCAATCAAATTTAAGAAACACAAAGTCTTAAACATTGAATCCAAACTAAGTTTATAACAAAAGATACTTCCAAGTCCGATCTTTAAAATACAACTTTAGAATGAAATTCCAAAGAAATAAAGGAATAATATGATTGTAAACAACTGATTCTTCTCAGAACCACACAACTCAAAATTATTTACATGGTGTTACCGCAAACCTTATATTCTTTTTTACATGTTTACCATGCAAACATACAAGTCTCATTTAAGAGTAAACGTATGCTCAACTGGATGCCGTTGCTTACACACGCAAAAGTGTGCCAGCCGGCACACTATTTTAAAAACAGCAAAGCCTTCATTTTACTTATTTTATTTTACGCTTAATCAGGCGGAATAATTTTACAGGTTGTTTGAAACCAGTTCTATTGTGAAGTACACTTTCTGTACATTTGCAAGTGATCTTAACTAATTTTAACTTGTTTTTTTTGTATAGATGTTTCTCAAAAAAAACAACACCGCCCGCACGTGAGTCTAGTCAGGGCCGTTGATGAACGAATTCCTACCGGAATAAATAATCAATCCAAATCTCATTTCACCCGACAGAGATTTTTTTGCGGCGTTTTACTGATACAATTCAGCTATGCCTCCCCCACCACCCACCCCAAGTTATCTCCCATCTGACTTTCAATGACTCGTTTTTGTTGATATTATTTTCAGCCAGCAATCTGCTCGAGTGCTGAGGATTCCTTTCGTGAGAGAATTCAAGAACGTTACACTGATTCAGGTGAGTATCTGCTATTTGACATATCCTCACACAACTGTCAGAATTGAGCGTTTATTTAATGGCAGACTTTATCTTTTGGTGTGCATCGATAAACGTTGTTGTCAAAACTGTAACAGAAAACGTCCTCGACGGACATTTATCATTAATATAGGTTTTCCGATCGAATTTTTCAAATGTGCATTCAAAATCAATTTCCTTTATTCAAAGTAAGGATGCATACCCCTTGCTATTCAAAATAGATTTGTTTCTTTTACGAATTGTCCATGTGTATATGTGTTTTGTTTACTAAGGTAAAAACAACTACTTTGATCCGATTTTGGGCGTCTGCATGCCAAAGGAATTTTCATTTTTGCGCACAATTGAACCCGCCTTGCGAGAGTCGAATTATTGTCTGACAGCAAATAATTTAAAGTTTGAGAAGAAATAATTCAGTAACTAAACTTTGGTGGATTTTTTCCGTTCCATTACTAATTCAAAAGTAAATATATTATATATTTTTAGAAAAATAGCACTGGAAATCAAATTGTGGAGGTGAAACTCGAAAATAGTACGGGAAACTGCATCTTTAAAGCAATGTTGATAATACAGACACTCAAACCGTTGCTAGACATGCCATTTTTTGTATAGCAACACCATCAATTTAGATTTTATTCTCAGACAATCAGATTCCTCGTCAAATGCACCAGGGTGCCTCGAACTAATGGCGAAACACATTAAGTTTAATTGTCATTTTGTTTTATCTATATTCACAATTAGTTTCGCAAAAGTAAAATAACTTAATGAAAAATAAGTATTGAATGCATCAATGGCTGGTTATTGTTTAAGCGGATTAGTTAGCATGTATATAATGTTATATTCTTAATCATGTTCTCATTTTTTACCAAATTGTGTCCGCAATAACCGTTCTAATTCTTTGTTGTTCGTTGATCACGTTGTAATTCGTTTGTGATTGTTTATACATGTAACGTCAGTGAATCATAATATAGATTTCCCATCCAATTTCGCAACTTACTCATGAAGTTGCAATGTTTACTCTTCAAATGGTCGCAGTTAGAGCGTTCGATTTTTTTGGATCTTTACAACAACAAAAGGCGTGTGGACAGCATTTTTCGTGCTAAAAAATATTTATTCCATTTTTTATTCGAGTTTTTCACCGAGTAGGCGTATTTGTGATAGAGGAAGTATTCATTTTCAGCGAAAGTGCAGTAAAATCAGGGGTCAACTTAATTTGGCATTAGCGATTCGCTACACGTCAATCGTATTGGCGATAAGAAGGAAATTTAATAATTCGCTCTTTTTGTTTCCACAGAGTGATTAAAACAATAAACCAACTGCTCACTTCGGTTTACATATACAGATCTGTCTTTTGAGTGCTCAGAATTGAAATTTGTTAAACATTCAATATTTTCTTCGAAATAGCTGTAAATTCCTTTATCAAACTTTTTCAAAAGCCATGTCATTAATTTTAAAACTGTTTTGCAACACTATAACACAACATCTTAAGCAACTTATGTCATTGAACATGTGCTACTTTTATAAACGTACGCATCAAATTGAATGCTCTAGCGGGACTGAAATCCAAAGCGCAAGAAATCAAAGGCACAAGTCTCGTTTTGATGCCTACTTTTTACTCGTGAATGAAAATACTCTGAAAAATTGTGAACTTTCGCTAAATTCAACCGGGTGTTCAAAATGTTTGCCCATTTTTTAATGCGGTTTTGAATGAAAAACAACTGCAATATTGAATGAGTAAGTGACATTTGAAATTTGAATAACTTACTACTGTGTCATAAGTGCAGGCGATCTGAATAAACGTTTCAATAAAAACGTTGGGAAAAAGTGAATGCAGATTTCAAGCAATATTGAAAAAGCAAGTTGTGACATTTGAAATTTGAATGACTTACTACTGCGTTGTAATAAGTAGATGCAGGCGATTGGAATAAAGGTTTCAATAGAAATATCGGACTAATCTCAAGCATCAGTCAATTTCGTGAGAAATCCAACAATGTGCCATCAAAACAATTTGCGCCTTCAAAATTAAATGAGAAAAAATCAAGAGTTTATCTAAATTGAATGATAAAATATTTATTTCTTACTAAAGTAAAAAAGGTAATCAGTGTTCCTTCGTATGTTTTTCAGCCTCCACTGAACTCCTTGTGATCTCTTCTTGGACCTGATCTTCAAGAACGAACCATCGAGGTGGGTGTTGGTGAGGTTTAATTATTCTATGAGGACCTGGGAAGGGGCAAAATGTGCTCCGCCTCCCCCCCCCCCAAAAAAATACAACTCCAGTTCGCTTCACCCTATCGGCATGCATCCAGCCCCCTGATACGCCACTGTTATATCACGAAGAACACATTCTCTGAATAGTGATTTCTTCAATCTCATGTGTTTTTTCCCTTCAAATCCGTTGGCGGATTGTCATGAGTTTTTAGACTATAATTCTGCAGTTTATCCGACATCAATATTTTTCTCGGAAAAAAAGTTGCAACCTGACGCCACTTCCGCGATTGTGTACAAGGTTTATGGAGGGTCAAGAATTTTGTTTAAGTATTTCCTTACAAAAATGGAAATGTTTCTCAGTCCCAGTTTCATGTCTTATCATTTTTGCAATGAATGGCCTTCATTGAGATGATATAATGAAGAAAAAGTGGCGTCAGGTTGCAATATTTTTTCCTTTTTATCTACTCGTCGTTATTTTTTTTTACTATTTTATTCAAAAGAAATTCTCACCTGATTTGTTTCAGTTTAATCATTTTTATTCTGAACAGAATGAAGATCTTCTTGGCAACCGTTCTTTCAATCGCCCTCCTTCTGGGTAACTCCGTCAACCTCCGAGCTTCCGTTACTGGGCCGGTTGCCTCGGACGGTGATGGTCCTGCGTCTCAGGCGGGCCAAACGTGCTGCCAGGAAACAGCTGCAATTGTGGGAATTTTACAAGGGTCAAAGGTGATGCAGGTCAAAAAGGAGAGCCGGGTGACGGCGGCAGAGGCCTGCCGGGCAAGATGGGACCAAGAGGTTTTGTGGGGCCAACCGGGGAAACTGGTGTCAAAGGTCAAAAGGGTGAACCAGGGAGACACCAGACGACTCCAACCAGCGGGTAGCATTCACCGTGGTGAGGACGAGCAGCACGGAGACCTCTACGAGTACCTCCACCCGTTTGCCCTTCGAGGAGACCGAGACGCTTCTGCCGGGTACCAGCTTCGATCTCGAGACCGCCACGTTCACGTGTGGTGTGCCGGGCACCTACGTGTTCATGTTTTCTGTGTGCAAATCTTCTTCCAGCAGCAACCTGTACGTTCATCTCCGGAAGAACGGCGACGTGGTTGTCACTGGCGGTAGCAATGATTCAAGTCACTATGAGCAGGTGTTTGGGAGCGCGGTGGTGGTTCTGCAGCGTGGAGATACGATTTATCTCACAATGTACGGTAGGGCGCATAGTGATTCCTGGCACCGGACCTCATTCAGTGGCTTCCTCCTTTACCCCGAATAAACACAATCCAACACATGAAGATACACGAGCATCGTGTTGCTGATTTTTTAATCGCTTTCCATTTTGCCGAAACAATAACTAATGAATTAAAAGAAATAACGTTCAATGACAATGTCACAAAATTTTTATTAATGTTTTCGCATTGCGCATGCGGCAATCTGTATACTACAATGGATTTGCCATTTTCTTTTTGGACTTTTTGCAAAACAAAATATTTAGCTTTATGCACGAGTATTGAGATATAGTGAAAAGTATGCGTTAAGTTTTTTGACAACGATTTTTTTTGGACCCATTGTAGGTCTATCGAGAAGTATTTTGATGGAATATTTTTTCAAAGCAAGCTGGATCATTATTTTTGTAGAAACAAAAGATTTGCAATATAAAAGCAGTGCCACCATATGTATCCAGAAATGTTAACAACTAAAAAAAAATTGTGTTTATGGTGTTATCTCGACCAACCTGGATTTTTTAGGCCATGTTTCTGACCGCCATTTTTTTTTATTGCCACATTTGGTCAACATATAAAATAACGTGTTTTTTTTCCCCGAAAATAAATGCAACTTGTTTGTAGTATTGGGTATTTAAAACAGATTAATTAAACACAATAACTGTATCCTAAAGCAACCAAAGTATAAAAGACATACAGACAAACAAACAAAATATTTTGCTACCACCTACCTGGATAATTTTAGGGCGTTTACTGTAACTTATTTTCTTTGCCTTATGTTCCCTGTATGCCCAGCACAGATGATGTCAATTAAATCAATCCCATGCATGTATCAATTTTAATTTCAGGTCAGAAAAAGTCTCGAGTGATTGAATCTGATTTTCTTATCGACTTTAAGCTTGGCACTTGGATTAACAATTGTTTGAAATATTCTAATGCTATTCACAGCAATTAGAACACACTGGTTTTTATTAAATGGTTGCATTATTTTAAACGTTATAATATGTGAGAATTATGTACATGTAAAAGTAACAATTGACTGGCTATGAAAACAGTATGCATAAAACCTCATTCTGAGGATTACCAAAAGCACCACCATTGTTGATAAATACTCTCTTTTTTTTCGCTTGGCTTCGTTATGAAAAAAAACAATGATTTTAATTACTTTCAGTTGAAACAGAAACGTGCCCACAGTAATGAAAAAAGTGGAGTTGGCTGTTGTTTTTAAAGCCCGTAAAAGTACGACAAGTGTTTCTTGATTAACAGACTCCAAATTATTTGAAGACTTTTATTGTTCTTAATCAGTATTACTTGACTGCATTCAAGAAACTCACTTTGAAAACATCAGTGAAAGTGTGAGCCCGTTAGATGGTAAAGAAACGATCTTAATGAAATCAATCAAAACAAAGCACAAATTCCATTCAAGTGAGGAGGGTCTTTCAACTGGTTGGAATTGTACTTTGTCACTTTAACATTTCAAGTGAATTTCTTTGTATTGACTTTTATTTGGATGCCATATTTGGCATCCCTGCTGACAGCATATCCTTGGATAATGTCTCCAGCCGGCACATGTACATGTAAGCTGAACAAGTACGCTTCCTGGGAATAGGTAGACTCCTGCAAGAAATCAAAGAAAAGGTTATAATGGACCCTTCCTGCATGTCAATCAACAGTGCACATTGGCCAATCAGATCACCACTTTTGATCAGGTGACCACAGTAGCTCAGTCAGACTGGGTCACAAGCACTGTTAGATCTATTGCTCACCCCGCTCCCATTTTTTGCACCAGCAGTTAACACCCCCCCCCCCAGTATTCTGTAAAGAGTGCCCTTTTTACACAAGTAACTTTTAGTTTTTACACAAGTGTCCTTAGTTTTGTTTACAAAGTTTCTGTTTCACCAGCGGCTTTTAAAGAATTTTTGGTATTTCGTGTAAACATCAGCAATTGTGCCGCCATGAAAAGCGCCACCCATTGACCTACCGCCGTTTGCGAGTTAACCACGCCCCTTAGACAACTCTATAAGCCTTTTCGCTGATACCGCCATCTTTGAATTATTTTTTTTTTCGGGGGGCATTACAATGAAAATACGTCTCATCATGCAACTGTAGCTGAGAATGATGGCATGACTTTTCAATGTAATGCCCCCCCCCCCCCCCCCATTTCAAAGATGGCGGTATCCGCGAAACGGCTCATGGAATTTTGTACGTTAACTTTTGTTTGTCTCAGATTTTGGCGTTCTGCGTCCATTTGTATATTGTTTAGACAATATTTTACAAGCTGCGTTGACGCAATTCCACCGTGATAGGTTAATTGTCCGATAGTGGCCGTTATCGCCGGTTTGTACTTACATGACAATGAGCTGAGCCTCCTGGGAATGTTGGCGAAGCAATTCACGGATCCGCATCTGTCTGTTGGTCTGAAAGGAAAAAAAAGATTTCAGGCGAAAAAATGTCGTGATTTATTGATGTTTACTAAAGTCGAGTTCCATGCACTTGGCAAATCAAATGAACTGAGAGTTGTACGAAAAATGGATTGAAAGTGATCAATCTCATTATTGAAAATCAGCCTCCAGAATGTCAAAGGTTGGACCCATTAACAGATGTTGCAAGACTGGACTTAAATCACACAAGCCAGGGACTTAGCGTAAAGTGGACACTGGGAAAGCTTTAAGTGTATTGTCTCCATGCATGGACAAAAGGGGCGCTTTATAGTCAAACAAGCAGAAGCCGGAATGAGGGACACTTCACTGGTTCACTCATGCTGGTTATCGTGTATTTGGAACCAGCATTTATAAGCCACGATGGCGCCCAAAAGGCCCTCGTTTATAGTTTTCTCTGTGGATGGGGGGGGGGGGGGGGGGGGGTGGGGGTGGGGGGGGTGCTTGAGACGCAAGGAGGAGATTCTACCTTCTCGTTGAGCGTAGTGACTTCTTCCTTGCTGATCTTCCAAGGAAACTTCTCCGTGGTCTCCCCTGCTTCCTCATTAAGCATCCAGGGTTGGACAGCTCCTTGAACTGTCTCAGGCTCTACTTCTTGGGCTTCTTGTTCTGGTCCGGGATGACCTCCACGTCCGAGCAGTTGATGCAGAACTTGCTGAGCATGTTGGCCATGTTCATCTTCGCCCTGTCCATTTGCTCCTTCTTGTCCGCGGTGGCAAAGACGCGCAGCTTGCATTTCCCCAGTTGGATTTCAAGGAGATGAGGTGAGGGATGAGTAGGTCAAGCCTGGGAGGGGGGGGGGGTTCACAAACAAAAATTATTTGAAACATATATTAAAATAATAAGGCCAACCAGAACAAAATGTGGTGTTTTCTATTACATATAAAAAAACAACTGTGTGGTAGGGTAGGTAAAAATCTGTTTTGGGGGATTAGACATTTCTATAGCCTACAAATATAGGGGGGGATGATAGTCATTGAAATTTACTTTTTTTCTCTATTTTGCATGGATTCTTTGACATGTGAATCATTCTGCACTACTGACCAACTTGCACAAAAATAAATATAAAGTTAATAGTTTTCACTGGGGGGGGGGTGCTTGAGCGCAAGGGGGAGATTTTACCTTCTCTTTGAGCGTGGTGACTTCTTCCTTGCTGATCTTCCAAGGAAACTTCTCCGTGGTCTCCAGGCTGCTTCCTCATCCAGCATCCAGGGTTTGGAGAGCTCCTTGATGATTGTGTTGGTCTTGATCTTACCCAACCCACCAATCTAGATGGAAACCAATCAGGAAGGAAAATGTGAATGCATTTGCTCTCAATTAATTGTGTCCAGGTCTTGAAAAAGACCAACGTGAACGCTGCAAAAAGCCAAACCTGGACAAATCTTGTTTGATGATCATAATGTTTCATAAGGATAAGCTTCCACAAATCACACGAAACCTGCGACTGTAGCAATAACTTACGATCAGCACTGCTCGGCATATGAGAAGGCTTGTGCTCTTGGTGATATGGGAGATGAAGTGAACCAGGGCAGGCCTGCATCCAGGGCGACCAGTCAATGCAATAATCTGTGGCCTGTACAGGGAAATACAACAATCCACAAATTGAAAGGAAGAGGGAATAGAACCTGGACCTCCGGATTGCTGTTCCAGTGCTCTTCCAACTGAGCTACCAAGCTCCATCATGTTTAGTCTCCCACTTTGTCAATGTCTATGTTAAGAATAGGCATTGGTCAGAGTTGTAATGACTCGAGTCGACTCGAGTCACAATTTTATGCAGAATTTATGTTCATGTTACTTATTTGCGAATACAGTACGGTACAGCCGCCGCTTGTAGTGTACAAACATACAACGTGTCACAGACTCCCGCCTTGTGGTTCTGGACGCACAAAATAATATTCCGGAACCGGACTTTAAACGCGCATTTTCCAATCCGTGGTTTCATCATTGGCTTTGGGCGATTTCTTATTAAGCTATATGATTCCAACGCCGTCTAAATGTATACCCTCCTTTAAAAAATTAAACAGATACTTGCCAACTTTTAAAATTCAGAAATATGTGTGTAATGCAATTTGGTTTTGATGTTGTCAGTGATCAGCAACACCTCATGTGCGAGCTTGTGCGGTTCAGTTTCTAAAGAATGAGTGTCATATTTGGTAGAATTCTGTATTCCATTGTACAACACTGTATTTATTCCTGGATGAATCCATACAACCATAGAGTGCTGGGGCGGTTTGGGGCGGTATAAGGAGTAACAGGCAGGGCACTTTGAATGGGCAGGGTCTAATGGCTTCATTGGATTATGCTTAGTGTTTTCTTTAATCATTTGGATAATGGCTAAGTGAACATGCTTCTATAGACGAGCTGTAACGTTCATTTATCATTGATTATCTGCTGATCCTAAATTGAAGGTTATGCGACTCTGCAAATATCACAAGAAGGAAGATTGTGTTGACTTACCAATGGCTATGCAGGCAGCTGTGATAAAGAAACGCCAGGATGTGGGCTCTACGTGGCTCATCCCCGGCTTAGAACCAACAGCACAGAACTCCATCTTGCCCTTGGGCAAAATCTTGTCCTTGTACCAGCCTGCAGAAAAAGAAAAACCAGTCAATTGTTATTTAATGATCGTTAACTTGGTTATCGTTAAGATCGCAGTAAATCATTAAGCTAACACAACCTATATACCTCACGTATACCAAACGTTAAATCTGACACCGTGGCAGCAAGGAGATTTCCACCTTTCTATGAATATGCCTTTGAATGAGCATGACGACTGTTTTATAAAGATATAGACATATATCATACTCGGCAATAGGGATAGTCAGTGAAAGAACTTGGGACAGGTGTGTACAAAAATTACGCGCAAGACCCATACTTTTTTTTAGCGAATTACTGAGGAAGACGACCATAATTATTGGTAATGAGGATATTTTTATTATTATGGAGTAGATTAACCATCTTGGTTAGGGGATATTTTTTAGAAGGGAAATATGGAGGAGACTAACCATCTTGGCTAGGAGGATATTTTTTTTAGAAGGGAACTATGGAGGAGATTATAACTAGCTTGGCTCGGAGGGTGCTTTTTTAAGAAGGAAATTATCGAGGAGACTACCATATTGGCTTGGAGGTATATTTTTAGAAGGGAATAATGGAAGAGACTAACCATCGTGGCTAGTAGGATATTTTTATAGAAGGGAATACAGAGGAGACTAACCATCTTGGCTAGGAGAATATTTGTTAGAAGGGAATTATGGAGGAGAGGAACCATCTTGGTTAGGAGGATATTTGTTTTAGAAGGGAGTTATGGAGAAGACTAACCATCTTGCTAAAAGGACATTTTTAGAGGGATTTATGGAAGAGACTAACTATCTTGGCTAGGAGAATATTTTTTAGAAGGGAATTATGGAGGAGAGGAACCATCTTGGTTAGGAGGATATTTGTTTTAGAAGGGAGTTATGGAGAAGACTAACCATCTTGGCTAAAAGGACATTTTTAGAGGGAATTTATGGAAGAGACTAACTATCTTGGCTAAAAGGACATTTTTAGAGGGAATTTATGGAAGAGACTAACTATCTTGGTTAGGAGGATATTTTTTAATAGGGAATTATGAAAAAGACCAATATCTTAGGTGGAAAATGGACTGGAATATTGATGTTTAATATGTCGAGTTCCACTTGGCAAAAAAAATGAACTACTTAAGGGTTGTTCAATTTGCACTGAAAGTGATCAATACTCATTTTTGAAAAATACCCACCAGAATTGTCAAAGGTTTGACACAATTAACAGATGTTGCAAGACTGGACTTAAAACACAAAACCAGGGACTAAGCGTAAAGTGGATACTGTAAAGCTTTAAGTGTATTATCTCCAGGCATGGAAAAAAGAGGGCGCTTTATCAAACAAGCAGAAGCCGGAATGAGGGACACTTCACTGGTTCACTCATGCTGGTTTATCGTGTATTTGGTACCAGCATTTATAAGCCATGATGGCGCCCAAATGGCCCTCGTTTATAGTTTTCTCTGTGGGGGGGGGGGGGGTTTTGAGCGCAAGAAGGGAGATTCTACCTTCTCATTGAGCGTAGTGACTCCTTCCTTGCTGATCTTCCAAGGAAACTTCTCCGTGGTCTCGCCTGCTTCTTCATCCAGCATCCAGGGTTTGGACAGCTCCTTGAACCGTCTCAGGCTCTACACCTTGGGCTTCTTGTTCAGGTCCGGGATGACTTCCACGTCCGAGTAGTTGATGCGGAACTTGCTGAGCATGTTGGCCATGTTCATCTTCTCCCTGTCCATTTGCTCCTTCTTGCCGTGGTGGCAAAGACGCGCAGCTTGCATTTCTCCCAGTTGGATTTCAAGGAGATGAGGTGAGGGATGAGTAGGTCAAGCCTGGGCGGGGGAAGGGGGGGGGGGTGGGGGTCACAAACAAAATTATTTGAAACATTTATTAAAATAATAAGGCCAACCAAGAACAAAAAGTGTGGTGTTTTCTATTACATATAAAAAACAACTGTGTGGTAGGGTAGAATACTAATCTGTTTTGGGGATTGGACATTTCTATAGCCTACAAATATAGGGTGGGATGATAGTCATTGAAATTTACTTTTTTTCTCTATTTTGCATACATTAGTTAACATGTGAATCATTCTGCACTACTGACCAACTTACACACAAATAAATATAAAGTTTAATAGTGTTCACTGTGGAGGGGGGGGGTGCTTGAGCACAAGGAGGAGATTCTACCTTGTCTTTGAGCATGGTGACTTCTTCCTTGCTGATTTTCCAAGGAAACTTCTCCGTGGTCTCCAGGCTGCTTCCTCATCCAGCATCCAGGGTTTGGAGAGCTCCTTGATGATTGTGTTGGTCTGGATCTTACCCAAC
>NW_024037048.1:18134100-18153642 GCF_015706575.1 Patiria miniata | reverse complement strand
GGGGCCGATATCACCCTTTTGACCTTTGACACCAGTTTCCCCGGTTGGCCCCACAAAACCTCTTGGTCCCATCTTGCCCGGCAGGCCTCTGCCGTCGTCACCCGGCTCTCCTTTTTGACCTGCATCACCCTTTGACCCTTGTAAAATTCCGACAATTGCAGCTGTTTCCTGGCAGCACGTTTGGCCCGTCTGAGACGCAGGACCATCACCGTCCGAGGCAACCGGCCCAGTAACGGAAGCTCGGAGGTTGACGGAGTTACCCAGAAGGAGGGCGATTGAAAGAACGGTTGCCACGAAGATCTTCATTCTGTACAGAATAACAATGATTAAACTGAAACAAATCAGGTGAGAATTTCTTTTAAATAAAAGTTTAAAAAAATAGCGACGAGTACAGAAAAAGGAAAAAATGTTGCAACCTGACGTCACTTTTTTCTTCATTATATCATCTCAATGAAGGTCATTCATTGCAAAAATGATGATCAGACATGAATCTGGGACTGAGAAACATTTCCATTTTTGTTAGGAAATACTTTTCTTGATCCTCCATAAACTTTGTACACAATCGCGGAAGTGGCGTCAGGTTGCAACCGTTTTTTTCGAGAAAAATATTGATGTCAGATAAACTGCAGAGTTAGTCTAACTCATGACAATCGGATTTGAAAACAAAACAAAACATGAGATTGAAGAAATCGCTGTTCAGAGAATGTGTTCTTCGTGATAACAGTGACGTATCAGGGGCTGGAGCTAACATTGATGAAAAGCATTGATGAATTGCATGTCGATAGGATAAAGCGCATTGGAGCTGTAGTATTTTTTTGGGGGGGGGGGGGGGGCGGAGCACATTTTGCCCCTTCCCAGGTCCTTATAGAATAATTAATTAAACATCACCACACCCACCTCGATGGTTCGTTCTTGAAGATCAGGTCCAAGAAGAGATCACAAGGAGTTCAGTGAAGGCTGAAAAACATACGAAGGAACACTGATTACCTTTTATACTTTAGTAACAAATAATATTTTATTATTCAATTTAGATAAACTCGTGAGTTTTTTTCTCATTTAATTTTGATGGCACAAATTGTTTTTATGGCACATTGTTGGATTTCTCACGACATTGACTGATGCTTGAAATTAGTCCAATATTTCTATTGAAACGTTTATTCAAATCGCCTGCATCTACTTACGACGCAGTAGTAAGTCATTCAAATTTCAATGTCACACCTTGCTCATTCAATATTTAAAAAATGGGCAAGCGTTTTGAACACCCGGTTGAATTTAGCGAAAGTTCGCAATTGTTCAGAGTATTTTCATTCACGAGTAAAAAAGTAGGCATCAAAACGTGACTTGTGCCTTGATTTTCTTGCGCTTTGGATTTCAGTCCCGCTCGAGAATTCAATTTGATGCGTACGTTTATAAAAGTAGCACGTGTTCAATGACATAAGTTGCTTAAGATGTTGTGTTATAGTGTTGCAAAACAGTTTAAAATTAATGACATGGCTTTTGAAAAAGTTTGATCAAGGAATTTACAGCTATTTCGAAGAAAATATTGAATGCCTAACAAATTTCAAAACAGAAGTTTAAAAATGTAAAATGTTAAAGTGATAGAAGAAAATACATTCTGAGCACTCAAAAGAGAGATCTGTATATGTAAACCGAAGTGAGCAGTTTGTTTATTGTTGTAATCACTCTGTGGAAATAAAAAGAGCGAATTATTTAATTTCCTTTCTTATCGCCAATGCGATTGACGTTTAGCGAATCGCTAATGCCAGATTAAGATGACTCCTGATTTTACTGCACTTTCGCTGAAAATGAATACTTCCTCTATAACAAATACGCCTACTCGGTGAAAACTCCAATAAAAAATAGAATGATTTTTTTAGCACGAAAAATGCTGTCCACACGCCTTTTGTTGTTGTAAATATCCCAAAAAATCGAACGCTCTAACTGCGACCATTTGAAGAGTAAACATTGCGACTTCATGAGTAAGTTGCGAAATTGGATGGGAAAACTATATTATGATTCACTGACGTTATAAACAATCACAAACGAATAACAACGTGATCAACGAACAACAAAGAATTAGAACGGTAATTGCGGACACAATTTAGTAAATCATGAGAACATGATTAAGAATATAACATTACATGTATATACATGCTAACTAATCCGCTTAAACAATAACTAGCAATTGATGCAATCAATACTTATTTTCATTAAGTTATTTTTTTACTTTTGTGAATCTAAGGCCAAAAAAAAAAAAAATCGGTCTCTGGTCAGACCAAAGTTCCGGAATTGACGCGGCCACGCGGCTTTTTTTTTTTTTTTTGCTTTTTTTTTTTTTCTTCAAGCTTGGATTGTACAGACAAGGTGGGTACTATTTTGCTTTTTTGGTGTCCTCATGTACATTGGTGTCCTCCGTGATTTGCCTTGGTGCTTTCGATCATTTGCCTTGGTGCAATTTCCCATTCCTTGGTGCTCTTTGTTAAAAACACATTGAGGAGGTGCGGAAATAGAGGGCGCTGTTGGAGCTACCGCGGAACATTTTGAAAAAAAAAAAGATCGACGCGCATGATTAAAATCGACGCGCGCGCTGACCAGAGACCGACTTATTATTTTTTGGGGCCTAATTGTGAATAGATCAAACAAAATGACAATTAAACTTAGCGTGTTTCGCCATTAGTTCGAGGCACCCTGGTGAATTTGACGAGGAATCTGATTGTCTGAGAATGAAATCTAAATTGATGGTGTTGCTATACAAAAAATGGCATGTCTAGCAACGGTTTGAGTGTCTGTATTATCAACATTGCTTTAGTTTAAAGATGCAGTTCCCGTACTATCTTCGAGTTTCACCTCCACAATTCATTTCAATTGCTATTTTTCTGAAAATATATAATATATTTACTTTTGAATTAGTAATGGAACGGAAAAAAATCCGACAAAGTTTAGTTACTGAATTATTGCTTCACAAACTTTAAATTATTGGCTGTCAGACAATAATTCGCTTCTCGCAGGGCGGGTTCAATTGTGCGCAAAAAATGAAAATTCCTTTGGCATGCAGACGCCCAAAATCGGATCAAAGTAGTTGTTTTTACCTTAATAACAAAACACATATACACATCGACAATTCGTAAGAGAAACAAATCTATTTTGAATAGCAAGGGGTATGCATCCCTTACTTTGAATAAAGGAAATTGAATTTGAATGCACATTGGACAAATTCGATCGGAAAACCTATATTAATGATAAATTTCCTTCAAGGACGTTCTCTGTTACAGTTTTGACAACAACGTTTATCGATGCACACAAAAAGATAAAGTCTGCCATTAAATAAACGCTCAATTCTGACAGTTGTGTGAGGATATGTCAAATAGCAGATACTCACCTGAATCAGTGTAACGTTCTTGAATTCTCTCACGAAAGGAATCCTCAGCACTCGAGCAGATTGCTGGCTGAAAATAATATCAACAAAAACGAGTCATTGAAAGTCAGATGGGAGATAACTTGGGGGGTGGTGGGGGAGGCATAGCTGAATTGTATCAGTAAAACGCCGCAAAAAATCTCTGTCGGGTGAAATGTGATTTGGATTGATTATTTATTCCGGTAGGAATTCGTTCATCAACGGCCCTGACTAGACTCACGTGCGGGCGGTGGTTTTTTTTTTTTGAGAAACATCTATACAAAAAAACAAGTTAAAATTAGTTAAGATCACTTGCAAATGTACAGAAAGTGTACTTCACAATAGAACTGGTTTCAAACAACCTGTAAAATTATTCCGCCTGATTAAGCGTAAAATAAAATAAGTAAAATGAAGGCTTTGCTGTTTTTTAAAATAGTGTGCCGGCTGGCACACTCTTTTGCGTGTGTAAGCAACGGCATCCAGTTGTGCATACGTTTACTCTTAAATGAGACTTGTATGTTTGCATGGTAAACATGTAAAAAAGAATATAAGGTTTGCGGTAACACCATGTGAATAATTTTGAGTTGTGTGGTTCTGAGAAGAATCAGTTGTTTACAATCATATTATTCCTTTATTTCTTTGGAATTTCATTCTAAAGTTGTATTTTAAAGATCGGACTTGGAAGTATCTTTTGTTATAAACTTAGTTTGGATTCAATGTTTAAGACTTTGTGTTTCTTAAATTTGATTGAAGAAGTGTATTTTAATCGATTGTATTTTTGTTGTTTTATTTAACAGGTTTGAAAGCCATTTTGATTTTAATCTGTAACTTTCTTTGGCACTGTGTTTTTAATTGTTTCAATTCTGGGTTTCGTTTAATAGTTTTACTGTGTGTTGGTCTTGGTTAAGGTTACACTGGTTTGGCTTTTGGTCATTGCTTTAGTATCAATAAAGTTATTTTTCTTATTTTTGTTTATTGAGGAAACCTACATTTTGAGTCACTGTCCCACTTCTTGCATTTCCTCGCGTCTTTACCCTATTCGATCATTAGATTAATTAGGTTTTCTTAAGTGAGTTCCCCCAGCATTTAGTTTTATTTAGTTTAGTCGAGCGGTCCATTTTTCCCGATTACATTTCCGCAAACCTTCGAAACTGCGTTTTCTCTTTTCTCAAAAGTATAGAATGCGCTGAAATTGCAACAGGTTACTAGATATACACCCTATACTTCAGATTTTGATCAATTTTGTTGCTTTTAACAAAAAAAAAACACCAAGGGCAAAAGATCCTATGTTCCTCTTAATTGTTCAACATTGCTCGAATTTGAAGTTGCAGGAGTCACAATTAAGGAGCATACATATTCTGCTTTAATTAATCGATCTCATGTCAAAAAATGTCCAAAAGACTCTCATTGCCGGAAAAAGTGTGAGTACATCGAACCAGGATTTCATGTTTGACAATTAAAATAATAAAGTAACATCGCAGCGGGGAACCTGATGTAAATCACAAGTGCGTAAAGTATTTGGAATAAGTACGAATCACGATCAATTTCAACTGTTCTGAATCACAGCAGGGAACCTGATGTACTGTACCCTTGACAAAAAAATGCAGCCAAAATGTGCTCAAAACCTAGTTCGCTATCCATAGCGACAAGAATCCAAATGAGTTTGCGAAGAAGTAAAGAAAACAGTCATTATTTTGACAATTTCGTTTTGAGAGTCCAAAATGGAAGTAGTAGCGGAAATATTGTCAGACAGGAATTCCTCATTCCGAACAACAAAAACCTGATATGTTTGTGTGATCGTGTACGACCCGATCACGGTTTTGAAATGGTAAGAATTATTTTATCCCTTTCTTTCCTTTTTTTTTTTTCCTTCTTTTTTATTCCAGGCAATAATTCTGTACGATTTTTTTTCCTCAACGGTACATGGTATAAACTGGAAACCTTGAACAAACACCAACCCTGAATCCGAAGTGAGTATATAACTCTGACGTCATAATGACGCCATCAGGTATCAAATTACAAACGATTTCAATGCCACAAGCTTATTGACAAAAAGAACAATCATGTTTACACTTTATAATCTGATAGATGATACCTTGATAAACATTTCTGATTTTCGAAAACAAAGTCGTCTGACCTTTCCTTCCGGGGTTATCCCGGTTAAATTAAAGATTTATGCAAACAATTAACCTTTAATTAAAAACAAATCTAATTCCTTCGAAACGGATCAAGGAAAAAAGATGAACTTGAACCCTGGTCCAAAATATTCAGGAAAAAGTTGTGACGGCATCATGACGTCATCGGTTATTTCAAACGATTCATCACGGTCAAATTTACTTCGAATTATAACTTTACAAAGAAATGGGGGCGTTCCCACTTTTTGTAATGTTGTGGGCATTGCCTCAGGCAAAAGCTTTTGTTCCCAGACATACCATCTGTTTGTCAAGTGTCAATCGAATGTGTCTCAGAAACTCAAAATATTCATCAGAGAGCATTTTGTTTTAGAAGGGATAATTGAGGCGACTAATCATCATGGCCAGGAGGATATTTTCATAAGGGATAATTAAGGAGACTAGCCATCACGTCTTGGAGGATATTTTTGAAGAGATAATTGAAGTACTAACCATCATTGCTTGGAAGATATTTTTAGAAGGGATAATTGAGGAGACAAACACTCATGACAAGGAGGTATTTTTGAGAAGGGATAATTGAAGAGTCTAATCATCTGGCCAGGAGGATATTTTAAGAAGGGATTATCGAGGAGACTAATCATCACGGCTAGAAGGCTATGTTTTTTTAGAAAGGACAATTGAGGAGACTAACCATCATGGCTAGGAGGATATTTGAGAATGGATAATTGAGGAAACTTATCATAACGGTTAGGAGGATATTTTTAGAAGGGATTATTTAATGAAAACCATCATGGTTCGGAGGATATTTTTTGAAGGGATAATTGAGGAGACTAATCATCATGGCTTGGAGGATATTTTTGTAGAAGAGATTATTGAACACACAATTTATCCACCACGGCTTGGAAGATACGTTTTAGATGTGATCATTAAGGAGACTAACCATCATGGCCTGGAGGATATTTTTTAGAAGGGCTAAATGAGGAGACTAACCATCATGACTAGGGGATATTTTTTTAAAGGGATAATTGAGGAGATTAATCATCACGGCTAGGAAGATATTTTTGAAGGGATAATGGGGGCAGACTAACTATCATTGCTTGGAGGATATTTTTTTAGAAGGGATAATTGAGGAGACTTATAATTACGGTTAGGAGGATATTTTTCAGAGGGATTAATGAATGAAAACCATCATGGCTCGGAGGATATTCTTTTGAAGGGATAATTGAGGAGACTTATCATCACGGCTAGGAAGATATTTTTGAAGGGATAATGGAGGAGACTAACTATCAATGCTTGGAGGATATTTTTTTAGAAGGGATAATTAAGGAGGCTATTCATCACGGTTAGGGGGATATTTTTCAGAGGGATTATTGAATGAAAACCATCATGGCTCGGAGGATAGTTTTTGGAGGGATAATTGAGGAGACTTGTCATCTTGACTTGGAGGATATGTTTCAGAAGAGATTATTGAACACACTTTCCATCACGGCTTGCAAGATATTTTTTGAGAAGGGATAATTGAGGATACTAATCATAACGGCTAGGAGGATATTTTTAGAAGGGATAATTGAGGAGACTAACCATCATGGCTAGGAGGATATTTTTAGAAGGGATAACTGAGGAGACAAACCATCATGGCTAGGAGGATATTTTTAGAAGAGATTATTGAACACACAATCCATCACGGCTTGGAAGATTTTTGAGGAGACAAGGAGATTTTTGAGAAGGAATAGTTGAGGAGACTTCTCATCATGGCTAGGAGGATATTTTTATTTAGAAGGGCTTATTGAAATAAAAAAAATCACGGCTTGGAGAATATTTTTCAGACGAGATTATTGAACAGACAAACCATCAATGCTTGGAAGATAATTTTTAGATGTGATCATTGAGGAGACTAACCATCATTGCTTGGAGGATATTTGTTTTTAAAAGGGATGATTGAGGAGGCTAATCACCACGGCTAGGAGGTTTTTTTTTAACGGGATAATTGAGGTGACTTATCATCACGGCTAGGAGGATATTTTAAGAAGGGATTATTGAAATGAAAACCATCATGGCTTGGAGGATATTTTTAGAAGAGAAAATTGAAGTGACTATAACCATCATCACGGTGTCACACGTAAATCCGACTCCTATGAAAATCGGACCCCTATTTCCCTATTATTGGTTGATCCCTCGCACGTGACAGGTCACTCTCACGAAACGATCCTAAAAATAGCATAGTATCGTACTCACGCGTGCGCAGTACTACCAATGAGTCCACATTTCATGGAGTCGGATATTCACGCTACACCGGCAGTTCGGCAGTTTCACGCATAAAAAAGTACGCCCTCTGTTGGCGAGATGGAGTTAGTGGTAATACCACGTGACAACCTAGCGCGATGTAAATAAACCTTACGCACAGCGCTAGCGATCCCTTTGTTTCGTTGGTGGATTTAAATACCCCGCGAAAGATATAAAAATTGATTGGTTTATTAAAATGAATATGCAACAGATTACCAAATAAGGCTTTACAAACCATCAATGAAGTTATGTACGGTCGACAGTTGCCATCTAGCGTGCACAAATTATGATAATGTGTGTTTTTTATGCAGCGTGTGACTTGTGACCTGGTACGATTTTAGTCCGAGTAACTTGGACCCAACTTATTTGGACATGGTCTGGCGATAGTGGGGTCCAAGCTAATACCGCGACCTGGACAACATCATCCTGTCACTGTCCCAAAAACCAACATAATGAGTCACGTTTGTAAACACATACACTGTACATGTGCATTTCGAACTGTAAAAGGGAATCGGGAACCAGCTTGAACTGGTACCCGCCATAAAAGCTGCGCTAGTTCCCGACTCCCTATTATCGTTTGAAATGCACATGTGTTTACAAACGTGATCCAGTCTACTCATTATCATAATCGATGCGTCGCGCGCGCTCGGTAACGGAATCGCACTCGGGATACGGGGACCATCGAATGTACGCTGGGCATGTAGAGGTTAACGTGTTCAAGATCGCGAGGGGAGCTCTCCGAAATGAACGGAAAATTTCACTTTTTTTCCGGATCGTAAGTAAACTTCAGTACAACCATCTTAAAGGGAATGTACATCATTTGCTTTTGCTGTAATTTTCAGAAATGAACTATTTAGGGGTTAGTATAATAGATCAAATATTGTTACACTGACATTTTTGAAGTTTGTGTACGAAAAGGTGATAAAACCAAGAAAAACAAAATGTTCAAGTAGTCTGGTTCCCTGACTCCACAAAAGATAAAATGGATCAATGTATAGATGATGGAAAATTGTAAGGCAAGGGAACCAGTCTAGCTGGCCTGCACCCGTTCATGAACACGTAATCAATAGCAAACAAAATTGGACTGAAAAATGGTAAATTTGGAGCAGTAGTTGAAAAATAGTTAGGTTTTTCCAACGCTGGTCGGCCGACCACCGTTGGAAATGTATACAAAAATACAATTTTCTTGAAAATGACTTCACACCAGGTGCCATATTTTACAAGATGCTTGAGACTGTCATTTACCAACATCCTAGTAAGGTATTTCGTAAAAACTTGGTAGTTTTATTTTTCGATGTTTGCAAATGTTGTATATTCCCTTTAATTATCGATGTCTACTTGTACCTTAGGTGGCATATCTAGTAATTTGGAGGCCGTTTTAAAGGTGAAATCTGATGTTTTTTGTTGGAAATGTTGGTTTTTGGGACAGTGACAGGATGATGTTGTCCAGGTCGCGGTATTAGCTTGGACCCCACTATCGCCAGACCATGTCCAAATGTTAAAAAAGGCGATAAGTTGGGTCCAAGCTACTCGGACTAGTACGATTTAGCGTTTTCGTGCCGTCATTTCCACTTCGAGAAAACATCATTTATAAAGTAAAATGCAGTTTTGTGACGCATAGCCTACTTGGTCAATCTATCAATAAATGAGTTATCTAGGTTCACGTTGATATGGACGAAAGGTTTGGGACGACATGCTTTCGTGAGATTTTAGCCAATATTGATGGTGAATAAAACAGGAATTCGTCAAGTCGCAACGTACGAAGTGTACATGTGTCATGGCGTGACGAGTGGGGACCTTCGTGGCCATGTTTTGGCATGATTTCGGAGATTCAGACGGAAATCTCAAAGGTAAGCCTATAGATTATGTATTTACTCTGCTCAGAAGATGTAGTTTTTGTAGTTTCTCCTTGTTTTTAGCCTGCGACACAAGGATTTTGTGTACGTACGCCGCGCCATGACAGGAAGTTATTACAGTAATGTTGTACATGAAACAGTCGTAGCGTAGGCGCCTTGAGCTATCCCACAGCACGCACTTTTGGACGACGCAACGACTCGTGTATGTAGAAGACTTTCATCTAAGAAATATTTCTGCCCAGTGTGCCTTGCTAGTTGCTATTACCCAGAAAATCGTATTCGTAATAAATAATCACAATGCATTCCTTAATCCTAACAGTAACAGTCCTGAATCCTCCAATTTCATTATGATTTTTAAATTTCATGTAAATTTTAGTCAGCGTGGTCAGGATTTGCTGGCAATGGCATGCATCATGCAGGAACATGAATGATGATGGAGGAATGGAGGTCATTCTTTGCAGGCAGGAGCCTGACATTGTTCTTGAAAACTTCTCAAGGAAACTGTGTACTGTACATGTATGTTCTAAATGCGTAAACAAAGGATTTGACATGTAGGCCCTACATGTAGGTTACATTGCCAGGGCCGTCAATACATTAGGCTATTTCTTTTTTGCCCTCACTCAGTCATATAATTGTACTTTTTTTTTTGTAATTGAATTAATGTATTCTACAAATTGTAGAATTTTTTTCCATTAATTTCAAATTTGACCTGGGACTAAAATGACTTGAGACTTACCCCCTTAGTTGACATTGGACCGACTTTTATACATTTGTACCTGGGACCAAGTTGACCTGGAAGTGGAACTGAGTTGGCCATGCTGTCTCAGACGGTCAGACCCGTCTGTTAGGGACCGAGTTGGTAACAGTGGTTGTTGGGTACGGAGTTTACTCGAAACCCATGTAATGCATGCTCTTGTTCTTGTTGTGTACAAACACAAACGTCACGTAACTGTACATGAACTTGAATGTGTACTTTAATTTGCCATCTAGACCTATTGGTTGTCTCTCGGACGCTGTGGAGGAGGTTTGCCTACAGTTCTTCTTATGCGGAGTGTACGGCATTCCACCATGACACGCAGATGACGTACCCTGCCCTGACGAAGGATACCTTCAGAAAATTTGACAATTTTCATCGGTGAGCATCTTGATATTATTTTACTTAGAAATTGATCATGGCATGTATGTACATGCATGTACATACATCATGTACAAGTACATGTTTACATGTACATTGTACATGTATGTCTGTGCCTATAGAAAAAGATAAAATATGAAACTTTCTTATCTTCTATAGTTTTTAACACTCATATTCAATGCAAGAAAAATCCCAGCAAAGGCACAGACAACAATCTTGAAAATAACCTGGCAATAATTTTCAACAGAGACTTTTGAGACGCTTCCTTTTACCTGTCCTTTTCATTTTTTTTACGTCACATTTAACCTAATGTGCACATGTTCAAATTGACGTCAACACCAGAAAAGGACTGGTGTATTTGCTGTCACCATGCATCTCAAAGTATCCCTTTGACTTTGTTCCATTTGTTATATTCTTGTTGTGCTTTCAGGTTTTGAAGAGTTTCTTCCTATTTCTGGATTGAAGATGGCAACGACATGCATGGCCGGGTATAATGGACAAGCTTTGGATTCCTCCGCATCTGATCTGTACTACCCACCCATTGCAATTGAACTCCGTATCAGTTCCTGACCATGCCATGACATGGCCATGTTCATTCAAACAGCCCAACCCCCACTCTGAACCTTTCTAAATAGTCCATGGTGTGGAGTACATGTACAAATACTTTTAGTGTGATCTGAATTGGGAGTGGTAGGTGTAGTGTGTTCGCTGCCTCCCTGTCCCAGATGCTTGAATAACATAGTTGACTTAAACATTTCATAATGAATATCTTACTGCCGGGGGGGTTGAGAGAATTGAGATAGTTTGGGAATTTCGGAGATAACTGGAGGTAATCTTTGATCAGGACAGTTTCTGTTTTGTCCTTATTGCCATTTCAGATGGTATATATCTTGTCAATGTCACCACAAACTGACACTTGCGCACACTTGAGTATTTACAGATTCGGGATATTTTGGGTTTCACAAAATGACATCCCCCACAGTGCAACACTTTTAGAGTGCACCCATGCATTTTCGGTTTCACGAACTGACACTGATCTTAATTTTACCAATTAAATCGCTTTTTAATGAAAAATTTGTACATGTATAATCGCACAAGTACACGGATATTGCCGCATCATGCTTGGGTGTCAGTTCGTGAAAACAAAAATGTACGGGGTGCGCTCTAAAAGTGCCGCACTGTGGCGGATATCAGTTCGTAAAACCCAAAATATCCCGGTTCTGTAAACACGCGCGCGTACAGCGCACACACGGGTGCGAGAGTGTCGTTCGTAGTGACGATGACAATCTGTACCTGATTTCATGAAACTTATTGTAACCTACGATGCATCGTTGTATCCCTAGGATGACGCATCCTGTGATTCATTTTACAAAATATGCTGTAAGTGCGACACGTCGTAGTGTATTCAAAGGACAAAAGGTGACTACATGTACATGTTCATGTATTTTCATGTTATGTTTTTATTCAAAGTACAGTAGTCGTCGAAAAGTCAACAAAGAGTCGTCGATTGTACTTGTGAAAACTTTTCTAAAATATTTAACAAAATTGACGATGTATGATGCATTCACACTGGAAAAGAACTTCACAGTGGACTGTGTTTGCATCAAATTGTGAAGCGATGTAGTGCTTTGTAAATCTGGGGGGGGGGGGGCAGGTCATCCAGGTACGTGTACACGTACGTATGTGAAATTTTAATTAAGCGAAAATTTGAAACCTGAAATTGCCATCACCACCACTTATGAAATAGTGCAGTTGAACTGCAAGCTCCTTTCTCCAACAAAATATTAATAATAAATAAATATAAAAAACCTTTACTGTCTTCAGGTGTGAGGGTATGCTTAAATCCATTTGCCCTTTCATAAAGTTGAATTTTTGAATCACTTTCTTGAATCAACTGCAACTACCCTACTTAATTTTTCAGACTTTTCATAGTTTTATAAATTGCCAAACCTGATTTCACTAGTTGAGTTCATGCCTGCATTACATGTGCACTTTATTTACTTGTAAAATATGGCTGTTGTGAAGTTTCACTTCTGTAAATGAAACTTTTTTTTTAAATGATATGGATTGGTTGTGAAATAAAGAATGCGTTTATTGCCAAACAAAAACCTATTTGTTATTGTTTTGTTTAAGCTATAGATCCAATTAATTGTCAGCAGCTTCCCCCAGAAAATTAAGAGGAAAGAGTGTCTAGCTATACTGATGGCAAATTCATGCTTGGTTTTGGATTGTGCTGCTTTAATATGCTGTACAACACTCACTCACTGTACACTAAACATTTGTGAATTTCGGATTGTGTGTTTATTTTGTCCACAGTGAGTGTTTTCTTCTAAAGACAGATATAGATGGTTCTTTATTTCTATGTAATCTGTTTTGCATTTTATGCATTTTTTTTTCAATGTCTTGCGATCGTCCCGAATGCGATGGTTTTACGTACGTACACATGTACAATGTACATGTACATGTACATGTGTACATGTTGTACGGCGCTTTTGTGTACACAACACACGCGGCGCTAGGCCAGTTGGTACCCGCGCGCCAGTTTGCATGTATTAGTGGGATACTAGATCGTAAACCAGCGATGCATTGTAGTCTGACTTTCAACGTCTATATTTTATTTTAAAATGTCGACCCGACCAAGAAAAAGTATGATTTGGCTATTTTCATAACTGAATAATGGTATCAACATAAAGATTTCTTCTGAAAAACTGCGTTTCGCTTTTATTGAAGGCTTTTAAAAGTCTTCGATACGCGAATAAATTCATCCCGCATTGCAAAAATGTTGGCGAAAATTCCCCTAAAACACACCTTAGCATATAAATTATACCCCTTTCTCATTTATTCCTAAAGAAAACATCATATCCCGTCATTGCCTCTCATTTATGATAATAAAACATATTTCTAAAGTGTCTAATTTTGACATTATTTGGGACGAAACATCGATGTTTTTTTTGTATGTGGACGGCGCCATGTTGTGTGACGTCACCGGCATCATTGGAGTTCACAAATACAGCACTAACGCATTACAGAACCTTTTTGTGTGTACGCGCTATGCATGTGGAACTGCCGTGTCATGGCTTGGAGGATATTTTCTAGAAGGGATAATTGCGGAGACTCACACTCATGACAAGGAGGTATCTTTTTAGAAGGGATTATTGAAATGAAAACCATCATGGCTTGGAGGATACTTTTTTTAGAAGGGATAATTGAGGAGACTAACCATCATGGCTTGGAGGATATATTGAGAAGGGATAATTGAGGAGACTAACCATCATGGCTAGGAGGATATTTTTTAGAAGGGATAATTGAGGAGACTTATCATCCTGGCAAGGAGGATATGTTTTAGATGTGATAATTATTAAGGAGACTAACCATCATGGATAGGAGGATCTTTCCTAAAGGGATAATTATTGTGGCGACTAATCATCACTGCAAGGAGGATTTTTTTGATAGAGATTATTGAAATGAAAACCATCATGGCTTGGATGATATATTTTAGAAGGGATAATTGAGGAGACTAATCACCACGGCTAGGAGGATATTTTAGAAGGGAAAATTGAGGAGACTAAACATCATGGCTAGGAGGAATTTTTTGGAAGGGATTATTGAAATAAAAACCATTGTGGCTTGGAGGATATTGTTTTAGAAGGGATAATTAAGGAGACTAACCATCATGGCTTGGAGGATATTTGTTAAGAAGGGATAATTGAGGAAACTAACTATTATGAATGGGAGAATTTTTTTTAGAAGAAATTATTGAACGCACAAACCATCACGGCTTGGAAGCTATTTTTTTTAGAATGGATAATATTTTAGGATAGTAATCATCATGGCTTGGAGAAATTTTTTTTAGACGAGATTATTGAACAGACAAAGCATCACGGCTTGGAAGATATTTTTTAGATGTGATCATTGAGGAGGCTAACCATCATGGCTAGGAGGATATTTTTAGAAGGAATAATTGAGGAGACTATGGCTTGGAGGATATTTTTTTAGAAGGGATAATTGAGAAGCCTAACCATCATGGCCAGGATTATTTTTTTTCGTAGAGGTAATTGAATGACGTTTTCTGGTTTCTAATTTTGATCAAAAATATTAAATGCATGGAAAAAAAGGAACAGTCTCCTACCAAATCACTGCTCTATTCTGATGCTTGAATGAAGAAAATTTTAACAGACACTCACCTAAGCACAGTTCTTGAATTCTCTCGCGGAAGCACTCTTCAACACTTGAGCGGATTGCTGGCTGAAAAAAATACCAACAAAAATATGAGTCATTAAAAATCCTCTAGGAGATAACTTGGAGTCTGGTGGGGAGGCATAGCTGAATTCCACAAGTACAATACGGCCAAAAAAATGTCTGTACAGTGAAAATGTAATTTGGGTTGACTATTTATCTCAAATGCGTTCTCCAAAAATCAAATCTATCCATGAATTCTACAAAATGCATCCAGCTATTGAACTTGTATAAAACTGTGTGCATCATCATGATCCAGTGCGTTTGTGTTTGCGCCCTCTAGTCTATTCTGACCAGTGACACTTTTATCCTGCAATGCTTAAAAGTAACTTGATGAAACCGGAATGGCGCACTGTGAACTATAGCAAAATGCCAGTTGAACAACAAAGTTCAAAGGCACTGAGAATATCCACAAATAATAACACATATAAGACCGGCATTTTGAGGTGTCCGGATACCTGTATACGTTCTTCCGTGACCAACTTCCGCATAACTTTTCATTCTGATTGAGTTTGAGTGATATCCGGAAATAATATGAGTACATTGCACTAGGATTTCATGTTTGGAAATTTAAACGATAAAGTCAATAGGGAAAAAAGGAGGCAAAAAATAAGAGTGTGCTTGATCATGCCAAAAATATTGGCCAGGTTATAAAGAGTCCAGGTTTTGAGAGACTTTTTTTTGGAAACCGAAAATGTGAAACACCGATTTGTAGTTCCTCTGAAATATTATTTTGAATGATCAATACATCTTTACTGTTCTGAATCACAGCAGGGAACTTGATGTTTTATACTTGCGAAAAACTGCGGTCAGAAAACAGTCCAACCTAACAGTCGAACCTAAATAAAAAAGCCCATAAATGTGACTTCGTAGTGTATTATCCATATCGACAAGAATCCAAATGATTTTTGTTCAAGAAGTAAAGAAACCAGTAAGTATTTGGACAATTTGTTTTTGAGAGTGCACAATGGAAGTAGTAGCGGAAATATTGCCAGACAGGAATTCCTCATTTTTATTGCCTTGAAATTTGAACTCGCAAAACCGTGGTCTGCATCCGCACCAACTGTTTACATTATAAGAGCTGAAATAAAATAGCTCGATAATTTACAAAAGTGTTTGAAATTAACTCTTTCAGACGGGCTTAGTGAATGTTATGCACAAACAAAGTCCGTCTGAACAAGTTAATTTCAAACACATTTGTAAATTATCGCAATACTTTATCAACTCCAAAGTGGTCGTTGGGAAAAGGCACAACTTCTGGATCGGAATTAGCGCGCTGGTTTTGCTGTTAGCAGACGTGTATCAGAGTCATAGTGAAATGAAAAAGAACAATTTGTTCATAAAAATCTTGGGTTTTTTTTTCAGTCCTCAAGCTACCACATTTTCACAAGCACACAAAGACGTGAAAAATATCAAGCCTACCACCGCGCTCGCTGTTTGGAGAATCATTGAATCAGCAACATTCAACAAAATCTGAATCCCGCATTGATTCAAACACATTTGGGCAAAAGACAACAAATGTCTTCAGAAGAAAAATGATTGTTTCAAACACTCACCGAGCAAAATCTTGTTCTTGCAGTCAGTTCTCTCTCTGGTTGTCGTCTGAAGGTGACCTGTGGTTGATATGAAGGGTGGACGGCCCCACATGTCTTAAATAGTGCCATCGATTTCCTGAGCAGTGACTAAAAACTCGGACCTGGATTGTGATTGCATGGCTCCTGTGCGCTGTCAATCACACATCACCGACTCGCTTCATATTAATGATATGAAAGCAATGTTAATGTCGTTGAGGCTATAAAGTCACCATAAAAAACTAGTCACCGAGATTGAAATGGCCGCTTCTTATTGGTGGATATTGTATGGATGTCGGTGACACATCCAAACATGGAATTTATGATTGACACACACAACCTGTCAGTCACAGACCACTCACTTGTGGTCACCGACTTGTCGTCACCGACTTGTCACCGACAAACTGTGATTGGTGGATAGACAAGTGACGTATACACTGGCCGTGATTCATTCAATGTACAGTTGGCGCTTCAGTCTATTAAATTGTGTGGATATATTCGGGATTATATGAGGAATTAAATCGTACTCAAGCCAGCGGCGAACCTTGGGTTTTACTTAGGGTAGGGCACCTGGGGTGCGTTATTTTTTTCGAAGGCTGCAATAAATGCAAAATAAACGTATTATTACAACAGTTAATGTTTTAATTCAGGTTTTCAAAATGGGGCGGGGGAGGGCTGGGGCCGGCTTCCACAGGGGGTGGGGGTATATGCCCCGTGTCCCCGTAGTTATGCCCCTGAGGTAGGCTTTGCTCCTTGATTGGGACTTTGAGGAAATAAAATACAGTTAAATAAAGTTCCATGAACTTTACGCATCATATACGGCCCGTGTATAATCGTGGCCTTCTAAATGTGGAAAAGGTTTTTACACTTTAATATCTCCCAGTTCGAATAATCATTTCCAGAAATGTTAGAATGCATGACCGGTGATGATGGACCTAAAAATCAAACGTTCACTACTTAAAATAATGACACAGTTCCAAAAAAGCATGTAAAGTGATTTAAAATCCCCCCATATCAACGAGAAAGGCTTGTATGGAACGACCAGACTTCCTACATTTGCTAGTTTGTGGCCTCCGCATAAAGCGCACGATTCACCCTGAACTAGCCCGGTTGATATCCGGACAAATCACACCAGAGTTTGCCATTCTGTATTGCGAGCCACCTCGATTTATAATAATCTCTGAAGCAATGACGTAGCGACGATGGGGGTGGGTGGGATAGTTGAACGACCACATGCCCCCCTTCCCCCTCCCTCCCCCATACCAGTGGGACCATACCATACACGTAAATGACAAAGCCACTTGTCTGATTAGGGGCCTTACATGGCTTTGTTCCGAACCGGGCACGAAGCCTATGTTTACAAAACGACCGAAAGTCACCGAGGTCATGATGAGACATACCGAGGTTTCCCAAACTCCGGCTTCGTTCCGTAAACCGGTTTCGGACATGGGGTTTGCCATAGAGCTGGATCCGGTATTGGAGTGAAGCTAGGATTTGGAAAACCTCGCTTGTAGCTTGTAGGGTACATGAACAATACTGTCTAGTCTCCGTTCAAACGGCTCGCTGTTTCGCCACTCGGTTAACTACCGCCGCAATCTCTTGTTAATATTTGCGGAACACCAACTTGGAAAGTTGGAAAAGCTGGGGTGGAGGGGTTGGGCTGGACGCTAGCCCAGTGGACTCCTCCGTTGTGTACAATTCAATGTAGACGCGACGTCCAACCTGGGCTAGGCTGGCGCCACTGACTATTGAGGGCACTGTTATGAATTGCACAGACTTGCACAACAAATACACAACAACCAACCAGACACTATGCCAGATGGAGCAAAATTGTTGTTCACAACATGACAAAGTGGAAGGAACTGAAGGTGATATTCGATAAGGAAATAGCCGCAGCTGTGGAGAATGAAGCGATTTTTGGCAGAAGGAATCCCTCGGTTGGACTGGGGTTATCGTGGTGATGCTCTTGCTAGATAGAGTGTTCGAGATAGGTCAGCAAAAAAAGCTATGGTCATGGTGTTTGAAGGTTCAAGTGTAGTCCGCGGACCGTAGCCTAACTTGGAGTTGGACCCTAGCCGGCATAAATGTGGCCAATTAACTGGACTACCTCCGCCAATAAAGGCCACACTTCCACCATGTCCATCATGTACAAAAACATGTCAAACTTTGTCAAATTTTGATATTCACATTTAGGCCTAGTTTGTACAGATTGTACTTAATTTTTGGTTAAGAAATTACTCACCATGCTCACCCTCTTTTGTCATGTTTGAGCTGCCTTTTTCAGATGTCTAATTTTCGTGAATTTCATGTTGAAATTTGATACGCGAACGTGGTGCAAACGAATCTGAAAGAAAAAGAGACATCTTAAAAAGGCAGCCACTTTCTGATTAGGCTATAAAGAGGGTGAGTAGGCTTCTAAAGCAAAAATAAACTACAAATTAAGCCTAAATGTGCAATCAAAATTTGACAAAGTTTGACATGTTTTTGTATATGGTGGAAGTGTGGCCTTTATTTACGGAGGTAGTCCAGTAAATTGGCCACATTTATGGGCTAAGTTGGACCCAACTTATCGCCTTTGTAACATTCGGACATGGTCTGGCGATAGTGGGGTCCAAGCTAATCCCCGTATATGCCGAGCAACACAATTTTGTCTTTTGACCCAAAAATCCAACATTGCCCAACAAAAACATCAGATTTCACCCTCAAAACGGCCTCCAAATTACTAGATACGCCACCTGAGGTTCAAGTAGACATCAATAATTAAGATGGTTGTACTGAAGTTTACTTACGATCTGAATGAAAAGGGAAATTTCCCATTCAATCCCGAGAGCTCCCCTTGCAATCGTGAACACGTTCAATTTCAGATTCATGTTAATATTTTGAACGATGCGATGTGGTCTTCATGCCCAGCATACATTGTACATTCAATGGTCCC
>NW_024037048.1:18063262-18133600 GCF_015706575.1 Patiria miniata | reverse complement strand
GGGGCGGGGTGAGCAATAAATCTAAGGTGCTGCTTGTGACCCAGTCTGACTGAGCTACTGTGGTCACCTGATCAAAATTGGTGATCTGATTGGCCAATGTGCACTGTTGATTGACGTGCAGGAAGGGTTTTTTTATAACCTTTTCTTTGATTTCTTGCAGGAGTCTACCTATTCCCAGGAAGCGTACTTGTTCAGCTTACATGTACATGTGCCGGCTGGAGACATTATCCAAGGACATGCTGTCAGCAGGGATGCCAAATATGGCATCCAAATAAAAGTCAATACAAAGAAATTCACTTGAAATGATAAAGTGACAAAGGACAATTCCAACCAGTTGAAAGACCCTCCTCACTTGAATGGAATTTGTGCTTTTTTGTTTGATTTCGTTGAGATTGTTTCTTTACCATCTAACGGGCTCACACTTTCACTGATGTTTTCAAAGTGAGTTTCTTGAATGCAATCAAGTAATACTGATTAAGAACAATAAAAGACTTCAAATAATTTGGAGTCTGTTAATCAAGAAACACTTGTCGCACTTTTACGGGCTTTAAAAACAACAGCCAACTCCACATTTTTCATTACTGTGGGCACGTTTCTGTTTCAACTGAAAGTAATTAAAATCATGTTTATTTTCATAACGAAGCCAAGCCAAAAAAGAGAGTATTATCAACAATGTGTGTGCTTTTGGTAATCCTCAGAATGCGGTTTTATGCATACTGTTTTCAAGCCAGTCAATTGTTACTTTTACATAATTCTCACATATTATAACATTTAATATAATGCAATCATTTAATAAAAACCAGTGTATTCTAATTGCTGTGAATAGCATTAGAATATTTCAAACAATTGTTAATCCAAATGCCAAGCTTAAAGTCTATAAGAAAATCAGATTCAATCACTCGAGACTTTTTTCGTGACATGAAATAAAAATTGATACATACATGGGATTGATTTAATTGACATCATCTGTGCTGGGCATACAGGGAACATAAGGCAAAGAAAATAACAAGTTACAGTAAACGCCCTAAAATTATCCAGGTATGTAGCAAAATATTTTTTTGTTTGTCTGTATGTCTTTTATACTTTGTTTGCTTTAATTAGGATACAGTTATTGTGTTTAATTAATCTGTTTTAAATACCCAATACTACAAATAAGTTGCATTTTATTTTCGAAAAAAAACAACGGTATTTTATATGTTGACCAAATGTGGCAATAAAAAAAACGGCTGTCAGAAACATGGCCTAAAAAATCCAGGTTGGTCGAGATAACGCCATAAACACAATTTTTTTTAGTTGTTAACATTTCTGGATACATGGTGGCACTGCTTTATTGCAAACCTTTTGTTGCTTAAAAAATGATGACCCGCTTGCTTTGAAAAAAATATTCCATCAAAATACTTCCCGATAGGCCTACAATGGGTCCAAAAAAAATATCGTCAAAAAACTTAACGCATACTTTTCACTATATCTCAATACTCATGCATAAAGCTAAATATTTTATTTTGCAGAAAGTCAAAAAAATTGGCAAATCCATTGTAGTATACAGATCGGCGCATGCGCAATGCAAAAACATTAATAATAATAATTTTGTGACATTATTGTCATTGAACATTATTTGTTTTAATTCATTGGTTATTGTTTCGGCAAACAAAATGGAAAGCGATTAAAAAAATCAGCAACACGATGCTCGTGTATCTTTATGTGTTGGATTGTGTTATTCGGGGTAAAGGAGGAAGCCACTGAATGAGGTGTAGTGATAGGAATCACTATACGCCCTACCGTACATGGTGAGATACATCGTATCTCCACGCTGCAGAACCACCACCGCGCTCCCAGACACCTGCTCATTGTGACTTGAATCATCGCTATGGCCAGCGACAACCACGTCGCCGTTCTTCCGGAGACGAACCCACAGGTCGCTGCTGGGACGATATTTGCACACAGAAAACATGAACACGTAGGTGCCCGGCACACCACACGTGAACGTGCCGGTCTCGAGATCGAAGCTGGTACCCGGCAGAAGCGTCTCGGTCGCCTGGAAGGGCAAACGGGTGTCGTGACTCGTAGAGGTATCCAAGTTGCTCGTCCTCACCACGGTGAATGCTACCCGCTGGTTGGAGTCGTCTGGTGCCTCCCCTGGCTCACCCTTTTGACCTTTGACACCAGTCAGACCGGTTTGCCCGACTGAACCTTTAGGTCCGATTAGCCCTGGCTCGCCTGCAATACCAGTACGGCCTTGGAGCCCCAACTGACCTTTGACACCACGTGCTCCCCGCTGACCCCGGGGGCCGATATCACCCTTTTGACCTTTGACACCAGTCAGACCGGTTTGCCCGACTGAACCTTTAGGTCCGATTAGCCCTGGCTCGCCTGCATGACCTTTGACACCATGTGCTCCCCGCTGACCCCCGGGGCCGATATCACCCGTTTGACCTTTGACCCCAGTCAGACCGGTTTGCCCGACTGAACCTTTAGGCCCAGTGTCACCTTGAGGGCCAATCGGTCCGATTAGCCCTGGCTCGCCTGCATAACCTTTGACACCACGTGTTCCCTGCTGACCCCGAGGGCCGATATCACCCTTTTGACCTTTGACACCAGTTTCCCCTGTTGGCCCCACAAAACCTCTTGGTCCCATCTTGCCCGGCAGGCCTCTGCCGTCGTCACCCGGCTCTCCTTTTTGACCTGCATCACCCTTTGACCCTTGTAAAATTCCGACAATTGCAGCTGTTTCCTGGCAGCACGTTTGGCCCGTCTGGGACGCAGGACCATCACTGTCCGAGGCAACCGGCCCAGTAACGGAAGCTCGGAGGTTGACGGAGTTACCCAGAAGGAGGGCGATTGAAAGAACGGTTGCCACGAAGATCTTCATTCTGTACAGAATAACAATGATTAAACTGAAACAAATCAGGTGAGAATTTCTTTTAAATAAAATAGTTTAAAAAAATAGCGACGAGTACAGAAAAAGGAAAAAATGTTGCAACCTGACGTCACCTTTTTCTTCATTATATCATCTCAATGAAGGTCATTCATTGCAAAAATGATGATCAGACATGAATCTGGGACTGAGAAACATTTCCATCTTTGTTAGGAAATACTTTTCTTGATCCTCCATAAACTTTGTACACAATCGCGGAAGTGGCGTCAGGTTGCAACCGTTTTTTTCGAGAAAAATATTGATGTCAGATAAACTGCAGAGTTAGTCTAACTCATGACAATCGGATTTGAAAACAAAACAAAACATGAGATTGAAGAAATCGCTGTTCAGAGAATGTGTTCTTCGTGATAACAGTGACGTATCAGGGGGCTGGAGCTAACATTGATGAAAAGCTTAATAGGATAAAGCGCATTGGAGCTGTAGTATTTTTTTGGGGGGGGGGGGAGGCGGAGCACATTTTGCCCCTTCCCAGGTCCTTATAGAATAATTAATTAAACATCACCACACCCACCTCGATGGTTCGTTCTTGAAGATCAGGTCCAAAGAAGAGATCACAAGGAGTTCAGTGAAGGCTGAAAAACATACGAAGGAACACTGATTACCTTTTATACTTTAGTAAGAAATAATATTTTATTATTCAATTTAGATAAACTCGTGAGTTTTTTTCTCATTTAATTTTGATGGCACAAATTGTTTTTATGGCACATTGTTGGATTTCTCACGACATTGACTGATGCTTGAAATTAGTCCAATATTTCTATTGAAACGTTTATTCAAATCGCCTGCATCTACTTATGACGCAGTAGTAAGTCATTCAAATTTCAATGCCACACCTTGCTCATTCAATATTTAAAAACATGGGCAAGCGTTTTGAACACCCGGTTGAATTTAGCGAAAGTTCGCAATTGTTCAGAGTATTTTCATTCACGAGTAAAAAAGTAGGCATCAAAACGTGACTTGTGCCTTGATTTTCTTGCGCTTTGGATTTCAGTCCCGCTCGAGAATTCAATTTGATGCGTACGTTTATAAAAGTAGCACGTGTTCAATGACATAAGTTGCTTAAGATGTTGCGTTATAGTGTTGCAAAACAGTTTAAAATGAATGACATGGCTTTTGAAAAAGTTTGATCAAGGAATTTACAGCTATTTCGAAGAAAATATTGAATGCCTAACAAATTTCAAAACAGAAGTTTAAAAATGTAAAATGTTAAAGTGATAGAAGAAAATACATTCTGAGCACTCAAAAGAGAGATCTGTATATGTAAACCGAAGTGAGCAGTTTGTTTATTGTTGTAATCACTCTGTGGAAATAAAAAGAGCGAATTATTTAATTTCCTTTCTTATCGCCAATGCGATTGACGTTTAGCGAATCGCTAATGCCAGATTAAGATGACTCCTGATTTTACTGCACTTTCGCTGAAAATGAATACTTCCTCTATAACAAATACGCCTACTCGGTGAAAACTCCAATAAAAAATAGAATGATTTTTTTAGCACGAAAAATGCTGTCCACACGCCTTTTGTTGTTGTAAATATCCCAAAAAATCGAACGCTCTAACTGCGACCATTTGAAGAGTAAACATTGCGACTTCATGAGTAAGTTGCGAAATTGGATGGGAAAACTATATTATGATTCACTGACGTTATAAACAATCACAAACGAATAACAACGTGATCAACGAACAACAAAGAATTAGAACGGTAATTGCGGACACAATTTAGTAAATCATGAGAACATGATTAAGAATATAACATTACATGTATATACATGCTAACTAATCCGCTTAAACAATAACTAGCAATTGATGCAATCAATACTTATTTTCATTAAGTTATTTTTTTACTTTTGCGAATCTAAGGCCAAAAAAAAAAAAAATCGGTCTCTGGTCAGACCAAAGTTCCGGAATTGACGCGGCCACGCGGCTTTTTTTTTTTTTTGCTTTTTTTTTTTTTCTTCAAGCTTGGATTGTACAGACAAGGTGGGTACTATTTTGCTTTTTTGGTGTCCTCATGTACATTGGTGTCCTCCATGATTTGCCTTGGTGCTTTCGATCATTTGCCTTGGTGCAATTTCCCATTCCTTGGTGCTCTTTGGTTAAAAACACATTGAGGAGGTGCGGAAATAGAGGGCGCTGTTGGAGCTACCGCGGAACATTTTGGAAAAAAAAAGATCGACGCGCATGATTAAAATCGACGCGCGCGCTGACCAGAGACCGACTTATTATTTTTTGGGGCCTAATTGTGAATAGATCAAACAAAATGACAATTAAACTTAGCGTGTTTCGCCATTAGTTCGAGGCACCCTGGTGAATTTGACGAGGAATCTGATTGTCTGAGAATGAAATCTAAATTGATGGTGTTGCTATACAAAAAATGGCATGTATAGCAACGGTTTGAGTGTCTGTATTATCAACATTGCTTTAGTTTAAAGATGCAGTTCCCGTACTATCTTCGAGTTTCACCTCCACAATTTCATTTCAATTGCTATTTTTCTGAAAATATATAATATATTTACTTTTGAATTAGTAATGGAACGGAAAAAAATCCGACAAAGTTTAGTTACTGAATTATTGCTTCACAAACTTTAAATTATTGGCTGTCAGACAATAATTCGCTTCTCGCAGGGCGGGTTCAATTGTGCGCAAAAAATGAAAATTCCTTTGGCATGCAGACGCCCAAAATCGGATCAAAGTAGTTGTTTTTACCTTAATAACTAAAACACATATACACATCGACAATTCGTAAGAGAAACAAATCTATTTTGAATAGCAAGGGGTATGCATCCCTTACTTTGAATAAAGGAAATTGAATTTGAATGCACATTGGACAAATTCGATCGGAAAACCTATATTAATGATAAATTTCCTTCAAGGACGTTCTCTGTTACAGTTTTGACAACAACGTTTATCGATGCACACAAAAAGATAAAGTCTGCCATTAAATAAACGCTCAATTCTGACAGTTGTGTGAGGATATGTCAAATAGCAGATACTCACCTGAATCAGTGTAACGTTCTTGAATTCTCCCACGAAAGGAATCCTCAGCACTCGAGCAGATTGCTGGCTGAAAATAATATCAACAAAAACGAGTCATTGAAAGTCAGATGGGAGATAACTTGGGGGGTGGTGGGGGAGGCATAGCTGAATTGTATCAGTAAAACGCCGCAAAAAATCTCTGTCGGGTGAAATGTGATTTGGATTGATTATTTATTCCGGTAGGAATTCGTTCATCAACGGCCCTGACTAGACTCACGTACGGGCGGTGGTTTTTTTTTTTGAGAAACATCTAAACAAAAACAAGTTAAAATTAGTTAAGATCACTTGCAAATGTACAGGAAGTGTACTTCACAATAGAACTGGTTTCAAACAACCTGTAAAATTATTCCGCCTGATTAAGCGTAAAATGAAATAAGTAAAATGAAGGCTTTGCTGTTTTTAAAATAGTGTGCCGGCTGGCACACTCTTTTGCGTGTGTAAGCAACGGCATCCAGTTGTGCATACGTTTACTCTTAAATGAGACTTGTATGTTTGCATGGTAAACATGTAAAAAAGAATATAAGGTTTGCGGTAACACCATGTGAATAATTTTGAGTTGTGTGGTTCTGAGAAGAATCAGTTGTTTACAATCATATTATTCCTTTATTTCTTTGGAATTTCATTTCTAAAGTTGTATTTTAAAGATCGGACTTGGAAGTATCTTTTGTTATAAACTTAGTTTGGATTCAATGTTTAAGACTTTGTGTTTCTTAAATTTGATTGAAGAAGTATATTTTAATCGATTGTATTTTTTGTTGTTTTATTTAACAGGTTTGAAAGCCATTTTGATTTTAATCTGTAACTTTCTTTGGCACTGTGTTTTTAATTGTTTCAATTCTGGGTTTCGTTTAATAGTTTTACTGTGTGTTGGTCTTGGTTAAGGTTACACTGGTTTGGCTTTTGGTCATTGCTTTAGTATCAATAAAGTTATTTTTCTTATTTTTGTTTATTGAGGAAACCTACATTTTGAGTCACTGTCCCACTTCTTGCATTTCCTCGCGTCTTTACCCTATTCGATCATTAGATTAATTAGGTTTTCTTAAGTGAGTTCCCCCAGCATTTAGTTTTATTTAGTTTAGTCGAGCGGTCCATTTTTCCCGATTACATTTCCGCAAACCTTCGAAACTGCGTTTTCTCTTTTCTCAAAAGTATAGAATGCGCTGAAATTGCAACAGGTTACTAGATATACACCCTATACTTCAGATTTTGATCAATTTTGTTGCTTTTAACAAAAAAAAACACCAAGGGCAAAAGATCCTATGTTCCTCTTAATTGTTCAACATTGCTCGAATTTGAAGTTGCAGGAGTCACAAGGAGCATACATATTCTGCTTTAATTAATCGATCTCATGTCAAAAAATGTCCAAAAGACTCTCATTGCCGGAAAAAGTGTGAGTACATCGAACCAGGATTTCATGTTTGACAATTAAAATAATAAAGTAACATCGCAGCAGGGAACCTGATGTAAATCACAAGTGCGTAAAGTATTTGGAATAAGTACGAATCACGATCAATTTCAACTGTTCTGAATCACAGCAGGGAACCTGATGTAATGTACCCTTGAAATAAAATGCAGCCAAAATGTGATCAAAACCAGTCGAACCTGTACAACCGTGTTGTTGACAATAACATATTCCAAAGATTTAGTTCGCTATCCATAGCGACAAGAATCCAAATGAGTTTGCGAAGAAGTAAAGAAAACAGTCATTATTTCGACAATTTCGTTTTGAGAGTCCAAAATGGAAGTAGTAGCGGATATTGTCAGACAGGAATTCCTCATTCCGAACAACAAAAACCTGATATGTTTGTGTGATCGTGTACGACCCGATCACGGTTTTGAAATGGTAAGAATTATTTTATCCCTTTCTTTCCTTTTTTTTCTTCCTTCTTTTTTTATTCCAGGCAATAATTCTGTACGATTTTTTTTTCTCAACGGTACATGGTATAAACTGGAAACCTTGAACAAACACCAACCCTGATTCCGAAGTGAGTATATAACTCTGACGTCATAATGACGCCATCAGGTATCAAATTACAAACGATTTCAATGCCACAAGCTTATTGACAAAAAGAACAATCATGTTTACACTTTATAATCTGATAGATTATACCTTGATAAACATTTCTGATTTTCGAAAACAAAATCGTCTGACCTTTCCTTCCGGGGTTATCCCGGTTAAATTAAAGATTTATGCAAACAATTACCCTTTAATTAAAAACAAATCTAATTCCTTCGAAACGGATCAAGGAAAAAAGATGAACTTGAACCCTGGTCCAAAATATTAAGGAAAAAGTTGTGACGGCATCATGACGTCATCGGTTATTTCAAACGATTCATCACGGTCAAATTTACTTCGAATTATAATTTTACAAAGAAATGGTGGCGTTCCCACTTTTTGTAATGTTGTGGACATTGCCTCAGGCAAAAGCTTTTGTTCCCAGACATACCATCTGTTTGTCAAGTGTCAATCGAATGTGTCTCAGAAACTCAAAATATTCATCAGAGAGCATTTTGTTTTAGAAGGGATAATTGAGGCGACTAATCATCATGGCCAGGAGGATATTTTCAAAAGGGATAATTAAGGAGACTAGCCATCACGTCTTGGAGGATATTTTTGAGGAGATAATTGAGGAGACAAACACTCATGACAAGGAGGTATTTTTGAGAAGGGATAATTGAGGAGTCTAACCATCTGGCCAGGAGGATATTTTAAGAAGGGATTATCGAGGAGACTAATCATCACGGCTAGGAGGCTATTTTTTTTTAGAAAGGACAATTGAGGAGACTAACCATCATGGCTAGGAGGATATTTGAGAAGGGATAATTGAGGAAACTTATCATAACGGTTAGGAGGATATTTTTAGAAGGGATTATTTAATGAAAACCATCATGGTTCGGAGGATATTTTTTGAAGGGATAATTGAGGAGACTAATCATCATGGCTTGGAGGATATTTTTAGAAGGGATAATTGAGGAGACTAATCATCACGGCTAGAAGGTTTTTTTTTAGAGGGGATTATTAAAATAAAAACTATCATGGCTTGGAGGATATTTTTGTAGAAGAGATTATTGAACACACAATTTATCCATCACGGCTTGGAAGATATGTTTTAGATGTGATCATTGAGGAGACTAACCATCATGGATAGGAGGATATTTTTTAAAAGTGATAATTGAGGAGACTAACCATCATGGCCTGGAGGATATTTTTTAGAAGGGCTAAATGAGGAGACTAACCATCATGACTAGGGGGATATTTTTTTAAAGGGATAATTGAGGAGATTAATCATCACGGCTAGGAAGATATTTTTGAAGGGATAATGGGGGCAGACTAACTATCATTGCTTGGAGGATATTTTTTTAGAAGGGATAATTGAGGAGACTTATAATTACGGTTAGGAGGATATTTTCAGAGGGATTAATGAATGAAAACCATCATGGCTCGGAGGATATTCTTTTGAAGGGATAAATGAGGAGACTTATCATCACGGCTCGGAAGATATTTTTGAAGGGATAATGGAGGAGACTAACTATCAATGCTTGGAGGATATTTTTTTAAAAGGGATAATTAAGGAGGCTATTCATCACGGTTAGGGGGATATTTTTCAGAGGGATTATTGAATGAAAACCATCATGGCTCGGAGGATAGTTTTTGAAGGTATAATTGAGGAGACTTATCATCATGGCTTGGAGGATATGTTTCAGAAGAGATTATTGAACACACTATCCATCACGGCTTGGAAGATATTTTTTGAGAAGGGATAATTGAGGATACTAATCATAACGGCTAGGAGGATATTTTTAGAAGGGATAATTGAGGAGACTAACCATCATGGCTAGGAGGATATTTTTAGAAGGGATAACTGAGGAGACAAACCATCATGGCTAGGAGGATATTTTTAGAAGAGATTATTGAACACACAATCCATCACGGCTTGGAAGATTTTGAGGAGACGAGGAGATTTTTGAGAAGGAATAATTGAGGAGACTTCTCATCATGGCTAGGAGGATATTTTTATTTAGAAGGGCTTATTGAAATAAAAAACATCACGGCTTGGAGAATATTTTTCAGAAGAGATTATTGAACAGACAAACCATCAATGCTTGGAAGATAATTTTTAGATGTGATCATTGAGGAGACTAACCATCATTGCTTGGAGGATATTTGATTTTAACCCTAAAAGGGCCGGGGGCGGAATCCGCCCCCCCCCCCCTCAACATTTTCCGTGATAGCCTCTAAAAAAAAAAATTTCGCGACCCGAGCTGTTATGACTTTTTAGCCTCGAGCTTTGCGCATCTTTTGATACCAAAAACATAAAAATCGGACCACGGGTTGCCGCGTAGCGAAAAAATTTCCGGCGCTACGCGCCGTGAAAACTGAATTTTTGCATATACGTCGTGTACACAGAGCAGAATTGCCATTCGTACATATGAATAATTAATTAGCCATAATTCCAAACCCCTTTGACCTATAGTCATGAAATTTCTTGGGTATATCAAGGAAGAGTTGCTCTATGCATGTATTGAGTTTCAAAATTGTTCGTCACTCGATGGCCGAGATCTTAGGGGGGGGGGGCCGAATCCGGCCCCCCCCCCCCCGGCTGAGAGATGGTCAAAATAACCCGGCCCCTTTAGGGTTAAAAGGGATGATTGAGGAGGCTAATCACCACGGCTAGGAGGGTTTTTTTTAACGGGATAATTGAGGTGACTTATCATCACGGCTAGGAGGATATTTTAAGAAGGGATTATTGAAATGAAAACCATCATGGCTTGGAGGATATTTTTAGAAGAGATAATTGAAGTGACTAACCATCATCACGGTGTCACATGAAAATCCGACTCCTATGAAAATCGGACCCCTATTTCCCTATTATTGGTTGATCCCTCGCACGTGACAGGTCACTCTCACGAAACGATCCTAAAAATAGCATAGTGTCGTACTCACGCGTGCGCAGTACTACCAATGAGCCCACATTTCATGGAGTCGGATATTCACGCTACACCGGCAGTTTCACGCATACAAAAGTACGCCCTCTGTTGGCGAGATTGAGTTAGTGGTAATACCACGTGACAACCTAGCGCGATGTAAATAAACCTTACGCACAGCGCTAGCGATCCCTTTGTTTCGTTGGTGGATTTAAATACCCCGCAAAAGATATAAAAATTGATTGGTTTATTAAAATGAATATGCAACAGATTACCAAATAAGGCTTTACAAACCATCAATGAAGTCGGTTCGCGTACGAATTGACCCGCGTACGAGTTGGTCGCGTACGAGTTGGTTCGCGTACGAGTTGACCTGTATTCAGTTATCTAGGTTCACGTTGATATGGACGAAAGGTTTGGGTCGACATGCTTTCGTGAGATTTTAGCCAATATTGAGGGTGAATAAAACAGGAATTCGTCAAGTCGCAACGTACGAAGTGTACATGCAGTGTCATGGCGTGACGAGTAGGGACCTTCGTCGCCATGTTTTGGCATGATTTCGGAGATTCAGACGGAAATCTCAAAGGTAAGCCTATATAGATTATGTATTTACTCTGCTCAGAAGATGTAGTTTTTGTAGTTTCTCCTTGTTTTTAGCCTGCGACACAAGGATTTTGTGTACGTACGCCGCGCCATGACAGGAAGTTATTTACAGTAATGTTGTACATGAAACAGTCGTAGCGTAGGCGCCTTGAGCTATCCCACAGCACGCACTTTTGGACGACGCAACGACTCGTGTATGTAGAAGACTTTCATCTAAGAAATATTTCTGCCCAGTGTGCCTTGCTAGTTGCAATTACCCAGAAAAATCGTATTCGTAACAAATAATCACAATGCATTCCTTAATCCTAACAGTAACAGTCCTGAATCCTCCAATTTCATTATGATTTTTAAATTTCATGTAAATTTTAGTCAGCGTGGTCAGGATTTGCTGGCAATGGCATGCATCATGCTAGCCCCATAAATGTGGCCTAATACTGGACTGCCTCCGTAAACATAGGCCACACATCCACATGTACAAAAACGTGTCGAAATTGCCAAATTTTGATTTTCGCATTTAGGCTTACTTTGTAGGGTTTTTTTGCTTTAGAAGCATACTCGCCCTCTTTATAGGCTAATCAGAAAGTGCTGCCTTTTTCAAATTTCCAGATTCATTTTTACACGTTTGCGTATCAAAATTTCAACATGAAATTTCACAAAAATTAGACATCTGAAAAAGGCAGCACTTTCTGACTAGCCTATAAATAGGGTGAGTATGCTTCTAAAGCAAAAAAACCCTACAAACTAAGCCTAAAATGCGAAAATCAAAATTTGGCAATTTCGACACGTTTTTGTACATGTGGATGTGTGGCCTATGTTTACGAAGCAGTCCAGTACTAAATAGGCCGCAGTTATGGGGCCAATGTAATGCATGCTCTTGTTCTTGTTGTGTACAAACACAAACGTCACGTTACTGTACATGAACTTGAATGTGTACTTTAATTTGCCATCTAGACCTATTGGTTGTCTCTCGGACGCTGTGGAGGAGGTTTGCCTACAGTTCTTCTTATGCGGAGTGTACGGCATTCCACCATGACACACAGATGACGTACCCTGCCCTGACGAAGGATACCTTCAGAAAATTTGACAATTTTCATCGGTGAGCATCTTGATATTATTTTGCATCTTGAGCATCTTGAGAATCATGGCATTCCACCATGACACGCAGATGACGTACCCTGCCCTGACGAAGGATACCTTCAGAAAATTTGATATTATTTTACTTAGAAATTGATCATGGCATGTATGTACATGCATGTACATACATCATGTACAAGTACATGTTTACATGTACATTGTACATGTATGTCTGTGCCTATAGAAAAAGATAAAATATGAAACTTTCTTATCTTCTATAGTTTTTAACACTCATATTCAATGCAAGAAAAATCCGAGCAAAGGCACAGACAACAATCTTGAAAATAACCTGGCAATAATTTTCAACAGAGACTTTTGAGACGCTTCCTTTTACCTGTCCTTTTCATTTTTTTTACGTCACATTTAACCTAATGTGCACATTTTCAAATTGACGTCAACACCAGAAAAGGACTGGTGTATTTGCTGCCACCATGCATCTCAAAGTATCCCTTTGACTTTGTTCCATTTGTTATATTCTTGTTGTGCTTTCAGGTTTTGAAGAGTTTCCTCCTATTTCTGGATTGAAGATGGCAACGACATGCATGGCCGGGTATAATGGACGAGCTTTGGATTCCTCCGCATCTGATCTGTACTACCCACCCATTGCGATTGAACTCCGTATCAGTTCCTGACCATGCCATGACATGGCCATGTTCATTCAAACAGCCCAACCCCCACTCTGAACCTTTCTAAATAGTCCATGGTGTGGAGTACATGTACAAATACTTTTAGTGTGATCTGAATTGGGAGTGGTAGGTGTAGTCTGTTCGCTGCCTCCCTGTCCCATATGCTTGAATAACATAGTTGACGTAAACATTTCATAATGAATATCTTACTGCCGGGGGCGGGGGGGGGGTTTGAGAGAATTGAGATAGTTTGGGAATTTAGGAGATAACTGGAGGTAATCTTTGATCAGGACAGTTTCTGTTTTGTCCTTATTGCCATTTCAGATGGTATATATCTTGTCAATGTCACCACAAACTGACACTTGCGCACACTTGAGTATTTACAGATTCGGGATATTTTGGGTTTCACAAACTGACATCCCCCACAGTGCAACACTTTTAGAGCGCACCCATGCATTTTCGGTTTCACGAACTGACACTGATCTTAATTTTACCAATTAAATCGCTTTTTAATGCAAAATTTGTACATGTATAATCGCACAAGTACACGGATATTGCCGCATCATGCTTGGGTGTCAGTTCGTGAAAACAAAAATGTACGGGGTGCGCTCTAAAAGTGCCGCACTGTGGCGGATATCAGTTCGTAAAACCCAAAATATCCCGGTTCTGTAAACACGCGCGCGTACAGCGCACACACGGGTGCGAGAGTGTCGTTCGTAGTGACGATGACAATCTGTACCTGATTTCATGAAACTTATTGTAACCTACGATGCATCGTTGTATCCCTAGGATGACGCATCCTGTGATTCATTTTACAAAATATGCTGTAAGTGCGACACGTCGTAGTGTATTCAAAGTACAAAAGGTGACTACATGTAGATGTTCATGTATTTTCATGTTATGTATTTATTCAAAGAACAGTAGTCGTCGAAAAGTCAACAAAGAGTCGTCGATTGTACTTGTGAAAACTTTTCTAAAATATTTAACAAAATTGACGATGTATGATGCATTCACACTGGAAAAGAACTTCACAGTGGACTGTGTTTGCATCAAATTGTGAAGCGATGTAGTGCTTTGTAAATCTGGGGGGGGGGGGCAGGTCATCCAGGTACGTGTACACGTACGTATGTGAAATTTTAATGAAGCGAAAATTTGAAACCTGAAATTGCCATCACCACCACTTATGACATAGTGCAGTTGAACTGCAAGCTCCTTTCTCCAACAAAATATTAATAATAAATAAATATAAAAAAACCTTTACTGTCTTCAGGTGTGAGGGTATGCTTAAATCCATTTGCCCTTTCATAAAGTTGAATTTTTGAATCACTTTCTTGAATCAACTGCAACTACCCTACTTAATTTTTCAGACTTTTCATAGTTTTATAACTTGCCAAACCTGATTTCACTAGTTGAGTTCATGCCTGCATTACATGTGCACTTTATTTACTTGTAAAATATGGCTGTTGTGAAGTTTCACTTCTGTAAATGAAACTTTTTTTTAAAAATGATATGGATTGGTTGTGAAATAAAGAATGCGTTTATTGCCAAACAAAAACCTATTTGTTATTGTTTTGTTTAAGCTATAGATCCAATTAATTGTCAGCAGCTTCCCCCAGAAAATTAAGAGGAAAGAGTGTCTAGCTATACTGATGGCAAATTCATGCTTGGTTTTGGATTGTGCTGCTTTAATATGCTGTACAACACTCACTCACTGTACACTAAACATTTGTGAATTTCGGATTGTGTGTTTATTTAGTCCACAGTGAGTGTTTTCTTCTAAAGACAGATATAGATGGTTCTTTATTTCTATGTAATCTGTTTTGCATTTTATGCATTTTTTTTTCAATGTCTTGCGATCGTCCCGAATGCGATGGTTTTACGTACGTACACATGTACAATGTACATGTACATGTGTACATGTTGTACGGCGCTTTTGTGTACACAACACACGCGGCGCTAGGCCAGTTGGTACCCGCGCGCCAGTTTGCATGTATTAGTGGGATACTAGATCGTAAACCAGCGATGCAGCAGCCCGAATTCTCAGCGAAGCTTTGGAATTGTAGTCTGACTTTCAACGTCTATATTTTATTTTAAAATGTCGACCCGACCAAGAAAAAGTATGATTTGGCTATTTTCATAACTGAATAATGGTATCAACATAAATATTTCTTCTGAAAAACTGCGTTTCGCTTTTATTGAAGGCTTTTAAAAGTCTTCGATACGCGAATAAATTCATCCCGCATTGCAAAAATGTTGGCGAAAATTCCCCTAAAACACACCTTAGCATATAAATTATACCCCTTTCTCATTTATTCCTAAAGAAAACATCATATCCCGTCATTGCCTCTCATTTATGATAATAAAACATATTTCTAAAGTGTCTAATTGTGACATTATTTGGGACGAAACATCGATGTTTTTTTTTGTATGTGGACGGCGCCATGTTGTGTGACGTCACCGGCATCATTGGAGTTCACAAATACAGCACTAACGCATTCCAGAACCTTTTTGTGTGTACGCGCTATGCATGTGGAACTGCCGTGTCATGGCTTGGAGGATATTTTCTAGAAGGGATAATTGCGGAGACTCACACTCATGACAAGCAGGTATCTTTTTAGAAGGGATTATTGAAATGAAAACCATCATGGCTTGGAGGATATTTTTTTTAGAAGGGATAATTGAGGAGACTAACCATCATGGCTTGGAGGATATATTGAGAAGGGATAATTGAGGAGACTAACCATCATGGTTAGGAGGATATTTTTTAGAAGGGATAATTGAGGAGACTTATCATCCTGGCAAGGAGGATATGTTTTAGATGTGATAATTATTAAGGAGACTAACCATCATGGATAGGAGGATCTTTCCTAAAGGGATAATTATTGTGGCGACTAATCATCACTGCAAGGAGGATTTTTTTTGATAGAGATTATTGAAATGAAAACCATCATGGCTTGGATGATATATTTTAGAAGGGATAATTGAGGAGACTAATCACCACGGCTAGGAGGATATTTTAGAAGGGAAAATTGAGGAGACTAAACATCATGGCTAGGAGGAATTTTTTGGAAGGGATTATTGAAATAAAAACCATTGTGGCTTGGAGGATATTGTTTTAGAAGGGATAATTAAGGAGACTAACCATCATGGCTTGGAGGATATTTGTTAAGAAGGGATAATTGAGGAAACTAACTATTATGAATGGGAGAATTTTTTTTAGAAGAAATTATTGAACGCACAAACCATCACGGCTTGGAAGCTATTTTTTTTAGAATGGATAATATTTTAGGATAGTAATCATCATGGCTTGGAGGAATTTTTTTTAGACGAGATTATTGAACAGACAAAGCATCACGGCTTGGAAGATATTTTTTAGATGTGATCATTGAGGAGGCTAACCATCATGGCTAGGAGGATATTTTTAGAAGGAATAATTGAGGAGACTATGGCTTGGAGGATATTTTTTAGAAGGGATAATTGAGAAGCCTAACCATCATGGCCAGGATTATTTTTTTTCGTAGAGGTAATTGAATGACGTTTTCTGGTTTCTAATTTGGATCAAAAATATTAAATGCATAGAAAAAAAGGAACAGTCTCCTACCAAATCACTGCTCTATTCTGATGCTTGAATGAAGAAAATTTTAACAGACACTCACCTAAGCACAGTTCTTGAATTCTCTCGCGGAAGCACTCTTCAACACTTGAGCGGATTGCTGGCTGAAAAAAATACCAACAAAAATATGAGTCATTAAAAATCCTCTAGGAGATAACTTGGAGTCTGGTGGGGAGGCATAGCTGAATTCCACAAGTACAATACGGCCAAAAAAATGTCTGTACAGTGAAAATGTAATTTGGGTTGACTATTTATCTCAAATGCGTTATCCAAAAATCAAATCTATCCATGAATTCTACAAAATGCATCCAGCTATTGAACTTGTATAAAACTGTGTGCATCATCATGATCCAGTGCGTTTGTATTTGCGCCCTCTAGTCTATTCTGACCAGTGACACTTTTATCCTGCAATGCTTAAAAGTAACTTGATGAAACCGGAATGGCGCACTGTGAACTATAGCAAAATGCCAGTTGAACAACAGAGTTCAAAGGCACTGAGAATATCCACAAATAATAACACATATAAGACCGGCATTTTGAGATGTCCGGATACCTGTATACGTTCTTCCGTGACCAACTTCCGCATATTTCATTCTGATTGAGTTTGAGTGATATCCGGAAATAATATGAGTACATTGCACTAGGATTTCATGTTTGGATTTAAACGATAAAGTCAATAGGAAAAAAAGGAGGCAAAAAATAAGAGTGTGCTTGATCATGCCAAAAATATTGGCCAGGTTATAAAGAGTCCAGGTTTTGAGAGACTTTTTTTTGGAAACCGAAAATGTGAAACACCGATTTGTAGTTCCTCTGAAATATTATTTTGAATGATCAATACATCTTTACTGTTCTGAATCACAGCAGGGAACTTGATGTTTTATACTTGCGAAAAACTGCGGTCAGAAACAGTCCAACCTAACAGTCGAACCTAAATAAAAAAGCCCATAAATGTGACTTCGTAGTGTATTATCCATATCGACAAGAATCCAAATGATTTTTGTTCAAGAAGTAAAGAAACCAGTAAGTATTTGGACAATTTGTTTTTGAGAGTGCACAATGGAAGTAGTAGCGGAAATATTGCCAGACAGGAATTCCTCATTTTTATTGCCTTGAAATTTGAACTCGCAAAACCGTGGTCTGCATCCGCACCAACTGTTTACATTATAAGAGCTGAAATAAAATAGCTCGATAATTTACAAAAGTGTTTGAAATTAACTCTTTCAGACGGGCTTAGTGAATGTTATGCACAAACAAAGTCCGTCTGAACAAGTTAATTTCAAACACATTTGTAAATTATCGCAATACTTTATCAACTCCAAAGTGGTCGTTGGGAAAAGGCACAACTTCTGGATCGGAATTAGCGCGCTGGTTTTGCTGTTAGCAGACGTGTATCAGAGTCATAGTGAAATGAAAAAGAACAATTTGTTCATAAAAATCTTGGGGTTTTTTCCAGTCCTCAAGCTACCACATTTTCACAAGCACACAAAGACGGGAAAATATCAAGCCTACCACCGCGCTCGCTGTTTGGAGAATCATTGAATCAGCAACATTCAACAAAATCTGAATCCCGCATTGATTCAAACACATTGTGCAAAAACAACAAATTTCTTCAGAGGAAAAATGATTGTTTCAAACACTCACCGAGCAAAATCTTGTTCTTGCAGTCAGTTCTCTCTCTGGTCGTCGTCCAAAGGTGTTATGACCCGCGGTTGATGTGAAGGGTGGACGGCCCCACATGTCTTAAATAGTGCCATCGATTTCCTGAGCAGTGACTAAAAACTCGGACCTGGATTGTGATTGCATGGCTCCTGTGCGCTGTAAATCACACATCACCGACTCGCTTCATATTAATGATACGAAAGCAATGTTAATGTCGCTTGAGGCTATAAAGTCACCATAAAAAAAAACTTGTCACCGACATTCAAATGGCCGCTTCTTATTGGTGGATATTGTATGAACGTCGGTGACACATCCAAACATGGAATTTATGATTGACACACACAACCTGTCAGTCACAGACCACTCACTTGTGGTCACCGACTTGTCGTCACCGACTTGTCACCGACAAACTGTGATTGGTGGATAGACAAGTGACGTATACACTGGCCGTGATTCATTCAATGTACAGTTGGCGCTTCAGTCTATTAAATTGTGTGGATATATTCGGGATTATATGAGGAATTAAATCGTACTCAAGCCAGCGGAGAAACTTGGGTTTAACTTGGGGTAGGGCACCTGGGGTGCGTTATTTTTTTTTTTATTTTTTTTTATTTATTTTTTGCACTAAATACAAAATAAACGTATTATTACAACAGTTAATGTTTTATTTCAGGCTTTCAAACTGGAGCGGGGGGGGGGGGGGGGGAGGCTTCCACAGTGGGTGGGGGTATATGCCCCGTGTCCCCGTAGTTATGCCCCTGAGGTAGGCTTTGCTCCTTGATTGGGACTTTGAGGAAATAAAATACAGTTAAATAAAGTTCCATGAACTTTACGCATCATATACGGCCCGTGTATAATCGTGGCCTTCCAAATGTGGAAAAGGTTTTTACACTTGAATATCTCCCAGTTCGAATAATCATTTCCAGAAATGTTAGAATGCATGACCGGTGATGATGGACCTAAAATCAAACGTTCACTACTTAAAATAATGACACAGTTCCAAAAAAACATGTAAAGTGATTTAAAATCCCCCCCCCCATATCAACGAGAAAGGCTTGTATGGAACGACCAGACTTCCTACATTTGCTAGTTTGTGGCCTCCGCATAACGCGCACGATTCACCCTGAACTAGCCCGGTTGATATCCGGACAAATCACACCAGAGTTTGCCATTCTGTATTGCGAACCACCTCGATTTATAATAATCTCTGAAGCAATGACGTAGCGACGATGGGGGTGGGGTGGGATAGTTGAACGACCACATGCCCCCCTTCCCCCTCCCCTCCCCCATACCAGTGGGACCATACCATACACGTAAATGACAAAGCCACTTGTCTGATTAGGGGCCTTACATGGCTTTGTTCCGAACCGGGCACGAAGCCTATGTTTACAAAACGACCGAAAGTCACCGAGGTCATGATGAGACATACCGGGGTTTCCCAAACTCCGGCTTCGTTCCGTAAACCGGTTTCGGACATGGGGTTTGCCATAGAGCTGGATCCGGTATTGGAGTGAAGCTAGGATTTGGAAAACCTCGCTTGTAGCTCACTCGACGCATGTAGTCGTGTTCCCTAACGTGGCGCACTTCGAAGCTTACCCAACTTTCCTCGTGTAGTGTTGCCAAACCTCTTTGTTGATAAACCTCAAATTCATGCAGTGAAATGCTGGTACTTTTACCTTATTAATGTTTACTATTTAACCTCTGTGAACAATTTCGGTTTCATAAAATTTAATCCGAAATGCAAAAACGGTCGCGTCCGGAAATTGGGCACAAATTGGCGGAGTGTTCCCTAACGTGGCGCACTTGAATAAATCTCAGAAAAATCCAAATTAACATTTAAGAATTTCTGTAAACTTGATAAATTCAGATAAATCATTATTATATTTACTTACAAACCCAGCCAGATGTTTGTCAGAAAATTATTTTCTTATTTTCGGGGCATTTTCAAAGGGTTCACTTTGCACTTGAAAATAAAATCGGAAAATCACGCCAAAATATTTTTTTCTTTTAACTTGTAACGGGTAAATAAACTCGCGATTTATGAACGGGAGTGTTAAGAACTTGATGAAATTTCACTTTCTTGGAAATTTCAGTTAAAACTTTTGCTCTAGCTAGGCGCTACAGGCGAAAAATGAAAGTGCGCCACGTTAGGGGCCGCGCCACGTTAGGGTACATGAACAATACTGTCTAGTCTCCGTTCAAACGGCTCGCTGTTTCGCCACTCGGTTAACTACCGCCGCAATCTCTGGTTAATATTTGCGGAACCACCAACTTGGAAAGTTGGAAAAGCTGGGGTGGAGGGGTTGGGCTGGACGCTAGCCCAGTGGACTCCTCCGTTGTGAACAATGCAATGTAGACGACGTCCAACCTGGGCTAGGCTGGACGCCAACTGACTATTGAGGGCACTGTTATGAATTGCACAGACTTGCACAACAAATACACAACAACCAGACACTATGCCACTGCCAGATGGAGCAAAATTGTTGTTCACAAACATGACAAAGTGGAAGGAACTGAAGGTGATATTCGATAAGGAAATAGCCGCAGCTGTGGAGAATGAAGCGATTTTGGCAGAAGGAATCCCTCGGTTGGACTGGGGTTATCGTGATGATGCTAGCTCTTGCTAGATAGAGTGTTCGAGATAGGTCAGCAAATTATGTCGGGTGGGATTCGGGTGTTCAAAATCATGGTCATGGTTACTCCTTGCCCATAAATGTGGCCTATTTACTGGACTGCCTCCGTAAACATAGGCCACACATCCTCATGTACAAAAAACGTGTCGACTTTGCCAAATTTTGATTTTCACATTTAGGCTTACTTTGTAGATTTTTTTTGCTTTAGAAGCATTCTGACCCTCTATATGGGCTTATCAGAAAGTGCTGCCTTTTTCAGATGTTTAATTTTTGTGAAATTTCATGTTGCAATTTTGATAGGCAAACGTGTGCAAATGTATCCGGAAATTTCACGAAAAATGGACATCTGAAGAAGGCAGCACTTTCTGATTAGCCTATATAGAGGGTGAGAATGCTTCTAAAGCAAAAAAAACGTAAAAAGTAAGCCTAAATGTGAAAATCAAAATTTGGCAAAGTCGACACGTTTTTTGTACATGTGGATGTGTGGCCTATGTTTACGGAGGCAGTCCAGTAAATAGGCCACATTTATGGGGCTAGGTTACTCCTAGAACTATGTAAATAGGCCACATTTATGGGGCTAAGAACTATGAGGCTCCACGCAGTGGAGCCTCATAGGTTCAGAACCCCGCAAAATTGTTGTCAGCACAAAACACTAATTAAGTACAAAAACGTCCATCCCAACCAAGCTTTTTCCCACAGAACCGCTGCACAGTTTGCCCCTAAACTCCGTACAATACCTCATGACATACTCACGTTATGTGCACCCAACAAACTTCGATGGATTCTGTCTGTTTTTCAGCAAAAATGATGAAAAATATGCCCTTTCCGCACTGAGCCAACCTAACACTTGAAACGAGCACGCGCGCAGAATGATCGCAGTCATTTTCGGTTCGATCGCTCGGAGCGCGCCGCGGGGGGGTACGTACTTGCACTTGTACGCATGCGCATACTATCGTTCCGCTCCTAATACATTATACCCCCCGCACGATATAGATACCTTAAGTTTTGGGACTCTCATAGTCATACACAGTATTGAGAGTCCCAAATTTTCGGACTAGTCCATCATGTACAAAAACATGTCGAACTTTGTCAACTTTTGATATTCACATTTAGGCCTAGTTTGTACTTTATTTTTGGTTTAGAAGTTACTCACCATGCTCACTTTTGTCATGTTTGTGCTGCCTTTTTCAGATGTGTAATTTTGTGAAATTTCATGTTGAAATTTTGATACGCGAACGTGTGCAAACGAATCTGGAAATTTCACGAAAAAGAGACATCTGAAAAAGGCAGCACTTTCTGATTAGGCTATAAAGAGGGTGAGTAGGCTTCTAAAGCAAAAATAAACTACAAATTAAGCCTAAATGTGCAAATCAAAATTTGACAAAGTTTGACATGTTTTTGTACATGGTGGAAGTGTGGCCTTTATTTACGGAGGTAGTCCAGTAAATTGGCCACATTTATGGGGCTAAGTTGGACCCAACTTATCGCCTTTGTAACATTTGGACATGGTCTGGCGATAGTGGGGTCCAAGCAATTCCCGTATATGCCGAGCAACACAATTTTCTCTTTTGTCCCAAAAACCCAACATTGTCCCACAAAAACATCAGATTTCACCCTCAAAACGGCCTCCAAATTACTAGATACGCCACCTGAGGTTCAAGTAGACATCAATAATTAAGATGGTTGTACTGAAGTTTACTTACGATCCGGAAGAAAAGTGAAATTTCCCATTCAATCCCAACAGCTCCCCTTGCGATCGTGAACACGTTCAATTTCAGACTCATGTTAATGTTTTGAACGATGTGATGTGGTCTTCATGCCCAGCGTACATTGTACATTCGATGGTCCCCATATCCCGAGTGCGATTCCATTACCGAGTGCAATGCATCGATTATGATAATCAGTAGACTGGATCTCATTTGTAAACACAAGTACATTTCGAACGATAATAGAGAGTCGGGAACTAGGACAGCTTTTATGGGCGGAAACCAATTCAAGCTAGTTCCCGATTGTCTTTTACCATTTGAAATCCACTGGTGTTCACAAGCGAGATCCAGTCTACTCATTATCATAATCGATGCTTCGCGCTCGGTAACGGAATCGCACTTGGGATATGGGGACCATTGATTGTACGCTGGGCATGAAGACTACATCACGTCGTTCAAACATTAACACGAGTCAGAAATTTAACGTGTTCATGATCGCGAGGGGAGCTCTCAGAATTGAACGGGAAATTTCACTTTTCTTCCGGATCGTAAGTAAACTTCAGTACAACCATCTTAATCATCGATGTCTATTTGTACCTCAGGTGGCATATCTAGTAATTGGGAGGCCATTTTGAGGGTGAAATCTGAATGTTAAAAAGACGATAAGTTGGGTCCAAGCATGGTCCAAGTTACTCGGACTACTGTAAGTGTAGTCCGAAAATTTGGGACTCTCAATACTGTGTATGAGACTAGTCCCAAAACTTATGGTATTGAAAACATGTAAAGCAAGAAAATAGACTGGCACCTGAAACAACCAGTCCAACACAGCTTCAGTACTGCATCAATCAACCATGCCAAAAGAATTTAAGAAACATGTGGCATGAAGCGGGAACTAGTCTCAATTTACTACACATTTCTCCGTAGTCAAGCCACCAGACTATTGACACTGAATGAAGAGGTCAGTTTTTTCAAATAGTTGGACCATATGGTCATGATGGTTGGACATGTACCAGTCTAGTATTTAGTCCCATTTTGAAATCACTTGACTTCCCTCTCATGTGCAAAACATTGAAGAAAAATCTCCTTTAAAAATTGAATTGAGTCTCCAACTTGGTTGGTGAAATACTGAGGACATTTTCTTTGCCCGTTTTGTTTTGCACGTTTCAGAGCACTCCAGAGCCCTGTCTGCTGTAAGTGTAACTTAGCCCTAGTCCTAGCCCAGGTTGGACTCTGATGTGTACACGCAACGGAGTCCAGGGTATGAATCTCTCCTGCCATAGCGAAAAAAGTTTTGACACATTTAGTATTAGTAAATATTGCTTGAGATTATTTTTGCTTATTGAATTCTTCTCATTGTCTTTGGGTAATGTATTTTTTTTTTCATTAGAAAATTGATGTGACAGGACACACAGTGGATGATTTGGTGAACAAGACAATAGAATACCTTCAGCCCAATATAGGTAAGAACCAAAATTGAAACATCATTGACGCTAACCTTCCCAAATCCTCCAAAATCCTATTTGCAAAATGGAGGCTTTTGCAGGATTGAGGCTATGGCAAAAATGTGTGCCTGATTTATGAGGATGCACTGTGTCAAGGTCTTGGGCCGGATCTTGTGTTGTTCCCTGAGCTCAGGGAACCAGACTAGCTGGCTTGCATCCATTCACGGATGTGTAACCGCTTGCCAAAAAAAATGCGGACTAAATAAATTGGGTAAATTGGGGCACTATTTGGCAAAATCAGTTTCTTCCAACGATGGTCGGCCGACCACTCTTTTGAAATCAATACAAAAATTTCACTTTTCTTAAAAATGACAGCACACCAGGTGCCATGATTTCACAGGATGTCTGAGACTGTCATTCACCTACAGTCAAGTAAAGTATTTCATAATAATTTGGTAGTTTTGTTTGTTGATGTTTGCAAATGTCGTATATTACCTTTAATTGTAACCTTTGGAATAATTACGTTTGGGGTGACTATAGAACTCCGGTTTGAATCGGGTCTAAGTATTCACTTCAAACAAACCAAATAGAGATAGATCTTCTATTTGTGTGCTGACCCTAATCAATCGTATTGTCTTTCCTGAACAGTCTCCAGAGCCATGAGTAAAGTCCGTGGTCAGAACAAGGGAGGAACCAAGCCTCAACAACCCGTAGGATTCCTGGGAGAAGTCATGCTGAAGAACGGCAGAGAATTAGGAGAAGATTCAACGTTTGGTGAGCAAGCTTCAAGATGTATTCTCTTTCCTTCTGTGGTCGACTGATCAAAAAGCTCTCAAAAAGGTGCTCTAATCAGTGTTCCAATCCACCAACATAGTACCATGAGTATTGTGTAATTTATGTAGTGCCCAACACTTCAGATATATGCAAGGCCAAGTAAAGAAATAAACCAGTTTCTCGTAGCTGCCCGCTGCCTTTTTTGCACCCACTTTTTATTTTTTTATTTTTTTCTTATTTATAAATGCATGCATTTGCAATATACAGGTGAGTCAAAAAAGACGAAACCCGAATGGCAGGACCAATATTTGAATAAAGTTTTGCCTGTAGCACTTTCCAAATCTAGGATATGAAAGCCCAATTATTAAACATTCTTTTAGTACAAGAATCATTCAAATCACTCATGTACTTTTCAAGTTGCTTAATTTTCAACACAAACACTGTTTTAAAAGTTCTGTCCACGGATCACAAAAAGTGTTTTTTCAGTAAAATGAAAACAATTCGCATGCATCCCTGTGAGAATTGTTATCACTTTGCTGCAAGAACACTTCCTATTTTTGTGATATGTGGACAGAACTTTAAAACGGTGGTTGTGTTCAAAATTTCGTAACTTGAAAAGTACATGAGTGATTTGAATGATTCTTGTACTAAAAGAAAGTTTAATAACTGGGCTTTCATATATCCTGGATTTTGAAAGTGCTACAGGAAAAACTTCAATCAAAAATTGGTCCAGCCGTTTGTGTTTCGGTTTTTTTACTCGCCCTTTATTTGGCAAATTTGTCAGTTGTCTGTTTATTTGTTTCCAACAATATTGTAGCTACATGTACTAGTACAGCAGATAGGCGATGGGATTGTGCCTTTGATGATACAAGCATGGCATTTGGCACACAGTCAGAGTATGTCACGAGAAAGATATTTGGCCATAGGGCCATCGCAGATTTGTCCTTTGAACAAATATAGACAAATCCGATGGCAGCCATTTTCTGCGGTGGCGCAATGTTTGCGTGAGTCGCACTCAGGTAGGGCGCGTGCTCTAGGCTCCTTCAACCAATAAGAATACCAAAATGAGCGCGCGCCTCGTCTTTAAGAACGCGTTCAGTATGCGTGTGAGACACCACCGCAGTAAAAACCTGCTAATTCTGGTCGCCAGATTCCACTATAGGTAGAAAAATGACCAATGGCAGCCATTTTGAAAATTTTGAATATTGCTTGTTAACTGGATTTTTTCAAAGGGCAAATCTGTGATGGCCCTTTAATAAGACATACTCTGACTGTGTGCCAAATGCCATGCTTGTATCATCAACTTTAGGCACAATTCTCTCAAATATTTCCGCTGAATAATGCATTTCATAGACCATCCCAGCTCCCGTGGTATACATAGCCCAGCTGTTCTCATTTTGGTGGAAACATCAGAACAATAAAATCTTGCCTTTTGTTTTTTTGGATACAGGTACGGCAATGGTCGAGCGAATTGCTGAGGCAACTTTCTGAAGTCAAGGACGCCTTCGATCTGAACGTCAGACAGAACTTCCTGGATCCCCTGGATCATCTCAAGAACAAAGATCTGAAGGAGATCAGCGTGAGTTCCATCTTACAAAATCTAACATCATCCATTATCTGGTTGATACTGATAGAATCAGGACTGTGTTGCACAGCCACGTTCGGGGAAATTCAAGCACAAATTAGGGAAAATGGAAAAGCATAAAGCCACTTCAGAATTAAGTGGCTACGGCTAATACATTAGTTGCACCTATGGAAGCAGATAAAGCCACTTCCCATGTGGGCTAGTGCTAGTCGTAGCCATGTCATTCAGACATGGCTAATGCTCACTAACAGAAGGGTTAACCAGGGTTACTGGAAATTACATTCTCATATATTGCGTAATCCGGCGAACAAAATTAGAGGCCATTTTTGAGGTCGCGCCACGGCTACGTGCACGCGTTCTTAAAGACGAGGCTCACAAATGTTTTGGTCGATTGAGTCCGGAGTGCGCGATTCACGTGAGCCTAGTGCCTCCGCATTTATCCTGAGTTATCCTGTTCACAGACAAACCAAGGCCGATGAAAACATATACCTCACCTCATGGTGGAGGGAAAAAAAAGCAGACGGGAAACCATTTTTTGTTTTACTCTGTCTAATAATGCATTTCATAGACCATGCATTTCATAGACAATCTCAGCTCCCAGGGTATACTTAGCACAGCTGTTTAGTTTGGGTGGAAACAACAGAACAATAAAATGTTGTTTTTTATAGGTATAAAAAAAAAACTGTTTTGGTTATTTTTTGGATACAGCTACGGCGATGGTCGAGATGGGAGAATCACTGAAGCAACTTTCTGAAGTCAAGGGCGCCTTCGATTTGAACGTCGGACAGAACTTCCTGGATCCCCTGGATCATCTCAAGAACAAAGATCTGAAGGAGATCAACGTGAGTCCCATCTTACAGAATCTGACAGAATTTGGTTGATTTTGATAGAAGCAGGACTGTGTTGCACAGCCACCTGCGGGGAAATTTAGGCACAAATTGTGGCCAATCTGGAAAAAAATTGATAGAAGACCAGTGATCGATTACTAGTTGATTTGGGTTGTAACTTATGCCTGTGTACTTTGGGTCATTCGATAAATTTGGGGTCCACTTTTTTCCTGTCCCTGTTACATCTGACATCTGTGATTTTATAATTCTGATACACTCCTTAATGCAGTCATCCTCCAAGAGTGATTATGAATAGCAAACTACCTACACAACGAATACAAAATTGTTAAAAGTCATTTTTAACCCTAACTCCCTGGGCATTTTTGCGATGATGCTGCAAAATCCTCCAACTGCCTCCATGTCAAAATTGCATGCAGCCTCAATCCTGCAAAATCCTCCGTTATTTCTTGAATGTGATCCGTGGAAGAATGATCACTGCCTCAATCCTACAAAATCCTCCAGCAATCACTGTCAATATGTTGAGGCAGAGCCAGTGACATCCTGGAGCAGTGCGGAGGACTTCAAGTATAATTTATGCACAGCTGAGCATAAACAAACACAAGGCCCGGCCCAAGACCTTGACACACTGCATCCTGCAAAATCAGCCACACATTTTTGCCAATTAAACAGCCTCAATCCTGCAAAATCCTTCATTTTGCAAAGAGGATTTTGGAGGATTTGGGAAGGTTAGGGTTAATGCAGTCGTCCACCAAGAGTGATTATGTGAAGCAGACAACCTACCCAACAAATTGTTGAAGTCATTCTTAATGATACTTGAACAGCAAATGACAACGTTCAGAGATAACAGGAACTCGAAAATTGTCACACTTTGACCCATAATTTATATAAGGAGCCTTACAGCAATGTGCAAATGTCTCTTGTCAAACAGTACATTAACTTTCTCCCCAATGTTTGATTTCTACAGCACCATCGGAAGAAGTTACAGGGGCGACGTCTTGACTTTGACTACAAAAAGAAGAAGCAAGCAAAAGGTAGGCGACAGATTATCTCAACTCCATCATATCAAATCATCTTACATTACTAAAATATCATAACTAAAACAAAAACAAACCATCAGACTTCCAAAGTGTTATTGTTAACCTGACCTGATTTATCATTATTAACTGTCATAGAGTATGTCCCAAAAAAGTGTCTGTGAAAAAAAGTCTGATGTGGTTTTGGATTGGAATCATTTGCCCTTGAGCATTAAACTGAGGTCTTGCCATGATGACTGATAGCCAGGCAAATGATTCCAATCCCAATTGCAGCCCTTTTCACAACATGCATGATTTTACACAGCTTACTTAACACAGCACTGAAATTGATTAAGGCAAGGAACTTGGTCACAGTGTCCCAAAATGTTGTTGTGATCAATTGACAAGTGTGCAGTGATGCGTGACTGAAATTAAATGAAACTCATCGGGGTTGAGGCCAAGGCTAAGGAGTATCTGCACAATCAAACTTTTTCAAAATGGACTTCATGGTTTTGTATTTTTAAAAAAAATAGTCAGACGGACATTTCTTTTGGACATACTGTATAATGCGAATAATATTTGTTTGCACTAAAAGAAAAACAAAAATTGCATTTAAAATAGTGTTCCTTGCAAGCCTTCAATTGTGGTTTAGATTGTTTGAGGACTTAGTTTAGACAGTCGAGAAAAAGTTTGAACTTTGTGTCAACCATATTCACTCAGCGGCCAATATCTGATCTGCCAAATATTGTTTCCAAAAGTGGATATTGTCATCGGGAACTGAACTTTGTTACTTTGATCGATAGGCCTAACTGTCTCTAATAGAAGAGTTTAATCATGAAATCCTGTAAATTGACGTCGATATGAAGGAATTGTCCACACCTTTGAATTCAACATCATTTTTACCACTCACTGTATTAATGTTTTACTTTCATTTTTCACTGTGCATCATCTACATACTCATCAGCATTAGCAGGTTTGGTCGGTATGTCAATAGTCTAGTTCCTAGACTCGTCATGAATGGTCCCTTATTGTGCTTAGCACCCATAGTATACACCCATAGCTCAGTACACTTTTGAACTAACAATAAGCGAAATTGTCTGTGAGTTTCAAAAATGAGAATAGATAGTGTTGTTGACCTTTGTTAATGCACAATATTACCTTGTACTTTCCCTACAACAATATTGTGAATGTGTGTATGTAGAATGCTAGATGCTTAAGATTTACAACTGTGATAAATGTCCATGTAATAGATTAACCTCAGTCCACATGTACGTGCAGGCTTTTAAGTATTCCTACTTTTCCTAGATATTTTTTTTTTTTACCGTGCTCCATTTTTTCCTACTTTTGTCTTGATTTTTGTCCCACAACTCCGAAGAAATTTAATCTCATTGAAAACTTTCATGGCAGTGTTACACACTGTCAAATCACACAATGAAGGGCTTGGGCGCAGGAGTACTGCAACTGTACTTCCAAGAGCTTAGTTGAGGATGGAGCACAAGTGTTGTGAGTACAGAACATGCCAAATGAGGCTTATGATGCTGTGGACGTGGGCGAGCATCAACGAAAACTACCCCAGAAAGCCCACTACAGTCCTACTTTTATCCTGAGTCTGTCCTCCAAAATCCGACTTTTGTCCTGTTGGTTTTTGTAAATTTTGACCTTACTTTTCTCCTACTTCTTCACCTGGGTCTGCTTGAAAGCCTGTACGTGTATCGTACTATCATGACGTTCTATTTTGAAGTGTGTTTTAAATCAAATTAGGTTAATTGCCCTTCAACGACGTTTAAATACTGTATACTCGGTGGGTAACACACTGAGTACACAGTGTTTAAACGTCAGTGAAAGGCAAAACCTGATTTGATTTATATCACCCCGACGCAAAATTCCATCTTATAAAAGTGTGTTTTAGTTAGTTAATCAGTTACATGTACCTAATAAACGTCTACTCCTTCAGGATTGGTCTAGACAGCCTCCGGGATAAAAAAAACGACCAAACTGAATACAAAGGAATCCAACGGCTGTTTAGATTAATGGTCTCCATGCGCAAACAGGAGAGGGAGCTATTTGATCACTTTCGATAGTCCAGTGGATGGGGCACACTACGTATAGCGCATGGTACCCTGACTACTTTCATTCCCAATATGCACAAAGCCATAGCGTCTACCTGTGACGTCAGGCGTCGTTGGCAATGCATTCAAATGTCTCTCCCAGTCGTCTCCCCGACCCCAACTCTCCCTTTCTTACCGTTGAGGGGGTACTTGTGCGAAGAGCCCATTGGTCTATAATCCTATGATGACATCATGTTTCTATTTTTACTTTCCATGTACCCGTAAACACGTTTTCGTCGGTTCCTCTCAGCAGCAGGTGGTATGTCAACACCGATTTTGTAGCGTAGCATTTCGTAGAAAATATTGTGGTGAAATTCAGAATTGATTGAGGATTCAGAAAATACAGTATAAGGCCAAAAATCTGTGTGTCCGTCATGCGTAGTGCGCACTGCCTGATGTGTAAAAATCAGTTGTTTGATAAGCAATGTGCATACATACATAGGTCCATGTACCTGTATTGCGCATTGCGCTATCCCTGCTGCGTTAAGACCAGTCATTGTGGGAATATGAGCTTTTACGTCGGTCAAGTGTGCAGAGAAATACGTACTCGTGGATTTTCAGAGTACGCATCGCGGATACGCAACTGGTATGCAAAATGCAATACGCACATCAAAAACGGACACATGGATTGTCAGCCTAAAGCCTATCAAATTTGGCCAGCAGTCTGGGCTATAGAGTAGGCAGTAGTGCTATATATTTGTAGATTTCGCCGTGGGTGCAGAGTCGAAAATGAAGGGAAAAGGATAAAAGCGTAAAGCCACGTCAGAATGAAGTGGCTACGGCTAATACATTAGTTGCTCCTATGGAAGCAGATGAAGCCACTTCCCATGTGGGCTAGTGTTAGCCGTAGCCATGTCATTCAGACATGGCTAATGCTCACTAACAGAAGGGTTAACCAGGGTTACTGGAAATTACATTCTCATATACAGTGGAACGTTGCTATACCAAACACCGCTATTTTGAAATATATTATCCCAGATTTCTAAAGCTCGGTAGTCATTTTTTTGAAAATCAAAACTGGATTAGAGTTCACTTTGTCATTTTGCAGTTTTGGTTTTGTTTTGGTTTTGATGCTAGCTTGTGCATGTTACTTCCTTTATTTTGTTTGGCATTTCATGTGAACGTCCTCATGAAACTTGCATGTTTTGTTTTTAAACATCCTGCTTGAAACACTAACAGCATGTCATAGAACAAACGTAGCCAGCTTTTTCACTTTGCCTGCATGTTTAAGCCTGCTGCTATGTTTTCTTGATTCGAGATTATCATTCCGTTTTCATTTCATTTTTTTCAGTTTATTTTAAGCACATCCAAATCAAGCAACAGTCCAAAGACCAAAAATGTCTGTTTTACTGGGTGATGAAATACGACAATTTATGTTATCAATAAAACCTCAACAATATTCAAAAAGAAAAGAAAATTGCTTTGGAAGATGATCAGATTGACCCCAAAATGGTAAACTTTAAGAGTGCTTTTAGTTTTAACATCAAAAGACATATTGTGTTACAAGTTTTAGAATGTAATTTGTAACTGTTGTAAATTATCGTGTCTACTAAAGAAGGACAATTACTGGCAAAGAGTTAATGTCGGTTGTAGTTGATTCTGTCAGAAATAACATGAATTTGTATATATGGAGGTATCATGAATATTCATTACATCTCATACATATTAATGAGCCTGTTTGCTCATTTTGTTGGTCAATATTCAATTGCATTGATGATGAAAAGAAATTGACCCAAATCATTTTTGTGTGGACTCAAACTCAGAAAAGTGTAAAAAGTGACTTTTTCCGAAGACAAAATTGAGAAAGTCTAAGTTTTAAATATGTGTGAGTTGTAATAAATACGGAACTTTGTTCTGCAGCTGATTTCACAAAAAACAGTGCGTAACTTACGCCATGCGTAGGACTTACGCAACAAACCTATTGCGCGGCCACGCAGTGAACTTACGATCGATTTCACGGAAGTTGGCGTACATGGGCCACGTTTTAAACAATCTAAACATCTTGGACGAGGATAATAACAGCATTTCATGGAAGAAATGTTTGTGTATGATTTGTTCGTTCATGAAGCAGTTGTTGAATCACTTCCGCCCGCCATTTTGTCCGTTTTTGTCCGTTTTTCCATTCATTCATGGAGGTGGGAAAGCGTTTATGTTTCATGGTATTTAATGGGTATTTATTTGTTTGTAGAATGATAAATGATCAGTGGTGGACAACTGAATTTTGGATCATTGTATCAAAATAGTCATTACTTGGGAATAGAGTATGCAAATTACGTGAAATTTTCACAGTTACTAGTCAATAACAAGTACTTTACCCCTATTTTTATTAAACAGAGCGAGCCACATAGTTTTTGAAATATGTTTCTAATTTGGTCACTTTCTTTATGACTCATTGTGTACATGGTGATGGATTAACTCTAACTCCCTAGTATGATGTACCAGGAACCATACCCATCCTGGCAAATTCCAACACCATATGGGAAACTGCTGACACATATTTCTGTCTTTGATTCTGGAGGTGTGCCAACCCAATGTAAAAGACTGTCAGTTTAAGGGTACTGTACCCATCCTGACAGATTCCCACTAAACATGCCGTTGGGGTTTGATGGGTTGAGTTCTGTTAGGGTTAATGCATGCTTGCATGATGCAGGAATTATACTTCATTTCCACACCAGGAAAATACTGGCATCTTGGATAATTCTGAGCCAATATGTCTGACTTTTGTTCTCATCAATCTTGTTTTTGTTTGTGTTGCAGGAAGCACAATTCCTGAAGAAGAAATCCAGTTTGCAGAAGAGAAGTTTCACGAATCTCAGGAGCTTGCTGAGAACGGGATGAGGAACCTCCTTGAGAGTGATGTAAGTACCTGACAAATCGGAGCAAAGATGAGCCAAGATGCACTAGAGCATCTTACTACTCAATCAGATACCACTCATTGAGTCTCAAGAACAACTTTTCACTTTGTATTTCTTCGCATTTATTTTGATATTTCTCTCAGTTCAACCATGGAAGAATAATTTACACCGACATTGTATGGGTGAAGAGATTGACGGTTTCCTTTTTAATTCTGTTGTGTAAGATATTCTTTAAATTGCCATGTAATTTAATTGTTTTAATGCAATCCTTGAAAATGCACCTTGATTTCTTTAACAGGTTGAGCAGGTGTTACAGCTTCAAGCGTTAGCCGAGGCTCAGCTAGAATACCACAAACAGTCTGCAGAGGTCTTGGAAAGCCTTCTCTCAACACTCAATGAAAGGTATGCCAACAGTGCTGGACTTGTGATGGACTTGTGACTGACTTGTGATTGACTTGTGATTGACTTGTGATGGACTTGTGATGACTTGTGATGGACTTGTAATAGAGTTGTGATGGACTTGTGACAGACTTGTGATGACTTGTGATGACTTGTGATAGACTTGTGATTGACTTGTGATGGACTTGTAATGGACTTGTAATATAGTTGTGATGGACTTGTGATGGACTTGTGATGACTTGTGATGGACTTGTGATGACTTGTGATGGACTTGTGCTGGACTTGTGATTGACTTGTGATGACTTGTGATGACTTGTGATGACTTGTGATGGACTTGTGATGGACTTGTCATTGACTTGTGATGGACTTGTGATGGACTTGTGATGACTTGTGATGGACTTGTGATGACTTGTGATGGACTTGTGCTGGACTTGTGATTGACTTGTGATGACTTGTGATGACTTGTGATGACTTGTGATGGACTTGTGATGGACTTGTGATTGACTTGTGATTGACTTGTGATGGACTTGTGATGACTTGTGATGGACTTGTAATAGAGTTGTGATGGACTTGTGACAGACTTGTGATGACTTGTGATGACTTGTGATGGACTTGTGATGACTTGTGATGGACTTGTCATTGACTTGTGATGACTTGTGATTGACTTGTGACTGACTTGTGACTGACTTGTGATTGACTTGTGATGAACTTGTCATTGAATGCCCTCAATTTGTTTGCTACAAGTATTGAAGCATTTTGTGGGCCGTGAACTTGAGGGTTTGTAAAACAAGAAGGGTCCATGCCGTGATGAGGACGAAATTTGGATGAAATTACCAGTAGGCCCAAAATTTGCTCTATTTTGCAATGGAGCATAGACATCGTTTTTCAAAATGGCGATGGACTTCAGGACTACTTTTGTGATATTTATTTCCAATTTCTCAGTACCTGTAACGGCAACGAAGGAACGCTGCAAGGCACTGTACGACTTTGAGGCAGAAAACGAGGGCGAACTGGGGTTTCAGGAGGGCGACATCATCAGCATCGTCAGTAAGATCGACGAGAATTGGATCGATGGAGAGTTAAACGGTCACACGGGATACTTCCCAGCTAACTACATTGTACGTGGAAATTATCTAACCGGTTTAACCATGGTAGGTGGTAGCGTTACTTATAGTGTTGCAGTTTGTACTTTGTCATCGTGTGGTTGAGTATGAGTGTGAGTTCTTCGCGATGAGTGCACGTACAAGTACTTTGTCATCCTGAGTTTGAGTACGAGTACGTTGCCATGGGCACAAGGACACATTGAAGTACTTCGTCATCATGAATTCAAATACAAATACGAGTACTTTGCCTTGAGTACTAGTACGAGTACGCATATTCTGGCTTGACAAGTATGAGTATGAGTACTTTGTCTGAGTATGAGTCATTTCTATCAGTATGAGTACTACAATACTGGTTACTCACAATGGAACTCTGTGTACAGTGAACAGATACATTGAATAGCGCCCTCTGGAGAGTGGTCCTGTGTATATCAGCATAATGTCAATAAGCCTTTTCGGAGTTCCAACTGCGCATTCGTAACCTGTGACAACGAACATTGTTTGTCTCAAATGCCCTTTGACAGTACCCACAATGCACAAACAGCCTTTTTGTAAAGTCAGTGGCGCGATGATGTCAAAGGCCATTTGAGACAAACAATGCGCGTTGTCACAGGTTACGATTGCACAGTTGGAACTCCGAAAAGGCTTATTGTGTACTTTTTTTTTTTTTTTTAATTCCATCATATTAAGCTATGTATTTCCATAGACGAGATCTCTTAATTGTTAGTTCTTTGTAAGCCTTGGCAGTCTGGTGTTTCTTTCTTGAAACAACTAAGAATATGTCTTCCCTTTGATTATACCAAATGAGAAATTACCGGTCTGTTGGTATTTAAAAGGACTAGGCATTATACAACTTGGAACTCTTGAAAAGTCCCCCAGATTCAGTGAATTCCAAATGATGTGGCTACGGCTAGGAAGTACAGGAGTCTATGGGAAGTGACCTCAGCCGCTTTCCATAGACGTGGCTACGGATAGGAAGTACAGGAGTCTATGGGAAGTGACCTCGGCCGCTTTCCATAGACGTGGCTACGGCTAGGAAGTACAGGAGTCTATGGGAAGTGACCTCGGCCGCTTTCCATAGACGTGGCTACGGCTAGGAAGTACAGGAGTCTATGGGAAGTGACCTCGGCCGCTTTCCATAGACGTGGCTACGGCTAGGAAGTACAGGAGTCTATGGGAAGTGACCTCAGCCGCTTTCCATAGACGTGGCTACGGCTAGGAAGTACAGGAGTCTATGGGAAGTGACCTCAGCCGCTTTCCATAGACGTGGCTATGGCTAGGAAGTACAGGAGTCTATGGGAAGTGACCTCCGCCGCTTTCCATAGACGTGGCTACGGCTAGGAAGTACAGGAGTCTATGGGAAGTGACCTCGGCCGCTTTCCATAGACGTGGCTACGGCTAGGAAGTACAGGAGTCTATGGGAAGTGACCTCAGCCGCTTTCCATAGACGTGTGTGTGATTGCAAGCCGTAGTCAAGTAATTTGAACACAGCCTTGATCAAGGCTTGCTCAAGAGTAGTCTGGTACCGTTTGCAGCACAATGGGGAAAATACTAGGTTGCCATCAGGAACTAGCATTTCCATTGACATGTAATTTGTTTGATACAGAACAAGGATAGCCGTGTCTGAATTACTCAGCTATGGCTCATGTGTAATATCAAGCCGTAGTCGTAGCCCAGTAATTCAGACATGGCTAATTATTCCAATTTTAAAGACGCTCCTTAACACACAGGAACTGAACAATTTAAGAATAATTTCTTGATATTATAATTCATTATATCATAATGATACAAATACTGAATGTTACATTACTTGAATATTATGTATAAATGGAGCTAAAATAATTCTTGCGTACCTTTTATCTATTTTATAACGGAAATCTTAACAAGCAACTGATCATTGTGGTGTTTGGTTTTTTTTTCAATCGTAGAGAAAATTAGAATTGTTTTCTGTTTCGGTAGACGTAGTTTATGTATCATATATAAATAAATAACCTATTTTTGTACAGAACTTAGCTGTGGAGAATGGTTCACACTACAATGTCTGATAGGGAAAAGAGTGGAAAAGTTATCATAGATGTCCAAATTTCAGAGATTATAGAGCAAACTTTTGAGTCGACTAGACAGGGTTGAACTTTGGGCATTTCATTTGAGAGTTGCCAGTTCAATCTTGCATTGATATGTTTGTCTTAATAAGAAAAGTACTTTATATTTTGGGTTGAAGCTAAAACTGTCTCAAGTCGAGATTGATGGTCTTTATTTTACTAGTATTTTCTTTTTTTACTTGTGTAGTTATCCCTGAACTTTATGTACAGTTGACACTCAATGTATAAAGGCAGTAGGGAAATCAATCCCTATTTTTCCTTTTCTGGATGGCATTTGTGAGAAACGTGCTAAACCCGAGATGAAAACCCAAGGTAGGAGTAATGGTACGCTTTTGGAAAGAATGCAGTATCCAGACGCTACTTCTTTGGCTATGCACAAAGTCTATGGAGAGTCTAAGACCACTTTCTAACAAAATTGGGCTCATGTTTCTCAGTCCCAGATTCATGTCTTTTCAACATTTTTGCAGTGACTAATGCATTGAGATAATATATGAGGAAAAAATGACATCAGGATGCAACAGTCTTTCCCATATTTCTCTCGGAGTGAAATTTCTTTTCTTTTCTTTACACCTGAGACTCTGACAGAGAAAAATCTATTCAAACTGTTTTTTTTTTTCAATCTAAGTGTATTTTTTTTCACTCTGAATGATCTGTTGCCTACTTTTAGTGGGTAACAGAGTGATTTGTCGGATTAAAAATAAGAATGTTTTTGCAGGTTTTCTGCAAGGTGTGCGTGTATAAGAGATCCCTAACTTGTAAGTTCCTAACAATTATGCATAACTACCCATGATGCATGTACCTTGATGTAAGTTCAGTCTGTCACAAGCCAATGTGGCCCATCAGGCTGGCATTTATCTCCAGTTTCAGTAGCATGAAACAAGAATATTTCTACTCCCCCTGGATGGGATGCTAGTCCATCTCAGGTTACTCCCCAGCTAATGCTGGAACCATTTATACTCCTGGGTGGAGAGAGGCAAGTGGGGTAAAGTGGCTTGCCCAAGGACACAGCATATGGCCAGCAGCTGGATTCAAACCCTAATGTGTCCTTCAACAAAAATCTGTTGAGATTTGTTGGGTTCCAATAATAATGTCAGTGACAGTTAAATCTTCTTTGTAAACATGTCCAATTTTTCATTCTCAAAGATTCATATAATTGTCAGCGCGGCTACGTAGTAAATAATTTTATACATGTGTACTTTACATGAATTGTCTCTTACATCAAAAATGTTACATAGTGACTTGAAACAATGAGAATCCAATGATTAGAAATTAATGTGTGGTCGACTAATTTGAGTGTTTATGTTTCATTTTAGTATTTTGTTGACTACTTCTTTTTCATGTTTTTATTTTATTTTATTTTTTCATTTGATGTGACCCTAATATGAAAATGAAAATTAAGAAAAGGAATTGTCCAGATTTTGTTTTCATGTTGTACATGGATTGGCTCGTCCCAATTTGACGCTGGTTTTGGAGGACTGTGTAATCGCTAACACTGGTTCTCGACTTCCTAGTCAGTTCATTGGTCAACTGCACCCTGTTGGATTTGAATGGGTTTTGGAAGCACATGTAAATATGCAAAGGTTTCAGAGAAAACCATCTGGAAACATTTTCATTTTGTAATTTTAATTATTGATTTTAATTTGTTGTATAATATTGAAAACTATTGGGTTTCTTCAGTTGAAAATTGATTAAACTTTGTGGATCATTACAAAGGAGAAATTCCCTTTATTTTTTTGAATTTCAAATCGAACTTGTAAATGGAAATAAATTCCATTGTAAATGGTGATCGTGGATGTAGCAAACCGAGTCATTAAGCCGCGCCCACTGCCATGTGAACACTAGCAACGCGTGACCCACTCAACCAATGCTGCAATGCGTGTTCAAGACGCGCGCGTCGTACGCAAATGCACGCGTGTCAGACCACATTAAATCACGGCTGTGTTGGTCAGAATATCATGGGGCGGGGTTTAAGTGGATCAGTTTATTATTTTTGCTGGGTGGGATCGTTGCCTTCCAGTGAAATTGAAATAACCTACATGTATTTCCATTTATGAACGAAGGTCATAACCTCAGTTTGTTTATTTTAACACCAAATTCAAACTTGTGGAAAGTCCCAAGTTTCACTATTCCCGTTTTTACCCAAAATTATAAACAAAAGCAAATGCTAGGGGTTAAACTGATTCTTTTTTACTTAAACAAGGCCAATAAAATGAAATATCTGCAAACGAAAATAATGAACTTTCGGTGAGACGACCAGCGTAAATCAACACAAAAATACTTAATTTCTACACTTAATTCTAAGATTAGAATTTATTTTAGCGATTTATGTCAAAAACGGAGACAAATCTGCCAAATTTAACTAAACTTAATTTTCTTTCAAGAGAGGGCGCGCTACACAAATAGTGGTCACCATCGTAAAGAATGTTCTGTCTTTAAACTGAAAGCAGGAATGCAACTTTCATAGTTCAAAAACAACACACTCGTTTTCCAGTCGATAACTCAAGAAATGCGTGTTGCATTGAATCGATATTTCGTATTGTGATTAAAGGTAACATATATCACAAATCTGTTGAATTTGGAGTGGGATCGTCCGACAATAAAAACAATATAACCAAAATAATGTACTGGGGAAACACGGAGAAAATCCCGCCAATTTATGTCATTTTTTTTTCTTTCACAAGAGGGCGCGCTATTGGTCACCACTGTACTGTGTACGTAAGTACAAAAGTATTGTCAACACGAAAAACCATGCCTCAAGTTCATGACACAAAAACGCTCTCGGTTTGACGATTCCTCACTAAATTCAACAGATTTGTTCAATCATCTGTATGTTTAATCAATTTATTAAATGTCGATTTCATGCAAATACGTATTTCTTGAGTGGCTTCTGGAACCCGTGTTTTTGTGTCATGAAAGTTGACTAAAATCTCCAGTTATTTGTAGCAAGCTAGTTCTTTAACACACTACATTTCCGGAGTATATTAATTATATTTTTGACGGTTTCTCTCCAAATTCGCAAGTGATGTGTTGTGTATGATAAGTTATCAGGAGATTTGATTTCAGTCCAATACAACAAGCATTTCTTGAAAAGTCGTCTCAACAACGAGTGTGTTGTTTTTGTTCCATAAACATATTGACTCAAATTCGCCTTGTGTTTTGCGCGCTTACATGCCACATTGTCTTGGGTATATTTTGTATTATTGGTCAACAATTAATATCCAAATTCAAGAGATTTGATACATATATCACGTTAAATCGTTATGCAATATTTCAAATTAATGCACCAAGTACTTCTTGAGTTATCTCCTCGAAACCGATTGCATTGCTTTTTGTCATGAAAGTTGACTCAAGATCGCCAGTATCTTGAGCGCTTTAACACACTACATTTCCGGAGAATATTAATTATATATTTTTTTGATTTTGAAAAAAATACTTGATTTTGGACAATGAGTCATCTTTAATGCCAAAACCCAGTTACTAGTTCTTATCATTGGTTTGTAAAACTGTACGCATGCAGTACTGACATGCGTGAAATGTTTTGGTTAAATATGATTGTTTTATTTTGTGTAACAAAATGCTCTGCAACTAGTTCGAGAATACCATAGTCAGTGATAACTCTGTGTTAAGTTAAATTCATATAGACTGTTACTTTGGAGTTGAAAGAAATAAAATGTCAACTGCTTTTCAGGAAACACTGTGTTATTTCCAAACTTGTCTCTCCCATAGTTTTGAATTTCTTGATCCAATCATGGAGGAATAAACAATATAAAAAAAAGAATATTTTATATTTTTTATTCTATTTGATTCTGAAAACAACACTTCAATTTTTCTAACATAAGTTCAGTCAATTTATGTCTCGGGAATGTAAAAAAAAAAAGAAAGGGAAGAAAATTAAGTAACAATAAATTAATGTGGGACTCGAACCTGAGTCGCCTGATTGGGAGTCCGACGCCAGTCCACAAGACCATTAACGCGCTCAAATGCTCAACCAGTTCTACTTAATTATAACCGTAAGATAGGCTTATCGTGGCTTTTCACGTTGACGCCCATGCACGCTTAGACGTACATCGCAGCCTGACGATGTAAAACCTTCGTTAGATTTTGGGTGTAGCTGTTCGAATTGATCTAAATTTAATTGGAAAAGGATAAAGGGTGTCAACTGAGCTAAAATCCTGAAATTCAATGAAATAAAACTCGTACAATCTTTGGTTTCAGTACGAAACACACGTGTTCAACGGATGCAGAGAAGCCCATTTCTTTTGTTAAATTCCTTTGTTGAATCTTGCGTTAACAATAAAATGTTTCCATTGAGGCGAAAGGATTAAACGCCGCGATCTTTTTTCACGCTTGAGTGCCTCTGAATGGGGAATATTGAAGCGGAAAATCACGAATTTCAGCACTTAGGCAGCATTTTATCCCACATAATGATACTTTTTGGAGAGGAAATTGCATACTGAATACAACTGTATTTTCAAAATTCAAAAATTCGCCGTATTTAAAAAGTCAAGGTAATTTTTTAGGAAAAATTTCACCAAAACTTTCCTCATCCTAACGTAGGCGGCGCTATATATATTTCATTCTCGCACGTGCACCGTATTCAGAGTTGGCTAGCGCATTAGCGTGTGTGTATGGCATCGCAAGGGATGGGGGCGGGGCTGGCTGCCTATTATGTATACATGTACGGTTTATAACCCTTTTTAAAAACATTTTTCCACTAACAACTTTTAGTAAAAATATTTTGCTTGTTCCCCCCCCCCCCATCTCACACGACAAAACAAAATTCCCGCCCCCTCTTGCTTCATGGGTATACCGGGGCCCTTTTATTAATATCCTTATACGCGTCTCTTTTGTTCCATTAAAGTTGACTTTTATTCTGATTGCATTTTTTTTCACAGACCTTAATTATCTATTGTTTTAGTTGTAGACCTATTCAACTTTTATTGGTGAGATAAATTGAAATTGTGATGCTAGGATAAGATTGGGTACAGTGGATAGCGGGTGATACTCAGATGGGGCGGCGGCTAGCGCGATAACAATGCCCACTGAGAATGAAATATATAAAGCGCCGCCTACGTCAGGATGAGGAAAGTTTGGGTGAAATTTTTCCAAAAAAATTTCGTCGACTTTTTAAATACGGCGAACTTTTGCATTTTAAAACTATAGATGTATTCAGTATGCAATTTCCTCTTCAAAAAGTATCATTATGTGGGATAAAATGCTGCCTGAGTGCTGTAAATCGTGATTTTCCGCTTCAATATTCCCCATTCAGATGCACTCAAGCGTGAAAAAAGATCGCGGCGTTTAATCCTTTCGCCTCAATGGAAACATTTTATTGTTAACGCCAGATTCAACAAAGGAATTTAACAAAAGAAATAGGCTTCTCTGCATCCGTTGAACACGTGTGTCTCAAACTGAAACCAAGGATTGTACGAGTTTTATTTCATTGAATTTCAGGATTTTAGTTCAGTTGACACCCTTTACCCTTTTCCAATTAAATTTAGATCAATTCGAACAGCTACACCCAAAATCTAACGAAGGTTTTACATCGTCAGACTGTGTTTTACGTCTAAGCGTGCATGGGCGTCAACGTGAAAAGCCACGATAAGCCTATCTTACGGTTATGATTTAGCAGAACTACATCAGCATTTGAGCGCGTGAATGGTCTTGTGCACCGGCGTAGGACTCCCAATCACGCGACACAGGTTCGAGTACCACCATAACTATATTGTTACTTAGTTTTTTTTTTTTTGACCTTTCCCTAACCTCTTACGGTTATGATAAAGCAGAACTGACGCTTTGTTTAAGCGCGACAATGGCTCGCTGGACCGGCGTAGGATTCCCAATCTGGCGACTCAGGTTCGAGTCCTACCATAGTATTGTTATTTAATTGTCTTCACTTTTTTTTCTTTCCCAAAAATGAATTGACTGAGCTTACTTTTAAACAAATTGAATTATATTATTCTTTTTTTTTTTTACCTTCCCAACTTTTTATAGCCCCATGCCCAAACATAAATTTACTAAACTTATCTTTTAAATAAATTGAATTAAGTTTTGTTTTCAGGAATCCCAAACAAACTACCAAGAAAACAAACAAATCAATAACAAACAGGTATTTTTTTCACTTTTATTTATTGTGATGATTTAATATCCCTTTATTCAAAGAACTATGCACAGCATTTCAACAATCTTTTAAGTAACATTTACTTTTAAAATTCACCTACACAATATTTACACTGCAAGATAAGATTTATCGGACTTGAAGGGAATGTACAACATTTGCTTTTGCTGCAATTTTCAGAAATAAATGGATTTGGAGGATTAGTATGTTATAGCAAATATTGTTAAAAAGACTTTTTTCGCATTTGGGCTTGTAGATGCTGGAAAAGCCAAGAAAACCAGACATGTATTTGCAGTCTGGTGACCCCACTTATAAGATAAAACGGAGCAATTAATAGACTTTGGGGAATTGTAAGGTCAGAGAATCAGTCTAGCTAGCAGACTTGTACCTCTTCACAGGTGTGTAATCAATTGCAAAGAAAATGCGGAATAACTAATTATAAAAAAATTGGGAGAAATTTTTGAAAAATAGCCAGTTTTCTCCAATGCTTGTCGGCTGACCAGCGTTGGAAAAGTACCATTTTCTTTAAAATGTCAGCACATCAGGAGCCACGATTTCACAGGATGCTTTAGACTGTCATTCCCCAACAATCCAGTAAGGTATTTCGCGATATTTTGATCATTTCGTTTTGTGATGTTTGCAAATGTTGTATCTTCCCTTTAAAGAAAGGCAGTAAACATTTAATGTTTTTACAGATGAAATAAAGAAATGAAGTCAGCATATCACACAATATTGGAAAAGAATGTTGCAACCTGACGCCACTTCAGCGGTTGTGTTCAAAGTCTATGGAGCGTCAAGAAAATTTTCTCTGAAGTATTTCTCAGTCCCAGATTCATGTCTTATCATCATTTTTGCAATGAATGACTTCATTGAGATGATATGAAGAAAAAGCAGCATCAGGTTGCAACATTCTTTCCCAATATTGTACATGAAAAAAATATAGTATTGACAATGTGATAGATAGACGGAGAGGCTCTGCTGGCAGAAATTGTGTGCTTAGCAGCGCTATGAAATTGGGCTCAGTTCAAATCACTTATCTTCAATTTGTTTCATGCCTTCTGGACCTTACACCCTAATTACCTGACAAACGTGCTCTGAAAACTTATACATGTATATTTATATCAATATAAACCATTAATTAGTATAATTACATTACGTACAGATGACTACCCCCCTCCTTGAATAACCATTCCTGGCCCATTCTCATGCCGTTGGCTTGTCTCTAAACAGGCCCAAGAAACTCCAAGAAAACAAACTTGCAGAGTTGTCCTACATGTAAGCAACATTTGTGACGTGAACATTCACAATTACGATGAATATTTCAATGCTGCCTGACTGACTGTCCGACCGAGTCACTGAGTATTAACTGATCGAGGCAGTCACTATTATCACTGACTGACCGAGTCACTGACCGAGTCACTGACTGCGCGATGAGTCACTGACCAAGTCACTGAGTTGATGACAGCCACTGAGTTGCTCAATGAGTCACTGAGTGATTCCTTAACCGAGTCGCTGACCGAATCAATGACTGAGTCACTGACTGAATCACTGAGTCGCTGATCGAGTCACTGAGTCGCTCACTGAGTCACTGACTGAGTCACTGACTGAATCTGACTGAATCATGGAGTCGCTGATCGAGTCACTGAGTTGTTGACTGAGTCACTGAGTCACTGACTGAATCTGACTGAATCACTGAGTCGCTGATCGAGTCACTGAGTCGCTCACTGAGTCACTGACCGAATCTGACTGAATCATGGAGTCGCTGATCGAGTCACTGAGTCGTTGACTGAGTCACTGACTGAATCACAGAGTCCAGCTTAACTAGGCAAGCCTACTTTGTTTATGCCATGAGAGACTAGCCTCTCTCCAGAACTGTTGTTTTCTCCTGCATAACCATCTTGCCAAAGCTAAATAGAGAAATATTTCAAGGCAAATTTCCCATGCGTCAAGAATAATTAAATCACTCTTAATCAACAGTATCGTTCCATTATTTTATTTTTGGAAAATCCCTTTGCGAAGCAGGTTTTTTTTAGAATGTACAAATTTAAGCATCTCAAGACTAGGATAGGGACCACCTCAGGAAACTGGTACCCTGTTGTCCTTGGCCCACTTCTTCATGACACGGATGATGTATTCCACCTGTGGGTTACCGGTGTTGCGCAAGATTTGGAGGATGTCTCGCAGTGTTCCTCTGTAGAGGAAAAAAATTACAAAAATCTAGTGGCTTGAACTTCACTGGGTTTTGTGCACATGAAAATGAAAGCTATTAACAAGATGGACTTTGCGTCGGGGTGATGTAAATCAATGTTAGGATTTGCCCTTCACCGATGTATAAACACTGTATACTCAGTGTGTTACCTCCCGAGTGAAAGTTGGAAAAATAATCACTTGGGTGGGATTCGAACCCACGACTCGATCATCGAGCTTACAGGGTTGGTTGGCTGGCCAGGCAACCAAATCTGTAAGCTTGATGGTCCAGTGGTTAAGACGTCTGCACTAACAAGCAGGAGGTCATGGGTTCGAGTCCCAACCGAGTGATTTTTTCCAAATTTCACTCGGGAGGTAACGCATACAGTGTTTATACGTCAGTGAAGGGCAACACCTAATAGTGAAAATGAAAGCTGTTTTAGAATATGGGGACAAAGGAGTCCATAAAGATCAATGAAGTTGAACTAGAGGGCTAAGAAGTTGAGAAGTATTCATGAAAATTTGTAATAAAAAGCCGTATCCTCTCTGAGTGATCCCCGTTTGATATTTCTCAGGTCTGCATCGTGACTTTGGACATGATCCCTGGCTGCATGGCATATGCGGGTTGAGGGCTTCTGACTAGCGCCCCTTTGACAGAGACATTGACAATTAGGGAACCGCCAACATTGGGCTGGATAGCTCAGTTGGTAGAGCACCGGAGTGATATGTCAGTGCACACTGTTTGATAGATGTAGTGTGGTCACCTGACCATAAGTTGATCTGATTGGTCAGTGTGCACTGCTGATTGACAGAGATGACACCCACCTTGGTTCATGACCAGCTATGATCTGCTGGAATACGCCCACGCACACCCCTCGCTTGCCTTCCCAGTATTCAGGATTGGGGTCCAATCTTTCCAGGACATCGAAAGCCTTGGTCGCATAGTAGAACTGGCCATCTACCGATAGAAAAGATGAGATTTGAGGATCGAGCGACCGTGACAATTATATTTTGAGGTCGAGCAAAAAACATCAGAAGTTCGAACGAAAAGCCTGTAGTTTTCGATCATATCGCCACCGTGTTGACAAAGTGATGAATTTGTCCCAAATCAATTTTTTTTAAGCAGTTGGGATTTTTGGCTATTCTAATATTTTATGATGCCCTCTACATGCTTACTAAAGTTTGCGACACAAAAGTGCATCCTTCATAATTCAAGCTAATGACACAAAGTAGTAAATGTGCAACGAATCATTTTTTTTTCTTTTTGACGGGGATTTGTATTCTCGTTGATTTTACACGTGAAAACAATGTTGCAATCAGACGCCACTTTTGTCTTCACACATCATCTCAATAAAGATCAGTCATTGCAAAAATTTTTCACAAACACGAATCTGCAGAAACATTTCCAATTTTGTTCAGAAATACTTGGAAAGTTTTCTTGACTCGCCATAGACTTTGTACACAACGGCTGAAGTGGCGTCTGGATATGTGCATTCTTTTTTACAAGTGTGTTATATTTAGATTGACATTTCCTCTACGATTTGGGTTTTGACGAAGTGACAAATGTGTTTTGTGAAATCGGCTGCAGGTTTAGATTGAGTGACTAGATACTAATTTGGGGCTAATGCCAAAATCTTGACCAAACATACAAAATTAGGGGATGATGTTTTACCTTGTAGCCGTCGTTGGCAATGAGCTACAGCAGGCTGAACGATTCGCCAGACGTCTCCATCTTAAGGTACAACTCCCAGGCTAGTCTGGCCTTACGATTCACGATGCCTGAACAACGAAAACAACACAAAGAAAGGTTATAAATACATAGGATACTGCTGTAAGAAAACACATTGGGGTCTACAAAAGATGGTTCGGTTCAGTGGATGCTCATTTTAGCAATTTTCGGCCAGCAATGCTCAGTGTAACCATGGAGGAATGGTGTAACTGTGTACAATATTTGGGAGCCAAGAGGAATGTTCAATGTAGCAAATCTCTGTCGTACAATCTGCTTGAAATGTGATAGAACAAATCCAACATGGCAAATGTATGACTAAGATGTGACATTAATTTACACGTTGAAACAAAAAAACTTCTAACTCTGTTTACTAATTTTTCAAAACATTTAAACAAACCCGAATTATATAAAAGGGACCTCCGTTCACGCGATCTTCCTTTGAGACAACCACACATACATGTTGCACAAATAATTAACGTTGTTTTCAAACCTACTTAATTTACAAAACCTTAGAAGCACCTCATAATTTGGGGAACAAGTAGAACATTTTTACTTTATCAACGACTGCCTGCTATTTACTATGTCAACCATTGTTGATTGATCAGGTCAATCACGCCGGTCTGCAGATCAGACATAATGGGTAGGCAAAAGCCACTGTCAATGGCTAAACGTTTAAAACAGTTCTTAAAATATTTGCTTAACGTTTACAAAATGAAACGCAAAATCACATCCTTAATATACGATCAGGGCGATGATTGCATGCTGGTTATGTCATTGTTAGAGACCCTTCAGTCTACCTCACACATGGGCAACATGTGCATCTCCCTAATGCCACTCTGGATTTTCCAGCAGTACATGAAATGCATGCATGCGACGTGTCCTGACTTGAGTTGGACATTTGGTTGTGCAGTCACAATTGTGAGTGGTCAATACATTATGAGTTGAGGCTTAACAGGTGGATTCATTCCCATATTAGCAACTTGGAAGTTGGAAGAGGAAACGTCATTCACAATTGACGGTAATACTCACAGCATCTTGCCAACCAGAGACACGTGTAGTCATTCTTGATCTTCTCACTCTGAATGAGCACAAAAATCTGGAAAACAAGAGAAACGAAACCCACTCCAATTAAATAATGGTAAAACCAATTGTTCCCACAAAAACAGTGGTCTAGGAGGCACAGAGAGATCCCCATCCGGGTTTTAGACTTGTTTTTTATGCCTATTTGCCCTGAACAAGGCTAAATGAAAACAAGAAAAACGAAACCCACTCCAATTAAATAGAGGTAAAGCTAAGTGTTCCCACCAAAACAGTGGTCTAGGAGGCACAGAAAGATCCCCATCCGGGTTTTAGACTTGATTTTTTTATGCCTATTCGCCCTGAACAAGGCTAAAAGCCACTCCAGATATACAGGGCTACAAGTCGGAGCAAAGCAGCTAAATCAACCACACCATCTCTGCCCTCATAGGCACCCACTTATAAGCCATCAGTGTGGGGGTTTGGTCAGTATCAAATGAGGGCAATAATGCTCATTGTGATTTTTGGCAAGGTATGCACCCCTCTAGTCAGAAAATATGTGACAGCATTGCAGCGGTGGCAGCTTTTTGGGTGCTATCCCTTTTTTCTTTTTTTAAATGGTGGCTAAAACATGCTTGTTACAACATACAATTGATCCGGTTCAAGCATATTGACGGCAATTTTGAAAACACAAATCAAAAGTGATAACACTGCCACCACTCACACTGCAAAGCTATCACACATTCTCCAACTCTAGATGTGCCTTTCAAAAAATCGCTATGAGGCATTGCTCTTTTCGATCGTCTGGTACTGGTGGCCCATTTTTTGGACCAAAGCTGATAGCCTATAACTCCTGGGTGGGGAGAAGCAATGAGTGACAAAGTGCCTTGCCCAAGGGCACACGCACCATGACCCCAGGCTGGACTCGAACCCACAACCTGCAGCTTTACCCGCAGACCACGAATCCAACGCCCTTAACCACGAGGCCACAGCACTCCACACTCCTCTTGAATCAGGACAGATCATAGGTTGGAGGGAAATAAGCACCAGGCAAGGAATTCCAAAGAGATGCAGCACGTGGGAAAATAAGCTATTGGAATATCTTTTTGTTCTACATCTAGGTATACGGCAACAGTATATGGATGAGAACAGACAGAAAGTTGGGCTTCTCTCTCAAACAGGGCCGACCATCGGTGGACATTGATACAAAATTCCACTTTTCTTGAAAATGACAGCACACCAGGTGCCGTGATTTCACAGGATGCTTGAGACTATTATTCCCTAACAGTCAGGTATTTCATAATAACTTGGTAGTTTGGGTTTTTGATGTTTGCAAATGAAAGGCACCATGACTAGTTCAGGCACCATGACGAGTCACTGCGCCATGACTGGCCAACTATTGAGGGCGCAACAACAAAAATTGGGTCCGGGAGTCCAACCTACCTCCTCTGCTTCCTTGTAGTTGCCTGCTGTGGCTTTGGCCTGCGCATAGTTGTAGTTGAACCTATCGTTGTTGTAGAAGTAACTCTAGAAACGTAAACACACAAAAATGTCATCTTAGTTTTTCTGATAATCTTCCCACCTGCACTACTTCCCCCCCCCCCCTCAAAAGGACAAATACAGCTAAACCATGCCACAGAAACAACTATGAGCAAGTTGGGGCGAGACTAGTGGTCGATTCCTGACGTAATTTGATGCCTGAGCACTAATATCAACATGCAAACGCCTCTACTCAGACGATGGTCAAAATTGTTCACCAAATAAAGATAATGGTCAAGAATAATTCTAAACACTTTTGGTCTTGAATAATAGAGGGTGATTGGCAATAAATATTTTCAGGTTTTTGGAGAAAAGTTCAAAAAACGAATAGTGTCTAACATTAAATGCATTAGATAAAATGACCTGAGAGCAAATATGCAGTCCTATGCCCCCTGTCTGTCTGGCCTCAACTCCATTTCCAAAGCTGTTAATGAAATAAAATGAATCAATAAACATTACTGCAACTTTCCTAAAAAAATATAGCGGTGCTGTTGATTGAATTAACCCCTCGGCCTGAGTTTGTTGATATAAGGTGTGAAATTACAAGTTCATGTATAGTAGGATAATTACTGGTTAATAGAATGACATAGACCTGGACCAATGACATTGACCTTTGACCTTTCGACCCCCAAATCAATCCAAACTTGATTTTCCTGTTCAAAGGGCAACCCTGAAGTTAAAAACCCGAATCACATTTCTAACTCAAATTATAATCAAGAAACAATCTACTTTCAACTCACCACTGATATACTCAGCCCAAAATAAGAAAATAATTTTCTGACATTCTTCTAGATGGCTAATGTAGACATAAATGATATTTATTAATTAAAATTTGTTAACTTTAAATAACTTTTTTAGTGTTAACCTGGATTTTTCCAAGATTTATGCAAGTGCGCTGAGTTAGGGAACACTCAGCTGATTTTTGGCCCAAATTCCAGACGCCACCGTTTTTAAATTTTGCTCAAATTGTATGACAGTGAAATTGTTTACAGAATTTAAAAGGCAAACACTATTGAAAAAGTACCAGTAATAACTGAATGAATTCGAAGTTTATCAACAAAGAAGTTTGGCAACCGTGCATGAGGAAAGTCAGGAGAAACGTCGCAGTGCGCCACGTTAGGGAACACCACTATATGTGTGCATTGATACTGGGTTCTTAATTGGGGTAGGTGCGGTGAACTAAAAACAATAGGCCCTGGCCCTGCTGACTATATGACTATACAATCATGGAGCTATAAAAAGAGGTCTTACCCAACAATGTATGCAAAGCATTCCAAAATACTGCGGAGAGACACCCATACCTCAGACGTCACTGACCAACAAAGACTAGGAAATGTCCTTTGACATGTTTTCTCAGTAGGCATGCCATGGTAGCAACTTTTCCCTGCTAAATCCGACATTTTTGGACATATTATCCCTTTTAATGGTAATATAGGTCACTGTAGGGAAAAATTAGTGATGTCCAGATATATGGGAATCTTTCCAGTACGCCGAAAAGAAGTTGAATTTTGAGAAATAAATAGTCCAGACTTACCCGACGTACAGGCCTATATAGCCTACCGCTGCATTATCTGCTGCATATTGTTGATCGATAACCAAACAACAGGTGGCGCTCTTTACAATTAACGGTGCCAGGTACAATCTCATTCAAGTGATGTTGAGCGGTACGCGTTGCCATGGTGATACGTCATCACTGTGCTCTGCATCCTGTATGTGCTCCACAGTTGACATCCTTGGTAGAACCTTCAAACTCTGTCAACTTCAAGAAACAAAGCAAAACAAGTTATTTTAACATCTTTACCTTCTAATTCATAAGGTTTAGTTCAAATATTGTTTTCATCTGCTATTTTTGGAAAGGGCATTGTTTGAAGAATTTGGTTGACAATAATTACTGTGAAATTTGAGAACAATTTCCCAAAAAACTGACAAATTTACAAAAGATAAAAATGGGGCCTGTAGGGCCTGACCATACTTCCTGAACTTAGTTTAAAACCCTTACACTTACAGTTCTGGAAGAATGACTATACAATCATGGAGCTATAAAAAGAAAGTCTAACAATGTATGCAATTAAAGCATTAATAACCCCCTAGGCCCTTTTTGCTTAGAACCATCCTCAATCCTCCAAAATTTTGCAACTCCGCCTAAATTTTTCAAAATTGTCAGACAGTCCTGCCTCAAAATGCATTCATCGTCAATCCTCCAAAATCCTCCTCATCCCAAAATTTTGCACTCGTGTTTAAATGAAGGATAACCCAACGCCAAATCCTTCAAAATCATCAGACAGTCCTGCCACAAAATGCATTCACCCTCATGGAGGAACTTCCTCCAAAATCCTCATGTGCTTCAATCACCATTCATCCTCAATCCTCCAGAATCCTCATTTGATTCAATCACCATTCATCCTCAATCCTCTAGAATCCTCATTTGATTCAATCACCATTCATCCTCAATCCTCCAGAATCCTTCTATGCTTCAATCACCATTCATCCTCTATCCTCCAGAATCCTCATTTGATTCAATCACCATTCATCCTCAATCCTCTAGAATCCTCCAAAACCGCCAGGAGGATTTTGGAGGAGCGAGGTGGGTTAGGGTTAAAAAATACTCCGGAAAGATTCCATACCTAGAGTTCTGGACATTTAGTGAAATGTCCTCGGTGTTTTTTCAGACAGTAGGATGCTGGCAGTGGCAGTAAGCATGTAGGATGGAACGCCGTATTATCGCGGTACTTATCACGTTTCTTGTTTGGAATGGAGATTGCCCGCTAACCTTCCCGAATTGTCCTGTCTCTTAGGTTGTATAACTCTTCCTTTTCAAATGCCTGTGAAAATAGACATGCTCGGAATGTGCGAATGGAGGTGGACTCCCTATTATGGGAATTGTGGTTTTTATAATAATCTCAACTTTTTTTTTCATAGTGAATGTTTTACCAAAACATCCCCTGAATAAAGTCTGATATTTTCCCTGTAACGTTTAAGTTGATTAAAGACTTCACTTTACACGGCCGTGTAAAGTGAATGGCGCCCCCAATCACCAATCAGTAGACGTTGTCACAGTAACTTTTCTTCTCCTTTCGGGGAAGGGCAGGGTTTTAAGAAATCACGGTGTGCCGTTTTATTTTTTTACGCGCTGTCCTTATTTTGATCCCGTAAAAGTTTTTATGATTCCGCGGTGGAATTATCGTCATTCGACTTCATTTTGTGTTTGCAGCTGTAGAAGGGGAACCAGACAATGGAACTTTCATGGACGGAGCACCATTAATGATTTATGTTAAAATATAGACGGTACCTTTTAGTTTTAACAGACACGGTGAGGGGAAAATTTGCAGGTTTTAGAAAATGTGAATATTTATTAAAAATCGTTAAAAGTCCCGAAAAACACAACATTTTTTAATCGTCCTTTTTTAATACGACTCGGCAGTAAGTCCTTATGGCCTGGAGGACTTGGATAAAAATCGCCACTTAAAGGAGTTTAGTCAACACAAAATGAGACATTTTCCATGCCGCGATAAAGGGATGCCGCGATAAGGGACTCCGAGTCCGACTATAGTTTTTTTGGTAACAAATTTCCCTGCTAAATCCAATATTTTTGGACATTTTAAACCGGAATTGTGGCATAAATCACTGAAGGGAGAAATGAGTAATGTCCAGATATGGGAATCTTTCCAGTACGCCGAAAGGAAGTTGAATTTTGACAAGTAAATAGTCCAGGCTTACCTGACAAAACATGCTTGGTGTACAGGCCTAGCCTGCCGCCACATACATTATCGGGAAAACCAAACAACAGGTGGCGCTCTTCACAATTAACGGTGTCAAATACAATCTCGTTTACGTAGTGTTGAGCGGTACGCACTGACAGGTACTTAATACGGGAAATTAAGTTACGACATAAAGTTAACCCTGGGGACAAAGTTGCGAAAAAGTTTCGAAGTCCGAATTTTCCCATCATGCATTGAGAAATCCCAATTCCTTTCTCGATAGGATTTGGGATTTGGGAATCGTTATTCGTTATCCGTTTTGCTGTCGAGAATGGATTTTGGATTCGAAGTCCGTTATCCGTTTTTCTTTTTGCTTAGGAAATGGGAATTGGTTTCGTTATCCGTTTTTCTGTTTGCTTAGGAATTGGGAAATGGTTTCGTTAGGAAGGAATTAATGCGACCGGGAATTTACGGGTTATGAGATTGTCACTTTTCACACCGTTAATTGTGAAGGGCGCCGCCTCTTGTTTGATGATATCCCATTATTGTCAGCAGTCATGGCAGTAGGCGATGTAGCAGACAACTCGATCGATAACGTACATGTAAGTCATCACGTCTAGACTTTTTATTCACACTTCAATTAGTCAATTCATTATAGGCAGAGCATTTGAAGAGTACATTTGCTTAAAAAAAGCAGATAAGAGCCAATATTACATTCTATAGTTGTACCAAATTGGAAAAAACCCACCAACTAAATATTTTCGGTATAAATCCTTACTTTTTTTAGGACCCCATTCCTATATAAGGTTAAAAGACTCACCAAAACAGCTGACTAAATGACACTCAAAAGTGACATTCTGATATTTATTGACACATTTGACAATTTGGTAATGACACCTCTTGAATATCAGCAGGTTTGATTTTGTAGAAAGAGGGCAGGGTTTTGATTTATGAGGGGTTAAAGACGACGATGACAAACAGAAAATAAATTTAAAAAGCAATTGAGATGGCAAACTGCAAAAAAAGGTAGGAAAGTCACATTTTCTTTGAAAGTGCTTTCAAAATTATAACTAACATGAGTTTGTCTGAAGAAAAAAAGACTTCTTTAGCCTGCCAAAGTCACTTTGGTACTGGACAGTCATCTGCAAAAGTCAGTTTTGAACAGAACTCGTACAAAATAGAGGCGTCCTAAAAGTAAGGATTACCATATTTTCCCTGATCACCTACAATCATTTTTCAAATTCAATGAACTGAGCAGTGACTGAAAGTATACAAAATAAAATGCGCTTAAAGTCCGATTCCGGAATGGGAAAGATTTCCATATAAGTTCACTAATTTTCCTCTGTATTGACTAACAAGCCCCCAGATAGCAATTTCATGTCATCAAAGTCAATTTGAGCAGTGAGAAAATACAAGCATTACATGGGAATCGATTATTCGTTTTCCATCAATTGTCCGTTTAACTGTCGAATTGGAAAATGGGAATCGTTATTCGTTTTCCGTTTGGCTGTCAAATAGCCTTAACATCCAGAAGTGGACTTTGCTGAGTACCCGCGTAGATGTAGATAGAAAACACTTAGAATTTTTCAGTCCAATCCAGGGTTTGTACACAGGGTGTTGATGTTAGTACTATATATGGAAATCTTTCCCTGGAATGTTATTTTGTGCGTTCCAGAACTACAAGGCGGGAGTCTGTGTCATGTTGTATGTTTGCATGTACACTACAAGCGGCAGCTGTACCGGCCGTACTGTATTCGCAAAGTAACGTGTACATAAATTGTGCATAAAATTGTGACTCCAGTCGACTCGAGTCATTACAACTCTGACCAATGCCTATTCTTAACATAGACATTGACAAAGTGGGAGACTAAACACGATGGAGCTTGGTAGCTCAGTTGGTAGAGCACTGGAACGGCAATCCGGAGGTCCCAGGTTCTATTCCCTCTTCCTTTCAATTTGTGGATGGTTGTATTTCCCTGTACAGGCCACAGATTATTGCATTGACTGGTCGCCCTGGATGCAGGCCTGCCCTGGTTCACTTCGTGTCTCATATCACCAAGAGCACAAGCCTTCTCATATGCGGAGCACTGCTGATCGTAAGTAATCTGCTACAGTCGCAATTTGTCTGTGATTTGACAAAAGTTTGTCCCTGTGAGGCATTATGATCAGAACCTAGCTGTGCGGATCATAAGTAATCTGCTACAATTGCAAGTTGTCTGTGTTTTGACACAAGCATGTCCTTGTGGAGCATTATGATCATAACTTAGCGGTGCAGATCGTATATAATCTGCTACGGTCGTAAGTTGACTGTGATTTGACAAAAGTTTGTCCTTGTGAAGCAGTGTGATCAGAAGCTAGCGTTGCGAATCATAAGTAGTCTGCTACAGTTCCAAGTTGTTTGTAGCATAAACATAATTGTCATAAAGAGTGGATGATTTGTCTTTTTTGTGTGAACAATTTGAGAGATATCATATTTTGAATTATTATTTTAGTAGAGTATTAATTTCTTTAGTAAACTATAGATGCTAAGCTAGCTTTAAGGGGAAACATTTTGTCCCGCCTTTCATACAGGGTGAGCAGAGTCCACATTTGATGGAGCTTCTAACAGACTCTCAGGAGAAATGGGTGGATGTTCAGAAGATCAAGGCATTCCCAGCCATGGTAGCAAGCCCTACGCTAAGAACCGGGGCACAGGCACTCATGCAGGTAGGCTTATGAGGGGGATCAGGGTCAGACCTGAGTATGCGTGGATAGCTCAAGTTTTCTGCATTTTGATGAGTTGTGTACCTTTTGACAACTACACGCGTTTCAGACTAGCATTCAGAGAAGTGCCGAACTAAATTATTCCAAAGAGTTGAATTAAGTTTGACGTTTGAAACATTGAGGAGCAACTACACATGAAAGTCGTCCAAAGATTGAGTGTTGCAGTCGTTCAGAATGACTCCAGCGTCTAATCAATGGAAAATTAATACAAGAACTTTGCCTGTGTTTGAAACTTGAATCTATTAAAGTTGAGTTTAGTTAAGTTAAGTTAGGGACTCTGGAACACCAGTTTTAAATGGGTTGAGGTACTGTTTGATAACTTTGGTCTTTTAAGTCGAGTCTGCTTGACGAGTGAAGCAGTCTGCGATATAAGTCGAGTATGAGTTGAGCATTTTTTTGACAAGTAGACTACTTTTTACTGAGTACTACTTTATGAGTCGATTCATTTGTTTTCAATGAATCCTGAGGTTTTGTATTAGTTGAGTACCTTTCTACAAGTCTTGTGTACCTCTGGTGAATTATTTTAATGAATATTTCGATGAGTATTTTGAGTACCGAAATGTGTACTTACAGTTGAGTACTTGAAGAAGACTTTGCGGAATGAATTTTGATGAACAGTTTGAGTAAAATGCAAGCAGGTCTTTAAAAAATTAAGTCAAAGTGGCAAATGTATAACTAGATCATTAAACCAGATTTGTCCAGGTTTTTGGCTTTTTGCAACGCAAACGTTGGTCTTTTCCAAGACCTGGTCACAATTTATTTAGAGCAAATGCATTCAAATTTTCTTTCCTGATTGGTTTCCATCTAGAATGGTGGGTTGGGTAAGATCAAGACCAGCACAATCATCAAGGAGCTGTCCAAACGCTGGATGCTGGATGAGGAAGCAGCCTGGAGACCACGGAGAAGTTTCCTTGGAAGATCAGCAAGGAAGAAGTCACCATGCTCAAAGAGAAGGTAAAATATCCCCCTTGCGCTCAAGCACCCCCCCCCCCCCACAGTGAAAACTATTAACTTTAAATTTATTTTTGTGCAAGTTGGTCAGTATTGCAGAATGATTCACATGTTAACTAATGCATGCAAAATAGAGAAAAAAAGTAAATTTTAATGATTATCATCCCACCCTATATTTTCAGGCTATAGAAATGTCAAACCCCCCAAAACAGATTTTTACCTACCCTACCTCAGAGTTGTTTTTTATATGTAATAGAAAACACCACACGTTTTGTTGTTGGATGGCCTTATTATTTTAGTATACGTTTCAGTGTCCAATTCATTTCATGGAGCCTTTCAGAGATCTCTCAGGTTATTCTGGATGGCTGCATGTCTAAGGAAACACATGCTTTATGTCAAAGGGAAATAATGCTCTGTATAATTTTTGTTTGTGAAACCCCCCCCCCCCAACCTCCGCCCCCACCTCCCACCACCCCCAGGCTTGATCCTACTCATCCCTCACCTCATCTCCATGAAATCCAACTGGGGAAATGCAAGCTGCGCGTCTTTGCCACCACGGACAAGAAGGAGCAAATGGACAGGGAGAAGATGAACATGGCCAACATGTTCAGCAAGTTCTGCATCAACTGCTCGGACGTGGAGGTCATCCCGGACCTGAACACTAGGCCCAAGAAGTAGAGCCTGAGACGGTTCAAGGAGCTGTCCAAACCCTGGATGCTGGATGAAGAAGCAGGCGAGACCACGGAGAAGTTTCCTTGGAAGATCAGCAAGGAAGAAGTCACGAGAAGGTAGAATCTCCCTCTTGCGCTCAAGCACCCCCCCCCCCCTTCCACAGAGAAAACTATCAACGAGGACCATTTGGGCGCCATCGTGGCTTATAAATGCTGGTACCAAATACACGATAACCAGCATGAGTGAACCAGTGAAGTGTCCCTCATTCCGGCTTCTGCTTGTTTGACTATAAAGCGCCCTCTTTTGTCCATGCATGGAGACAATACACTTAAAGCTTTCCCAGTATCCACTTTACGCTTAGTCCCTGGTTTGTGTGATTTTAAGTCCAGTCTTGCAACATCTGTTAATTGTGTCAAACCTTTGACATTCTGGTGGGTTATTTTTCAAATATTAGTATTGATCACTTTCAGTGCAAATTGAACAACCCTTAAGTAGTTCATTTTATTTGCCAAGTGGAACTCGACATATTAAACATCAATATTCCAGTCCATTTTCCACCTAAAATCTTTGGTCTTCTTCATAATTCCCTATAAAAAAAACACCACACTCTTCGTTCTTGGTTGGCCTTATTATTTTAATTTATGTTTCAGTGTCCAGTTCATTTCATGGAGCCTTTCAGAGATCTCTCAGGTTATTCTGGATGGCTGCATGTCTAAGGAAACACATGCTTTATGTCAAAGGGAAATAATGCTCTTTATAATTGTTATGTATATAATGCTTTGTATAATTTTGGTTTGTGAACCCCCCCACCTTGTGTAAAAAGGGCACTCTTTACAGAATACTGGGGGGGGGGGGGGTGTTAACCGCTGGTGCAAAAAATGGGGGCGGGGTGAGCAATAGATATAACAGTGCTTGTGACCCAGTCTGACTGAGCTACTGTGGTCACCTGATCAAAAGTGGTGATCTGATTGGCCAATGTGCACTGTTGATTGACATGCAGGAAGGGTCCATTCTAACCTTTACTTTGATTTCTTTGATTTCTTGCAGGAGTCTACCTATTCCCAGGAAGCGTACTTGTTCAGCTTACATGTACATGTGCAGCAGGGGACTTAATTGCATCACCTGACCAAATATGGCATCCAAATAAAAGTCAATACAAAGAAATTCACTTGAAATGATAAAGTGACAAAGGACAATTCCAACCAGTTGAAAGACCCTCCTCACTTGAATGGAATTTGTACTTTTGTTTTGATTGTTTTCGTTGAGATTGTTTCTTTACCATCTAACGGCCCCCACTTTCACTGATGTTTTCAAAGTGAGTTTCTTGAATGCAATCAAGTAATACTGATTAAGAACAATACCAGTCTTCAAATAATTTGGAGTCTGTTAATCAAGAAACACTTGTCGCACTTTTGCGGGCTTTAAAAACAACAGCCAACTCCACTTTTTTCATTACTGTAGGCACGTTTCTGTTTCAACTGAAAGTAATTAAAATCATGTTTTTTTTTCATAACGAAGCCAAGCGAAAAAAGAGAGTATTTATCAACAATGGTGGTGCTTTTGGTAATCCTCAGAATGAGGCTTTATGCATACTGTTTTCATAGCCAGTCAATTGTTACTTTTACATAATTCTCACATATTATAACATTTAAAATAATGCAATCATTTCATAAAAACCAGTGTGTTCTAATTGCTGTGAATAGCATTAGAATATTTCAAACAATTGTTAATCCAAATGCCAAGCTTAAAGTCTATAAGAAAATCAGATTTAATCACTCGAGACTTTTTTCGTGACATGAAATAAAAATTGATACATGCATGGGATTGATTTAATTGACATTATCTGTGCTGGGCATACAGGGAACATAAGGCGAAGAAAATAACATGTTACAGTAAATGCTCTAAAATTATCCAGGTAGGTAGCAAAATATTTTGTTTGTATGTCTTTTATACTTTGTTTGCTTCAATTAGGATACAGTTATTGTGTTTAATTAATCTGTTTTAAATACTCAATACTACAAATAAGTAGCATTTAATTTTGGAAAAAAAACATGTTATTTTATATGTTGACCAAATGTGGCAATAAAAAAAATGGCGGTCAGAAACATGACCTAAAAAATCCAGGTTGGTCGAGATAACACCATAAACACAATTTTTTTTTAGTTGTTAACATTTCTGGATACATGGTGGCACTGCTTTATTGTAAACCTTTTGTTTCTAAAAAAAAATGATGACCCAGCTTGCTTTGAACAAATATTCCATCAAAATACTTCTCGATATGCCTACAATGGGTCCAAAAAAAAAATCGTTGTCAAAAAACTTAACGCATACCTTTCACTATATCTCAGTACTCATGCATAAAGCTAAATATTTTGTTTTGCAGAAAGTCAAAAAAATTGGCAAATCCATTGTTGTATACAGATCGGCGCATGCGCAATGCAAAAACATTAATAATAAATATTTTGTGACATTGTCATTGAACATTATTTGTTTTAATTCATTAGTTAATGTTTCGGCAACAATGGAAAGCGATTAAAAAAATCAGCAACACAATGCTCGTGTATCTTTATGTGTTGGATTGTGTTTATTCGGGGTAAAGGAGGAAGCCACTGAATGAGATGTAGTGATAGGAACCACTATACGCCCTACCGTACATTGTGAGATACATCGTATCTCCACGCTGCAGAACCACCACCGCGCTCCCAGACACCTGCTCATAGTGACTTGAATCATTGCTATAGCCAGAGACAACCACGTCGCCGTTCTTCCGGAGATGAACGTACAGGTCGCTGCTGGAAGGATATTTGCACACAGAAAACATGAACACGTAGGTGCCCGGCACACCACACGTGAACGTGCCGGTCTCGAGATCGAAGCTGGTACCCGGCAGAAGCGTCTCGGTCGCCTGGAAGGGCAAACGGTAGTCGTTACTCGTAGAGGTATCCGAGCTGCTCGTCCTCACCACGGTGAATGCTACCCGCTGGTTGGAGTCGTCTGTTGTCTCCCCTGGCTCACCCTTTTGACCTTTGACACCAGTTTCCCCCGTTGGCCCTACAACACCTGGGACTCCTCTTGGACCAATTTTTCCGGGCTGGCCTATGCCTTCGTCCCCTTGAGGCCCAGCTGCTCCACGCTCACCCATAGGTCCAATCGATCCAATATCACCCTTTTGACCCGGCTCGCCCTTTGACCCTGGTTGACCTAAGGACCCAGGCAGACCTGGTATGCCGGGAATTGCAGCCGACCCCTGGCAGCACATCGGACACGCCTGAGACGCAGGACCATCACCGTCCGAGGGAACCGGCCCAGTAACGGAAGCTCGGAGGTTGACGGAGTTACCCAGAAGGAGGGCGATTGAAAGAACGGTTGCCACGAAGATTTTCATTCTGTACAGAATTACAACGATTAAACTGAAACAAATCAGGTTTTTCAATAAAATAGTTTTTAAAAACGGGAAGAGTAGAGAAAAATATTGAGGTTTGATAAACAGGAGAACTAGTCTAATATTCATGACAATCCGCCGTCAGATTTGAACTCTGAAGAAGAAAAAAAACCCAAAAAATGAGATTGGAGGAATCATTGTTCGAAGAATGTTTTTTTTTTGTTATATAACAGTGGCGTATGAGGGGTCAAGGGCTAACATTTATGAAAAGCGTAGTTTATAAAACCGGTTGTCATGGCAACCCACTGAATCGATTTTTTTTTAAATTTCACCAAAATGCATTCCGATAGGGCGAAGCGTTCCGGAGCTGTAGTATTTGGGGTTTTTTTTTTGGGGGGGGGGGGACTTGGGGGGACCGGATTACATCTTGCCCCTTCCCCGGTCCTGATAGAATCATTAATTAAACCTCACCACACCCACCTCGATGGTTCGTTCTTGAAGATCAGGTCCAAGAAGAGATCACAAGGAGTTCAGTGTAGGCTGAAAAAAAAACCATACAAACGAATACTGGTTAAGTTTACACTTTAGTCAGGAATACTATTTTATTATCAATTAAGATAAATTAGTGAGATTTTATTCTCATTTGGATACATTGCCACCCCAAAACAGGAAAAATTTCTCATCAAGTTATTACGGTCAAGTAATTAGAATAATAGGTTTTCTCGGCCGAATTCGTCAAGAAAAACAACCTGTTTTAATGTCGCATTGTTCAATTTCTCTCGAATTGACTGATTCTTGAAATTAGCTTTCAATTTGTTTAAACGTTATTATTGAAACTTTTTTTTCAAATCATTTGAAAGGCATGTATCTATTTTTGAGACACTATAGGAACTCGGTCAAAAGTTTGTTGGCATTCTAAGCTTTTGTTGCACTTGTCCAGGCAAATTTACTTTTAACTCCAGTTCGCTATGAGTTTTAAAGCAGCAATGAAATTCTTCATTCACTGTGAAATATTATAGGGTTTCCCGCCCAATTTCACACTTTGCTAATAATAATAATAAAACATTTTTATTCAAAATCGCATAAAACATGCAGACCTTTTCACACCCGGTTGAACTTAGCGACAGCTCAAAATATTTGAGGGTATTCTTCATTCACGCTTGAAAAGTAAGCAACACATTACGTGACTTGTGCATTGAATTTCTTGTGCTTTGAATTTCAGTCCCGCTCGGGAATTCACTTTGATGCATACGTTTACAAAAGTAGCACAGTTCAATGATATTTGGAAGTTGCATGAGCAAGGTATTGTATAATAGTGATACAACAGAGTATAAAATGACATGGCTTTTGAAAAGTTTGGATTAAGGAATCTACAGCTATTTCAAAGATTGGAATGCCTGGGAAGGGAATATGAAAAAGCAGAACAGAACTGTATCAATGTAAAGTGTCAAAGTGATAGAAGGAAATACATTTAGAACACTCGCCGATAAAATACTATGTCAAAATACAGATTTTTATGTAAGAACAATTAAGTGATTAATTTGTTAATTGTTGTAATCACTCTTTGGAAGTAAAAAAAAAAATGAAAAATCATATAAATTTGTTTTTTTTTTATGGCCAATACGATTGGCGAATTGCAAATTGCAAATTAAATGGACTCCTTATTCCATTGCACATTCGTTGAAAATGAAAACTTCCTCTTACAGATTCGCCTATACTCGGTGCAAGATCGAAAACCAACAAAAGAAATGGATTTTCTTTTGCACGACAAAGTTGCCTACACGCTTTGGTGGGTGTAAAATATTTTTTAAAAATCGAATGCGCTAACCGCGACCTTTTGCAATGTAATGAACAGTCTCTCTTATTGGACGAAAAGTTGCGAAATTGGACGGGAAAACCTATATGTTATGATTCCCGAAGTTGATAAACAATCACAAACGAATTACAAAGTGATCAACGATCAAGAAAGAATTAGGACAACGGTTGCGAACACAATTCCGATTTAAAAAAATAAATAAAAGAAGACAAATTCCAAAGAATCTGATTACACAGCAACTAAATATTGGTGTGATCAATATTTGTTTTCATCTTTAGTTCTCCTTTTTTGACAAACTGATGTACGTGCATAAAAAAATGTAAAGGAAATTTCAGCGTATTTCCGCTATAAGTTCGAGGCACCCTGATGAGTTTAACGAGGAATTTGCAAAGACTGCAGGCCAAAATGTCTGGCACAGTTCTACGGTGGGTGTTATAGGGAGGGAATATCACTCGAGCGATGTTTTCTGTTAAAATTTTGACCAAAAGATGGATAAATATGGAGAAAAATTACAGTCTCCCACCCAAATCACTGCTCTGTTCTGATGATTGAGTGAGGAAAATGCCAAATAACAGACACTCACCTCGATGTAACGTTCTTGAATTCTATCACGAAGGGAATCCTCAACACTCAGCAGATTGCGAGCTGGAAATAATACCAACGAAAATGAGTCATTGAAAATCCGCTGGGAGATATCTTAGGGGCTGTTGGGGAGGCATAGCTGAATTTCACAAGTAAAACACCCCCAGATCAAAATCTCTGTCGGGCGAAATGTGATCTGGATTGATTGTAGCGGAATGCGTCCTGCATGCAACGGCCCCGAACAGACCCACGCACAAGCAACAATATTCATGTCTTCTTTGAAGGATTTAATATTTTCGAATCAAACACAGTAACTACCAAAACAAATGCCCAGATTTTCTGAGAGAAATCTGTATGCAAAAACAATTTAAGGCCACGTAGGATCATTTGCAATTGCCCGGAAAAGTACATTTAATGGCAGAAACCTTGCAATGCTGAGAGTGAAGATAAGACTGGTATCAAATACCCGATGAAAGTATTTCGCCTGATATATCGGTTAAAAACTTTGCAGGTGTTTTTAAAATTAAAAAAATAGTTAAGGTGTTTTAAAGCACGGAATCAAGTAACTAGATCCAACAAAATAGTGCATACGTTTTCTCTGCTTTTTTCTCAATGATAGTATCCACTGAGCTGAAACTTCAACAGTTTAGTTGCGACCTTCTTAAGTTTTTAAGCCATTTTGTTGCTTCTCACGAAAAAAAATTAAAAAGCAAATAATCCTATGTTTTCTTTTTTAAATTGCTTTCATTTGAAATTGTAGGCATCACAATGAACATACATTTTCTGCATTATCAAGGACAATCGATCTCATACCAAGGAAGTAGCGGCGGAAATCAGGTGGGCACCGCAGTCAAGGTACGGTCGTTACAAAAAATAATTATGTTCCGGATTGGAAATCCGCGCACCGGTTTGACTACTAGCATCATCCCCCATTTGTTTGTTAACCGAATAATGTCCCATAATTGTTTTCATGATTTTCTGTGTACCAACTGACCAAACACTTTCAAAGTATTCAGCAAATACTACTATCGCCATTTCAAGAAAATATTCAACGGAATCTAAGTGGCATGCTGAGTGGAACCCTGCATGCAAACAGAGCTCGTGCTTCATATTTTAAGACGAACAGCGGACAAGGCGGATCGGGGGGGGGGGGGGGGGGGGGGGGGGGACCATGCCCCCCCCCCCCCCGCCCCGCCAAAAAAACAACCAATTTTGTTTTTAAGTGACGTCGCAATAAAGGCAGACACTTGGTACACTACCATCTTTTCGAAACAAAAAATGGTTAAAGTGGTCAGAAATTTCCTCGGATCGCCACAGATCATTTAGAATTACAAAAAATTCGGGGCCCTAATTAAGCGGGCCCAGTGAACCCCACGCCGCAATTTTTTGGACCCACTTTCCGGGGACCAATTTTTTTTTTGGGGGGGGGGGGCTACCCCAAAAATTGTGTTCTGGATCCGCCCTTGACAGGGAACAGAAGGGACGAATAATGTGCACAGACATCAACGCTGTACATGATTGCTACAAATGAATCCAACTAGATAAAGCAATTTGAACTTGAATAAAACTGTGTGCATCATCACGATCCGGTCGATTTGTATTTGCGCCCTCTTTATTCAACGACACGTTCATCCTGCAGTGATTGAATGTTTGATGATCAAACCGGAATGGCGCACTGTGAACTCTAGCGAAATGACACAGTTTAACAACAAAGTTCAAAGGGTACGAGTATCCACATAAATGATAACACAAAATAAGACAGGCATGTTTGAGTTGTCTGGATTTCCTGATAAACGTTCTTCCGTGACCAACTTCTCCATAACTCTTCATCCTGAATTAGTATGAGTGAATGCCGGAATACAATGTGAGTACATCGATTCATGTTTAAAAATTAAAATGATAAATTAAACAGGGAAAAAACGAGGCAAAAAATAAGGGGGTGGTTGATCATACCTATATACTGTTTAGGTTAAAGAGTCGAACATTCGCAAGATTGTTTTCTTTAAACCAAAATGTTAACGCAGTAATTTTTTACCTGAACTATTACAAGTGCGTGAATTATTTTGAATAAGTGCGAGTCCCGATCAATTTCAACTATTCTGAATCACAGCAGGGAACTTGATGTAATGAGCTCTTTAAAAAAATGCTCCCAAAATTTGATTCATAACCAGTCGAGTCTGAACAGCTTTGTTTTTGACACTGAATTATTTCGTGTATGTATAGTGTTATACCAGACAAGATATATCGTCTTAAAAAACTGAAGACGTTTTCGAAATAGTGTGCCGGTGGGCAGACTATTAGCGTGTGTTAGCAACGAAAGTCAGTGACAAGAACCAAATAATAATAATCGCTTTAATTTATCTGTTTTGGTCAAATGTATAGCATCAACTAAGCTAAAAGTTCAAAAATTAGTTGTGCTGCATCATACTTAAGATTGTGAGCAACTGATCCTATGTTCCTCTAACTGGTTCAAGGTTGCTTGAACTTGTAGTTATAGGAATCACAATGAGCATACAGTTTCTGCATTAATGAGGGAAATCGATCTCATACCAAGGAAGTAGAGGCGCAAACATTACAGCTGGACTACCGCAGTCAAGTTACAGTCGTTACATAAAGATTTTTTTCCGGATGGGAAATCAGCGCACCGGTTTGGTTCTAGTAAGCCTCCATCTGTTTGTCAACTGAAACTTGTCTCACAAAATATTTCAGATTTGTAAAAATCTGTACCAATCACCAAAAACATTAAAAAAATAAGCCAAAAATCAATATGGCTGTTTGTCCAAATATCCAACAGAATCTCAGCGGCATGCTGAGTGGAACCCTACATGCAAATACATGAGTGAATTCATCGAGAGCTTTTGCTTCAATCTCTTCAGGCGAACAGAAAGCCTGAGCAATTTGTACAAACACCAACTCTACACATGATTTCTACAAATTCACCCACTTAAATAAAGCAGTTTGAACTTGTATAAAACTGTGTGTATCATCACGATCCGGTCCGTTTGTATTTGCGCCCTCTATATTCATGACTCGTTCATCCTGCATGCTATGATTGAATGAAACTTGATGATCAAAGCGCACTGTGAACTCTAGCGAAATGGCAAAGTTGAAAGGGTACTGCTTGAGCAATAACACACAATAAGACAGGCATGTTTTTGATGTCCGGATTTCCTGAAAAACGTTCTTCCGTGACCAACTTCCCCATAACTGTTGATCCTGAATTACTGATTGCCGGGAAACAATGTGAGTACATCGCATGTTTTCTAATCAAAGTGATAAAATTAAAATGGCAAAATGAGGAAGAAAATAAGGAGTGGTTGATCATACTGATTTTATGGGTGAGGTCATTTATAAAGGATGGAGCTTTCGCAATATGTCTTCTTTAAACCAAAGAAAGACACTTTTTTAAAGTATTAATAGTGCGTGAATATGTTTAAGCATTAATCACAATCAGTTGAAACTATTCTGAAAACAGCAGAGAACTTGATGTTTTAAACTCTTCTAAAAACTGCAATCAGATATGACTAGAAAAAGTCCTACTGATAGCCTTTGTTTTGACAATACAACTTTCCGTGAATGTACAGTGTGCTATCCATTATAGTGACAAGATTTCAACTTTTTCAAAAACTAAACCAGTCAGTATGTGAACAATAATTTAGTTTTAAGCGTGCGAAATGAAAATATATTAAGAAATATATTACTTTCTTCCTTTCTTTCTTGTTTTTTTTCCGGACAATAATTATCTGCGACTTTTCTTCTGAACCGTACAGAACATGGCATAAACTTGAAACTTTGAATGAACATCAAGACTCCGAGGTGTACCTTTTTTATACTCTGATGTCATAATGACGTCATCAGGTATCTAATTACAAGCAATTTCACTGCAAAACCTCAAACAAAATGAACAATCATGTTCACACTTTGAAATCTGATTGACTATAGATTGATCACATTTTTGATATTCGAAGGTAAAGTCGTCTAACCTTTCCTTCCGGGGTTACTGGTAGGTCAAATTTAGGTGAATTTAAAATGCAAAAAGAAGTTGCAGAAAGACGAAACCTGATATGAACCTTAGTGTGAAGATGTGGATATTTTAGTGACGTCGTCATGACGTTATCATACATCAAATTACAAGCATTTCAGGTCAAAATTTGACAAAATAGTTTGACAGTCGCGGATCCAGAGAGTGGGGAGGGGCCGCCGACCCCCCCCCCCCCCCAGCCCTCGCTGTGAAACACACACACAAATATATCACAATTATAGTAATAATAATTACCTGTTCGCCTATCACAACAATCTGACATATTTTTTGCTAGAAGCCTGACCCTCCCCCTGCAAAAATTCCTGGATCCGCCCCTGTTTGAGCAATATCTTTTGTCCTAATAAACCTGAGTGTTCAGTGTTTTGTGAAGTGGCAGATTGTGCCTTGGGCGATAGGCTACAGGACTACAGGGTCATCATCTTTGGGTGGAATTTTTGTTCCAAAAAGGTCATCGGATTATACCGCAAACATTGAACAGACAATGAAAGATTATGAAATAAACTTTAATTCAAAGGGTGTTTCAAACACCTTGGAGAGTTGTGAGTATTTGTCCCGATCTTTACAAGTGGGGTATTTATCACTGAGGTCCATGGCAGTTTATTTGCTGGTCTGCAGCCAGATATATTCTTTGAATAACCCCAAACGTCTTTGCGACAATTCAGCATTGTGACGTCATCGAACGAAGTTAGTTATAATAGGGAGAATTTGAAACTGAATCGCATGTTCATTCAAAGACCACGAACAAAAAGGCTACGGTTCAAAAAGGTGTGTTCCAGGCGCGGTTCTAGAGCCAATATTTTTGGGGGAGGAGGGCTAGCAAGGTGAATCCAGATTTTTTTTTCCAGGGAAACGTGCTGAAATGTTGACTAGTTATTTCTCCAGACACTTAGGCCTCTGAAAATCAATACGTGGGGGGGGGGGGGGGGGGGGGGGGGGGGGGGGCTCGGTCATATTTTCTTTGGGGGGGGCGTTCGCTCGTATACAAAGGTCATGATAAATTACCCAGAATGCCATCCCCACTTCCTTCACAAGATTCAGAGAAGCTCGCATCTGCCCTTCCCAGCGCCCTGTTTGCAGGGCGGTGGGTACGAGCGAACGGGGAGCGCTGATAAAATCCCACAATCGGGCACACTATATTAACTAAAAGTGTACAATGCACCCTTCTCATTTAGGGGGAGACCGTTCCCATGTATGTCAAATTCTTACATTTTGCTAGTACTTTTTTTTTTTTATAGATTTTTTTTTTGGGGGGGGCTAGACAAATTTTTGGGGGGCTAAAGCCCCCCCCCCCCCCCGTAGAACCGCGCCTGGACTGTGTTCATAGCAGCGATTGGCCAAAATGTGAGGCACAGTTGTACAGTGAGTGTAGATTTGCACGGTTCTTTTGTTCGAATGACGTTTTCTGTTTATAACTGTGACCAAAAACTTTTTACATGTAAATGAATAGAAAAAAAGATACAGTTTCCCACCATATCACCGCTTTATTACGATGCTTGAATGAAGAAAATGTCAAACAGACACTCACCTAAGCACAGTTCTTGAATTCTATTGCGGAAGCACTCCTCAACACTCGAGCGGATTGCTGGCTGAAAACAAATACCAACAAAAATATGAGTCACTAAAATACTCCAGGAGATAACTTGGGGGATGGTGGGGAGGCATAACTGAATTTCAAAAGTTCTAAATGACCCCTACCAAAAAAAAGCCTCTGTCGAGTGAAATTTAATTGGTTTGATTATTCATTTCAAACAGAATGCGTTCTCCAACGGTCCTGTCTGGACTCAAGCGCGAGGAACATTCATGTCTCTTTGGAAGGCTTTGCTATTTTCGAATCAAACGAAGTAATTATCACACAAATAAATTATATAATTGCCGGGAAAAAAGTACCTATACCGATTTAATGACAGAAACTTTGCGATGCTCAAAGTGGGAGAGACCGGTATCACATATACACTGTGAATTGTTCAGCCGGATATATCATCTGAAAAAAATGAATATGTTTTTCGACATAGTGCCAGTGGGCAGACTGATGAACGTGTGCTACAATCCTGGCCAAATCTCGCTGGCCCCCAGCTCCCGGCCCCCGTTCAGTGTTGTCGCTCATTGCGCGGTGTGTGCTCCATCAGCTGGAGAGACAACATTGACCGGGGGAGCGGGAGTGGGTGACCGTGGCAGGCTCAGGAAGTGTCCCAACCATTTTGGCCGGGATTGTAGCAACGAAATTCAGTGACAAGAACCAAAAAAAATAATCGCTTTAATTTATCTGTTTTTTGTCAAATGTATAGCATCAACTAAGCTTAAAGTTCAAAAAGTTAGTTGTACTGCATCATACCTAAGATTGTGAGCAATTGATCCTATGTTCCTCTAACTGTTCAAGGATGCTTGAACTTGTGGCTAATAGGAATCACAATGAGCATACAGTGTCTGCATTAGTGAGGGAAATCGATCTCATACCAAGGAAGTAGAGGCGCAAACATTACAGCTGGACTACTGCAGTCAAGTTACAGTCGTTAAATAAAGATTTATTTTCCGGATGGGAATCAGCGCACCGGTTGGCTCTAGTAAGCCACCATCTGTTTGCCAACTGAAACGTGACTCTAGACATTTGGGATTTGTGAAAATCGGTACCAATAACACAACCAAAAACATTCGAATTATTTAGCCAAATACCAATATTGCTTTGTCCCAAATATCCAACAGAATCTCAGTTGCATGCTGAGTGGAACCCTACATGCAAACATGACTGA
>NW_024037048.1:17902777-18062762 GCF_015706575.1 Patiria miniata | reverse complement strand
TTGATTTTTGGTCAGTGGATGGTTACAATATTAACGTCATTGTTATGTCATGTTTTACCTAAAATATAACGTCCGTTTTCTGACGTCTTTTCAGCAACTCAACGTTGAATTGTGGTCGGCTGTTGGTTATTTACATTCGTTCGACAGTGTCATGTTTCGACCAAATATAACGTCTATTTTTTCACTTAATTTATTTAGCAAATAAAAAAGTCATTAAACCGGAATGCATGTGCAACGTAGTAATTCCCAAACAAAATTATCGACGCCTTTTAATTTGAACGACTAAAAAAAAGACGTTGAATTATGGTCACCTAGCTGATGGTTATAAATTTGATGTCCAATCGTTGTCATCATTGTTTTAAACCGAAATATATCGTCCATTTTGAAGATTTTTCCACTTAGCCGCAGCGCGCGCCTATTTAATTACTTGGCCCAGAGCCAAGTGCCGCACGCGAAAAAACCATATAGCCAAACGTATTAGGCCTACCGTAAGCATATGTATGCCCTGTGCGTGACCTTGCATTCCAACGAACTCCACTGCTGTACGAGTCTGGCCATTTTGAATCATCCGTTAAACCACAGTCACAAACTGAAGCAGCTTTGGAAGAGACATGTTGGCCCAAAATGAACAAGTTTTTTGGCACCTTTTGTGCACATATATTGTCAAGATTCGGTTCTGCGATGGAGTGCAGTTAACATTGGAGATGTTCCCCCCCTGATCTATAAATCCAAGTCAAGATACGACATCAAGATGTATAGGACAAGCACAAGTCAAGATTTCGATTGAACCGCAAGCAAGATGATCTGATTTTTGCCATGTCTAGAAAATGGTAATTTTCAAACGCGAATGTTTCTGAGTTAGTGATTTGCAATTTCTTTGAAGGTCAATAGTTTGGAAATTGTATCTTTATTATTATTATGTACCCTACTAGTCATGTCAGTTGTAACTTTAAAATTCCATCAAATACCTTAACTTCATTGTAGAAAGTTATTAATGTTAGACTAGATGTTGGATGCTATTGTCATTCCTTATCTTAAAAAGAAAGTTACACTAACGATGCCCTTTGTTTAAACATTGAAGATGTAGAAAATCCAAACTAATCAGCAGTTATGCTAGTTCTACCTGCTTTCTATCATCACGTCCAATCTTTATTTAGCCCTAGGAAAAATGAGGTCATTCTAAAGCATATCTCATTATGAGACGACTTCCCACACGTACTGTGTTGATTGAAGATTTAGAATATTAAATGTATTGTGAATTTAACCGCCCCGCAACATATTCCGCATCCATCACTAACTCAAACGATCGAAACGTCTCTTTCATTTTGATGCTGAATTTTTGAGACAAATACGTTTTCAATCTAGTTTACGGTGTTCAGAGTTTGGGAATCACGTATAACGATACATTATGCCACTTTTCTTGTCGTGTACTCTATTTCATGTTTTTATTAATACCAGTATTTACTATAACATTGGTTTTGTTGTAGTCTTTGCAAGCGCTTAGAAACACGGCGTACGAAGCGCTATTAATGTTAATTTTTATCCTTATAAAGAAAGTTACGGTGCTTGCAGTTTTAAATTCTTCATTAATTAATTTCAGTAAAATTCGTTTCTTGGAATCGCATCATCGCCCATTAGAATTAAATAGGCCTATGCTTCGACTTGTCTTCTTCATACATGTAAGAATTATTTTTAATACTTTTTTTGGATTTCTAAAAATTAAATTGCTGCTGTAAGTTCAAAGAATCTGTTTTGTTTTAATTATTTACGAGTCACCATTATTTAAAAATGTGTTGGTATTCAAGAAATTAACAATGTTGTTCATTTTTTCCCCTTTTCCAGCTCTCTGCTTTGGTCAGTTGAGGGAGACGAATACACTACCCAAGCCCTACTTTACGTGGCCCCATGCACCATCAGGATCAACATCAACCGCCTGATGTCTTCTATACCTGCACAAATATTCACAAAAGAGATTAGAGATCATGTCTGTGTTGGTTGTGATTCCGCGTGGTAATGAAATCTGATGCCAAAATTGATCGGCCTATTAACATTGAACATTTGAAGCGTCTAATTGACATTATTTAAGCCTGTCAGACTGACGCCACTATTTTGAATATTGACTAACGTTAGAAACTTACTTTTTTCACTGTTATTTCGGTTGTGTACTATAGAACCTAGCCTAGCCAACCAGTTTATTAAAAAAAATGAACAAGTTGTGTAATATTATACACAAGTTGTGTAAACAACGGTTTACACAACAGGTTGCTAGCTTCATATATTACACAACCGTTTGATTTTTACACAACCGAAATAACAGTATTCAATGTCTACAAAAATAACATTTGCAACCATGTACTGACCTAACTTCAATCATGGAATTCAGACATTTGAAAGGACGTTATTACGACGGTCAGATAGACGTCAATTTTGACCTCACACAGACGTTATAATTTGGTCATTTTTCGACGTCTAAATAACTTCAACCGCGACGTCCTGTCGACGTCCATTCAACAGCCACAAATCATGGTCAGACTGACGTCATATTTGACTATATATGGACGTTAGATTTCGGTCAGGTTTTCGACGTCTAAATAACCTACTTTTTCAACCATATTCTGACCTAAATTCAACCAACAATCTGACGTCCTGTAGACGTCCATGTAACTAATTAATCATGGTCAGACTGACGTCATAATTTGACTATAATCGGACGTTAGTTTTCGGTCATGATTAGCAGTTAATCATGGTCAGACCGACGTCACAATTTCGACCACATATCGACGTTAGAATTTGGTCAGGTTTTCAACGTCTAAAAAACTTACACTTACAACCACTACGGCAACCAAAAACACAACGTCGGAGTTGGTCGGAATCTGACGTCAGAAAGACGTTAATCGACCAAAAATGCCTGCTGGGAACGTTCAAGTTGATTAAACTTTGAAAGACTATATCCCTGCAGCAGTGCAGGATGATTTCTTAAAACCCTGCCCTTCCCCGCAAGAGAAGAAAATTACTGTGACAAGTCTACTGATTGGTGATTGGGGGCGCCATTGAGTTTACACGGTGTGCTGTTTTATATTTTTATGCGCTGTCCTTATTTTGATCCCACGACTCCACGATCGATTTTCGGAGGTAGGTCGACTGCGGCAATCGATTTTCGGAGGTAGGTCGACTGCGGCTCCACGCCTCCACGCAGCCGTACGGAGGCGAGGATGTAGAGTAAAGTGGCCCTGCATTCTATAGTTGTACCCACTGATCTCTATATAAAGACTGGATAGCTAATACAGAGCCGCACAATGTACGAATTTGACGCCATATTGGTGAGACCGGCTGGTGATCTACAAAGGACAAGTTGCCGTTTTTATAGACAGCATGATTTCTTTTGTAACGTCGCGGTTCACTTGACTTATATTTTGACCACCACCACTGACCAAGGTTAACTACAATTTTTCTAACGTCGTGGTTACTAAAATGCCGCAAATATAACTTTTTTCGGCGTTTTGAAATAATAATCACTACGGAAATGTGTCCCTTTTAGAACATCATAATATGTGTACGTGGCCAAAATGCGCGTCAACTGTTGATACACGCGCGCGTATTTACGCGTAGAACGTTCGTATTATACGCGGCCATCTTCGTGAGACCGGGGGCGAATTGGTCAATATGCAAAGTCTACTGTGTGAATGTTGTATGCATATCCGCTATCCAGTCTTTATATAGAGATCAGTGGTTGTACCCATTGATCTCCATATGGAGATCAATGGTTGTACCCCTGAATCTTTTGGGAACCAGACTAAAAATAAATAGGGCCTAAGATGCTTATTTTTCATCAGCCAATCAGCATCGAGCTTTCATCGCAGCGAGCTTTCACGTTTGCCTTCTTGGTTTTTGAGTCTGTTTTCTGGTTGTCATTGTCGTCTTTTACCCCTGAATTTCCCTCATAAATCAAAGCCCTGCCCTCTTTCCACACAAATTAAACCTGCTCATATTCAAGAAGGTGTCATTGCCAAATGTTCAGATGTGCCAAGAAATATCAGAATGTCAATTTTGAGTGTCATTTAGTCAACTGTTTTGGTGAGTCTTTCCCTTCCTATATAGTCGTGTTCCCTAACGTGGCGCACTTCGAAGCTTACTAGTTTAAACAATGTAACCACTTGATTTTCTATTTCGCTCTCGGACGTTTCACGCCGTCAGAGAAAAAAATTATAAGCTTTATTTTAGATTCGAGGGATTTATTGGGCTCTTAAATAGTTCAAAATTTTTGTAACATCAAAATTCTCTAATTAACGTGGGCGGATCGTTTCGATAGATGTCTCCATCATTACAAAGTGCAAAGCTTTCATATTGCTAGAAAAAAGAAATTTGAAAACAAAATGTATTTTTTATTGTCAAAACTAAAAAATTGCACGGGCAAGCAACTATAAGCTGATCACTTAATTCCGGTTATGCCATTCTACTTGTCCGATATAGCGCCCTCTGTTGAAAATTTGAAGAGCTCCCTCTATTGATATACATAAACAGCTAATTTGTGATCCAATAAATAGCGCACTCTATTGAAAAACAAAACAGCGCCCTCTACTGACCATACAGTTACCAACTCGCCCCCTTTACCAACTCGCCCCACTTGTTTGCCCCAAACGGGAAATATCAATAGAGGGCGCCACTCATCTTATCAATAGAGGGCGCAGTTCTTTTATCAGTTGACAGATGGCGCCAGATATCACCATATGAGAAAATTGCAACGTGATCCACAACTCGTTTTGGAAAGGTAAATTTCAGAATAAAATACAGGATTCTTTTTGAGCAGTTATTCAAGATCAGCGTAGTAAGACACTCGTAACGTGAACGTATAGTTTTGTCCCATTCTGACTAATAATAAAAAAGTAATAAATTATGCTGGCATATAGCTGGCAAAAAAATGTCAGTTCAGTTAGGCCTAGGGCTAGGCTAGGCCTTGTTTGAGTTTGCATGGACAGTCCCTAATATTTGGAAGAATTGCTCCTTTAGTACACGTCCAGCAAATACCAACTCACGCTTTATTTAGCCGTTATAAATGGAATGTCATGGCCTAGCAGTTAAGAGCACCGGACTCATGTTCTGGTGTTTCAGAGGCAACAATGTCACGTGGGTTCGAGCCCGCCGGCGGACACTTGTGCTTAAGCAAGGCTCTTGACCATTCTTGCTTTCGTTCTTTGGATGGGACGTTAAGCCGTAGGTCCCGTGTGTTGTATAATGCACGTTAAAGACTTGTTCGCTAAGTAAGAGAAGGGGTTCGCCTCGGTGTCCTGGCAGTGGTCGCAGCAACTTATAATAAACCAATGAAAGGTGCTAGTGCTACATAATGAGTCTCATATTTTTCATGTACTTCATTCATCTAATAATAGACATAACTGCCAGCGCCTTGAGTACCTATACTCCGTTGCGATAATGCCTGAATAGGTTTCTGCAACATAACCATACAGATACAGATAAAAGTGCCTTTCTGTTATCCTACGGTTTTTAATAGAAATTGATGACGTGCATGCCATGAGCAGCCAGTGATGCAAGACACAGAGTCAGAGGAATGCAGCATATGATGCAATTGATGGCAGTACAGATAGCAGGTTGATCTCCAATGGGCAGCAGACATGGAAAGAATGTTGCAACCTGACGCCACTTCAGCAGTACAAAGTCTATGGTGAGTCAAGAAAATTGAAGTATTTCCTAACATTGAAATTGGGAATGTTTCTTAGTCCTAGATTCATGTCTTAGCATAATTTTTGCAATGACTGTCCTTCATTGAGATGATGTATGAGGAAAACGGCAGAGTCATATTCTTTTTTTGGCCTAATAGAGAGTCGGGAACTAGGACAGCTTTTATGGGCGGAAACCAGTTCAAGCTAGTTCCCGATTGTCTTATACCATTTGAAATCCACTTGTGTTCACAAGCGAGATCCAGTCTACTCATTATCATAATCGATGCTTCGCGCTCGGTAACGGAATCGCACTCGGGATATGGGGACCTTTGAATGTACGCTGGGCATGAAGACTACATTACGTCGTTCAAACATTAACACGAGTCGGAAATTTAACGTGTTCATGATCGCGAGGGGAGCTCTCAGAATTGAACGGGAAATTTCACTTTTCTTCCGGATCGTAAGTAAACTTCAGTACAACCATCTTAATCATCGATGTCTATTTGTACCTCAGGTGGCCTATCTAGTAATTGGGAGGCCATTTTGAGGGTGAAATCTGAATGTTAAAAAGACGATAAGTTGGGTCCAAGCATGGTCCAAGTTACTCGGACTACTGTAAGTGTAGTGTAGTCTGAAAATTTGGGACTCTCAATACTGTGTATAAGAGTCCCAAAACTTATGGTATTGAAAACATGCAAAGCAAGAAAATAGACTGGCACCTGAAACAACCAGTCCAACACAGCTTCAGTACTGCATCAATCAACCATGCCAAAAGAAACTAAAGAAATGTGTGGCATGAAACGGGAACTAGTCTCAATTTACTACACATTTCTCCGTAGTCAAGCCACCAGACTATTGACACTGAATGAAGAGGTCAGTCTTTTCGAATAGTTGGACCATATGGTTGGACATGTACCAGTCTAGTATTTAGTCCAATTTTGAAATCACTTGACTTCCCTCTCATGTGCAAAATATTGAAGAAAAATCTCCTTTGAAAATTGAATTGAGTCTCCAACTTGGTTGGTGAAATACTGAGGACGTTTTCGTTGCCCGTTTTGTTTTGCACGTTTCAGAGCACTCCAGAGCCCTGTCTGCTGTAAGTGTAACTTAGCCCTAGTCCTAGCCCAGGTTGGACTCTGTTGTGTACACGCAACGGAGTCCAGGGTATGAATCTCTCCTGCCATAGCGAAAAAAGTTTTAACACATTTAGTATTAGTAAATATTGCTTGAGATTATTTATGCTTATTGAATTCTTCTCATTGTCTTTGGGTAATGTATTTTTTTTTCATTTGAAAATTGACGTGACAGGTCACACAGTGGATGATTTGGTGAACAAGACAATAGAATACCTTCAGCCCAATCCAGGTAAGAACCAAAATTGAAACATTATTGACGCTAACCTTCCCAAATCTTCCAAAATCCTATTTGCAAAATGTAGGCTTTTGCAGGATTGAGGCTATATGGCAAAAATGTGTGCCTGATTTATGAGGATGCACTGTGTCAAGGTCTTGGGCCGGATCTTGTGTTGTTCCCTGAGCTCAGGGAACCAGACTAGCTGGCTTGTATCCATTCACGGATGTGTAACCGCTTGCAAAAAAAATGTGGACTAAATAAATTGGGTAAATTGGGGCACTATTTGGACAAATCAGTTTCTTCCTACGATGGTCGGCCAACCATCTTTTGAAATCAATACCAAAATTCCACTTTTCTTAAAAATGACAGCACACCAGGTGCCATGATTTCACAGGATGTCTGAGACTGTCATTCACCTACAGTCAAGTAAAGTATTTCATAATAATTTGGTAGTTTTGTTTGTTGATGTTTACAAATGGCCTATATTACCTTTAATTGTAACCTTTGGAATGCTTACGTTTGGGGTGACTATAGAACACCGGTTTGAATCGGGTCTAAGTATTCACTTCAAACAAACCAAATAGAGATAGATCTTCTATTTGTGTGCTGACCCTAATCAATCGTGTTGTCTTTCCTGAACAGTCTCCAGAGCCATGAGCAAAGTCTGTGGTCAGAACAAGGGAGGAACCAAGCCTCAACAACCCGTAGGATTCCTGGGAGAAGTCATGCTGAAGAACGGCAGAGAATTAGGAGAAGATTCAACGTTTGGTGAGCAAGCTTCAAGATGTATTCTCTTTCCTTCTGTGGTAGACTGATCATAAAGCTCTCAAAAAGGTGCTCTAATCAGTGTTCCAATCCACCAACATAGTACCATGAGTATTGTGTAATTTATGTAGGGCCCAGCACTTCAGATATGCAAGGCCAAGTTAAGAGATAAACCAGTTTCTCGTACCTGCCCGCTGCCTTTTTTGCAACCACTTTGTATTTTTTTATTTTTTTCATTTATAAATGCATACATTTGCAATATACAGGTGAGTCAAAAAAGACGAAACCCAAATGACAGGACCAATTTTTGAATGAAGTTTTGCCTGTAGCACTTTCCAAATCTAGGATATGACAGCCCAATCAATGGGCTTTGTATTAACACAAGAATCATTCACATCACTCATTTGCTTTTCAAGTTATGGAATTGTGAACAAAAACGCCATTTTAAAGTTCTGTCCATGGATCACAAAGAAATGTACGTGTTATTTCAGCAAAACGAAAACAATTCACATGCATCCCTATGAGAATTGTTTTCGTTTTGCTGAAAGAACACTTACTTTTTTACCTAGCCCAACTGTTCTCAATTTGATGGAAACAACAGGACAATACAATCTTTCCTGAAGTCGGTGCGCGGTGAGTGGTGTTTGTTTAGCGCCCCTCTTTTGGAAGAAATTGATGCATGACGATAAAAATAACACGGAGTGTCCTCACAATGCTAATTCCTTCAATTGTTTTACATTCATTCGTTGGCGGTTCCTGTCAATTTTCAAGATGCTCTTGTCAAATATCATGGCAAAATATTAGAGGAAATTTCATTTTTATGCAATGTGTTTATCTTGAGTTAATACAATAACTGTGTTTACACTGTTGAGGCAGAGAAAATCGGATATTTTTTATTCTCAATTTTCTACCTTGTTTGTCTTTTTTTCATGACCAATCATCTAGCCAGAATTCAATTCAATGCGTCTCTTAATTTTTTGAGATAGCGTGTCTACATGAACTATCGTTTCTGTGCAAGAGTGAGGCAAATGTTCTGTTTGGACTGTGACTGCAGCCTATAGCCAAGTTTTACTCCGTGTTGACGCAAGACACTGCTGATGGGGAGAAAAACAATATTTTGTCTCAATCTTCTGTCTTGTTTGTCTATTTGTCATGACCAGCCATTTGGCCACAATTCAATTCGATGCATCACTTAATTTTGTGAGATAGCGTGCCCAGCTGGACTATTGTTTCTGTGCAAAAGTGAGGCAAATGTTATGTTTGGACTGCAACTGCAGCCGATCACCAAGTTTTTCTCCGTGTTGCGATGCAAGACACTGTTGAGGGAGAGCAAAACAATATTTTGTCTCAATCTTCTGTCTTATTTGTCTTTTTGTCATGACCAATCATCTGGCCACATGTCAATTCGATGCATCACTTAATTTTTGAAATAGCTTGTCCAGCACAGTACATCTATGATTGCACATGAAGGATATGTTTTGTTTATGAGACTATAGCATTACACTTGAAATCACCTTTCATCATATCAATCCAAATATTGTTAACATTGTAATTGACCTTTAAAAAAAACGGTGTAATTTTGCGACAGTCACATGCACACTACATTGTTTCTTTTCAGTGAAAAGTTCAGGCTTTTAAAGTAGCTCTACCCGCATTGTTTGGTTTACTAGTTTAAACAATGTAACCACTTGATTTTCTATTTCGCTCTCGGACGTTTCACGCCGTCAGAGAAAAAAATTATAAGCTTTATTTTAGATTTGAGGGATTTATTGGGCTCTTAAATAGTTCGAAATTTTTGTAACATCAAAAGAGCACTCCAGAGCCCTGTCTGCTGTAAGTGTAACTTAGCCCTAGTCCTAGCCCAGGTTGGACTCTGTTGTGTACACGCAACGGAGTCCAGGGTATGAATCTCTCCTGCCATAGCGAAAAAAGTTTTAACACATTTAGTATTAGTAAATATTGCTTGAGATTATTTATGCTTATTGAATTCTTCTCATTGTCTTTGGGTAATGTATTTTTTTTTTTCATTCCATTCACGGATGTGTAATGGCTTGCAAAAAAAAGTGGACTAAATAAATTGGGGCAGTGTTCCAATCCACCAACATAGTACCATGAGTATTGTGTAATTTATGTAGTGCCCAGCACTTCAGATATGCAAGGCCAAGTAAAGAAATAAACCAGTTTCTCGTAGCTGCCCGCTGCCTTTTTTGCACCCACTTTGTATTATTTTTTCACTCATTTGCTTTTCAAGTTACGGAATTTTGAAACACAAACACCATTTTAAAGTTCTGTCCATGGATCACAAAGAAATGTACGTGTTATTTCAGCAAAACGAAAACAATTCACATGCATCCCTATGAGAATTGTTTTCGTTTTGCTGAAAGAACACTTACTTTTTTACCTAGCCCAACTCTTCTCATTTTGATGGAAACAACAGGACAATAAAATCTTTCCTGTTATAGGTATTATAAAACGATGGATTTTGTTATGTTTTTGTTTTTGTTTGGATACAGGTACGGCGATGGTCGAGATGGGCGAATCACTGAGGCAACTTTCTGAAGTCAAGGGCGCCTTCGATCTGAACGTCAGACAGAACTTCCTGGATCCCCTGGATCATCTCAAGAACAAAGATCTGAAGGAGATCAACGTGAGTTCCATCTTACAAAATCTAACATCATCCATTATGCAGTTGATTTTGATAGAATCAGGACTGTGTTGCACAGCCACGTTCGGGGAAATTCAAGCACAAATTAGGGAAAATGGAAAAGCATAAAGCCACGTCAGAATGAAGTGGCTACGGCTAATACATTAGTTGCACCTATGGAAGCAGATGAAGCCACATCCCATGTGGGCTAGTGTTAGTCGTAGCCATGTCATTCAGACATGGCTAATGCTCACTAACAGAAGGGTTAACCAGGGTTACTGGAAATTACATTCTCATATAGCGTAATCCGGCAAACAAAATTAGAAGCCATTTTTGAGGTCGTGCCACGACTACGTGCACGCGTTCTTAAAGACGAGGCTCGCAAATGTTTTGGTAGAAGGAGTCCGGAGTGCGCGATTCACGTGAGCCTAGTGCCTCCGCATTTATTCTGAGTTAATCTGTTCACAGACAACCAAGCCGATGAAAACATATACCTCATGGTGGAGGTAAAAAAAAGCAGACGGGAAACCGTTTTTTTTTTTTACTCGGTCTAATAATGCATTTCATAGACCATGCATTTCATAAACAATCTCAGTTCCCAGGGTATACTTAGCACAGCTGTTTAGTTTTGGTAGAAACAACAGAACAATAAAATGTTGTTTTTTATAGGTATCATTAAAACAAAAAAAAAACTGTTTTGGTTATTTTTTGGATACAGCTACGGCGATGGTCGAGATGGGAGAATCACTGAGGCAACTTTCTGAAGTCAAGGACGCCTTCGATCTGAACGTCAGACAGAACTTCCTGGATCCCCTGGATCATCTCAAGAACAAAGATCTGAAAGAGATCAACGTGAGTTCCATCTTACAAAATCTGACAAAATTTGGTTGATTTTGATAGAAGCAGGACTGTGTTGCACAGCCACCTGCGGGGAAATTCAAGCACAAATTGTGGCCAATCTGGAAAAAAAATGATAGAAGAACAGTGATCGATTACTGGTTGATTTGGGTTGTTCCTGTGTACTTTGGGTCATTCGATAAATTTGGGGTCCACTTTTTTCCTGTCCCTGTTACATCTGACATCTGTGATTTTATAATTCTGATGCACTCCTTAATGCAGTCGTCCTCCAAGGGTGATTATGAATAGCAAACTACCTACACAACGAATACAAAATTGTTTAAAGTCATTCTTAACCCTAACTCCCTGGGCATTTTTGTGATGATGCTGCAAAATCCTCCAACTGCCTCCATGTCAAAATTGCATGCAGCCTCAATCCTGCAAAATCCTCCATTATTTCTTGAATGTGATCCGTGGAAGAATGATCACCCTTACCGAACATGACTGCTGTCCAATAGCAGTCCGATAGCAGTCCGATAGCAGTCCGAATAGCATGCGAATGCTATAAATGAATGCTATCTCCAATAGCATTCTCATATAGCATTCATTGAGGTATAGCAGTCCGATAGCAGTCCAATAGCATGTCAGGAAGCCGAATTATTTAAATGAGCTATAGCATTCGCATGCTATTACGAATGCTTTCATAGCATTCAACTGGAATGCTATGTGAATGCTATATGTGAATGCTATGTGAATGCTATGTGAATGCTATGTGAATGCTATATTGCATGCTATGATGAATGCTATGTGAATGCTATCACGACTGCTATCGTGACTTAAGGACAGGGCCGGGCATCGTACAATTACAAAGTACATTTTCAATGTCACAATATACCCAAAATAACTCCCGTGTTAAAGCTTTATCTAATAATGTTATGCACTGAACCATTTTTAACAACACATTTTGAAATTTAAAAGACCTATGATGTGGACCTGCAATCAAAATATATAAAATTACAAATTTGTTCTTTAAGACTTTATCAGCCTCATTCTTTGGTGTACGTACAAACATCGAAACACTTTGTCTAACATTGTCATGCTTTAAGCAATGGCCAGAAATTTGATGCAACTATTTCTGCTTAATTTGAATTATCTTTGAAGCAACCACTAGTCACTTTTGTATTTGGCATCACAATTTAAAAACAATTACACTGTACATGTACATGTATTTGTGCTTCATTCAAAATGTAGCTGATTCAAAAATTCAATCATGGAGGAATTAAGGAATATATGTTTATAAATAAGACTTCACATCTCAACACCATGAACACCAGCATGCTCAAAACCAAAATAAAATTGTCTTCATCAAGCCAAAAATTGAATACCACCACTGTTTTGTGAGTGTGTTGCACGTGTATGGAGGCCTCCAAACTGTTGCTTTAAAGTTTTCAATTCCAAAGACTTTAGCCCCTACAGCCAATCATCCAGTGTACATGTATTTTGTCATGTACAGGTTGAGTGCATGCATGTGAACATGAAATTATGTCCACAAGCATTCATACCATAAACTAATAATGTCCATGATTTCTACAATTTCTTGCAAGACTATGTGCAGCCTGACTGCACTCTGCACTGACAATATTCAACTGACTGCAGTTTTCAAATTTCCCACACTGACTGTTAATCTGTGGAATGCACAAGGCCATCACTGATCATGTGACTTGTAGTCCATGATATGATTGGCTTATATATTGAAATGCTATTGTGCAGGCTATGCTTAGCCACGGAATGCTATACTTTAAAATTATTTTACAATTGACTGCTAAATTGGAATGCTGTACTCAATTTGCAGTCCTCCCTCTTTCACTTGCATGCTATGCAGAATGCTTTGAAGCTCGCATGCTATTTGGAATGCTATTTTCATTCTGCATGCTATTGAGAATGCTATATGGACTGCTAAAGTTAGCAGTCATCCAGTCATCATTTTCTGTGAATGCTATGTGGATGCTATAATAGCATGCACATGCTGTTTAAATGCTATTGAACTGCTATGCACATGCTATTATAGCAGTCTAGTTTGGTAAGGGAAGACCTTGACACACTGCATCCTGCAAAATCAGCCACACATTTTTGCCAATTAAACAGCCTCAATCCTGCAAAATCCTCCATTTTGCAAAGAGGATTTTGGAGGATTTGGGAAGGTTAGGGTTAATGCAGTCGTCCACCAAGAGTGATTATGTGAAGCAGACAACCTACCCAACAAATTGTTGAAGTCATTCTTAATGACACTTGAACAGCAAATGGCAACGTTCAGAGATAACAGGAACTCGAAAATTGTCACACTTTGACCCATAATTTATATAAGGTGCCTTACAGCAATGTGCAAATGTCTCTTGTCAAACAGTACATTAACTTTCTCCCCAATGTTTGATTTCTACAGCACCATCGGAAGAAGTTACAGGGGCGACGTCTTGACTTTGACTACAAAAAGAAGAAGCAAGCAAAAGGTAGGCGACAGATTATCTCAACTCCATCATATCAAATCATCTTACATTACTAAAATCATAACTAAAACAAAAATAACTGTCAGGCTTCCATCATATCAAATCATCTTACATTACTAAAATCATAACTAAAACAAAAATAACTGTCAGGCTTCCAAAGTGTTATTGTTAACCTGACACTAAATTTATCATTATTAATTGTCATAGAGTATGTCCCAAAAAGTGTCTGTGAAAAAAAGTCTGATGTGGTTTTGGATTGGAATCATTTGCCCTTGAGCATTAAACCGAGGTCTTGCCGTGATGACTGATAGCCAGGCAAATGATTCCAATCTCAATTGCAGCCCTTTTCACAACATGCAGGATTTTACACAGCTTACATAACACAGCACTGAAATTGATTAAGGCAAGGAACTTGGTCACAGTGTCCCAAAATGTTGTTGTGATCAATTGACAAGTGTGCAGTGATGCGTGACTGAAATTAAATGAAACTCATCGGGGTTGAGGCCAAGATAGGGAGTATCTGCACAATCTAACTTTTTCAAATTGGACTTCATGGTTTTGTAGTTATTTCAAAAATAGTCAGACGGACATTTCTTTTGGACATATTGTATAATGCGTATAATATTTGTTTGCATTAAAAGAAAAACAAAAATTGCATTTAAAATATACGAACGCTGTACACACTTACCATAACGCGCACACAGTCATTTTCTGCTATTCTTCCGAGGATTAATTGGCTTTGTGTTTTCCTTTGTTCCCTGATCTAAACCTTTCCCATTACTTAGTGCACAAACCGGCGTTGGAGGACAATAGGCACTGTCGTTCGAGTACCGTATTTTGAGTACCGAAATGTGTACTCACAGTTGAGTACTTGAAGAAGACTTTGCGGAATGAATTTTGATGAACAGTTTGAGTAAAATGCAAGCAGGTCTTTAAAAAATTAAGTCAAAGTTGCAAAATGTATAACAAGATCATTAAACCAGATTTGTCCAGGTTTTTGGCTTTGTGCAGCGCTAACGTTAGTCTTTTCCAAGACCTGGACACGATTTATTTAGAGCAAATGCTTTCAAATTTTCCTTCCTGATTGGTTTCCGTCTAGATTGGTGGGTTGGGTAAGATCAAGACCAACACAATCACCAAGGAGCTCTCCAAACCCTGGATGCTGGATGAGGAAGCAGCCTGGAGACCATGGAGAAGTTTCCTTGGAAGATCAGCAAGGAAGAAGTCACCATGCTCAAAGAGAAGGTAGAATCTCCTCCTTGTGCTCAAGCACCCCCCCCCCCCCTCCACAGTGAACACTATAAACTTTATATTTATTTGTGTGTAAGTTGGTCAGTAGTGCAGAATGATTCACATGTTAACTAATGTATGCAAAATAGAGAAAAAAAGTAAATTTCAATGACTATCATCCCACCCTATATTTGTAGGCTATTGAAATGTCAAACCCCCAAAACAGATTTGTATCTACCCTACCACACAGTTGTTTTTTATATGTAATAGAAAACACCACACTTTTTGTTCTTGGTTGGCCTTATTATTTTAATAAATGTTTCAAATAATTTTTGTTTGTGAACCCCACCCCCCCCCCTTCCCCCGCCCAGGCTTGACCCACTCATCCCTCACCTCATCTCCTTGAAATCCAACTGGGGAAATGCAAGCTGCGCGTCTTTGCCACCACGGACAAGAAGGAGCAAATGGACAGGGAGAAGATGAACATGGCCAACATGCTCAGCAAGTTCTGCATCAACTGCTCGGACGTGGAGGTCATCCCGGACCAGAACAAGAAGCCCAAGAAGTAGAGCCTGAGACGGTTCAAGGAGCTGTCCAAACCCTGGATGCTGGATGAAGAAGCAGGGGAGACCACGGAGAAGTTTCCTTGGAAGATCAGCAAGGAAGAAGTCACTATACGCTCAACAAGAAGGTAGAATCTCCTTCTTACACTCAAGCATCCCCCCCCCCCCCCCTCCACAGAGAAAACTATAAACGAGGGCCTTTTTGGCGCAATCGTGGCTTATAAATGCTGGTACCAAATGAACGATAACCAGCATGGGTGAACCAGTGAAGTGTCCCTCATTCCGGCTTCTGCTTGTTTGACTATAAAGCGCCCTCTTTTGTCCATGCATGGAGACAATACACTAAGAGCTCTTCCCAGTACCCGCCTTATACGGAAGATGGATAGTGCCACTCAATGAGTGTGAATATATTTTTTTGGGTGCGTGTGAAAATATTTTTTTTTGTACAGCGGCCGCCACATATTATCTGACGGCCGCCAGATAATAAGTGGCGGCCGCTGTACAAAAAAAAATATATTCACACTTTTTATGTGGCGGCTGCCACTTATTATCTGGCGGACGCCACATAAAAAAGTGTGAATATATTTTATTTGTACGTGTGTAAATATTTTTTTTGCACAGCGGCTGCCACTTATTATGACGACTTATGTAGCGGCCGCCACATAATAAGTGGCGGCCGCTGTACAAAAAAAATATTCCCACACGCACCCAAAAAATATATTCACACTCATTGAGTGGCACTATCTGTCTTCCGTAACTTAACGCGTAGTACCTAGTTTTTGTGATTTCAACATACAGGGTGAGCAGAATATTTCGATGAGTATTTTGAGAACCGAAATGTGTACTCACAGACTTTGCGGAATGAATTTTGATGAACAGTTTGAGTAAAATGCAAGCAGGTCTTTAAAGAATTGAGTGAAAGTTGCAAAATGTATAACAAGATCATTAAACCAGTTTTGTCGAGGTTTGTCGCTTTTTTTCAGCACTAACGTTGGTCTTTTCCAAGACCTGGACACAATTTAGTTAGAGCAGATGCATTCAAATTTTCCTTCCTGATTGGTTTCCGTCTAGATTGGTGGGTTGGGTAAGATCAAGACCACCACAATCATCAAGGAGCTCTCCAAACCCTGGATGCTGGATGAGGAAGCAGCCTGGAGACCATGGAGAAGTTTCCTTGGAAGATCAGCAAGGAAGAAGTCACCACGCTCAAAGAAAAGGTAGAATCTCCTCCTTGTGCTCAAGCACACCCCCCCCCCTCCTCCACAGTGAAAACTATAAACTTTATATTTATTTTTGTGTAAGTTGGTCAGTAGTGCAGAATGATTCACATGTTAATTAATGCATGCAAAGTAGAGAAAAAAAGTAAATTTTATTGACTATCATCCCACCCTATGTTATTAAGCTATTGAAATGTCAAACCCCCAAAAAACAGATTTTTACCTACCCTACCACACAGTTGTTTTTTATATCTAATAGAAAACACCACACTTTTGGTTCTTGGTTGGCCTTATTTTAAAGAAGCCGCATCTAAACAAAGAGGAAATGAAGAATTACAGACCAGTGTCGAATCTTTCCCTTTTGAGTAAAACCCTTGAGAGGGTTGTCTTAATGCAACTCTCATCTTTCTTAATTGAGAACAATCTACATGACCCGCATCAATCTGCCTTCCGTGCTAATCACAGCGTCGAGTCTGCCACCCTCAAAATCCAAAATGACCTGTTGCAGGCTATGGACAAGCGCAAGATATCATTGCTCGTGTTGCTCGACCTATCAGCAGCTTTTGATACAGTTGACCATCCCACATTATTCAGCCGCCTCAACACTCGTATTGGGATAGATGGAGTTGCATTAGACTGGTTCAAATCATACCTTAATGACCGATCTCAATTTGTCCGGGTCAATGATTCAAGTTCATCTACTGTCTCTCTTGATTTTGGGCTACCTCAAGGATCAGTCCTAGGGCCCGTCTTGTTCTCTCTGTATACAATGCCACTTGGTGAAATCATTCGAAAGCATGGTATATCCTATCATTGTTATGCAGATGATACCCAATTATACATGTCAGTAGACCCTCAACAACACAAGGTTGATTCAGCAATCCAGCAGATGGAAACATGCATTGATGACGTACGTTCTTGGATGACTCAAAACTGGCTTAAATTCAACGATGAAAAGACCGAATTTATCATCATAGGTTCAAAGCAGCAATCGTGCAAAGTTCATGTTCCATCTATAAGGGTTGGTGATTCAACCATCATGCCATCAAATCAAGTCAGAAATCTTGGTATTATCTTTGATTCATCTCTATCCATGGAACCTCACCTTACATCAATCTCTAGATCAGTCTGCATGTCGATCCGTAACATCGGACACATACGAAAATATCTTGACAAACACACAACTGAAATACTTGTTCACGCTTTCATCACATCCAAAATTGACATGGGCAATTCACTATTGTATGGCATTAACCTAAATCAACTAAACCGTTTGCAGCGACTACAAAACATCAGTGCCAGACTAATCTCTCTCACTAGTAAACATTCTCACATCACTCCTGTACTAGCAGATCTCCACTGGCTTCCAGTATCATACAGAATTAAATACAAACTTGGCCTATTCGTGTTCAAAATCCTCCACAGCAATGCGCCGGAGTATCTCATCGACCTCATCCACCCGTACTCAACAGCACGCACCGGACTCCGCTCCAGTGAGCTCATGATGCTTCACGAGCCCAGGACCTCCACTCTGTGGGGTGACAGATCCTTTGCGGCAGCGTCAACCCGAGTGTGGAACCAACTCCCTCTGGCTATCAAATCATCTCCATCCATCACAACATTTAAGACAAACATAAAATCTCACCTGTACAAACAAGCTTACTCTCACAACACACAATCTTAACTTGACTTTCTCCTCGAGCGCCATGAGCGCCTATTTTTGGCGGATACCGGCGCTTTACAAATGTTCTTTTATTTATTATTTTATTATTATTTTAATTTATGTTTCAGTGTCCAATTCATTTCATGGAGCCTTTCAGAGATCTCTCAGGTTATTCTGGATGGCTGCATGTCTAAGGAAACACATGCTTTATGTTAAAGGGAAATAATGCTCTGTATAATTTTTGTTTGTGAACCCCCCCACCTCCGCCCCCCCCCCCCCCCCCCCACCACACCTCCACCACCCCTCCACCACCCCCAGGCTTGACCCTACTCATCTCTCACCTCATCTCCTTGAAACAGGGTGGATCTAGCTTTGGCTGGGGGGTGCAATGTCAAGTTGGGGGGGGGGGGTCTGGAAAATGTTTTCATTATTTGCGCCGGTTGGGGGGGGGGGTACAGCCTATAGATGCACCACTGTAAAACCAAAATGCAAGCAGGTCTTTAAAGAATTGAGTCAAAGTTGCAAAATGAATAACAAGATCATTAAACCAGATTTGTCCAGGTTTCTCGCTTTTTTTTTAGCACTAACGTTGGTCTTTTCCAAGACCTGAACACAATTTATTTAGAGCAAATGCATTCAAATTTTCTTTCCTGATTGGTTTCCGTCTAGATTGGTGGGTTGGGTAAGATCAAGACCAACACAATCATCAAGGAGCTCTCCAAAGCCTGGATGCTGGATGAGGAAGCAGCCTGGAGACCACAGAGAAGTTTCCTTGGAAGATCAGCAAGGAAGAAGTGACCACGCTCAAAGAGAAGGTAGAATCTCCTCCTTGCGCTCAAGCACCCCCCCCCCCCCACAGTGAAAACTATAAATGTTATGTTTATTTTGTGTAAGTTGGTCAGTAGTGCAGAATGATTCACATGTTAACTAATGCATGCAAAATAGAGAAAAAAGTAAATATTTAACGACTATCATCCCACCCTATATTTTTAGGCTATAGAAATGTCAAACCCCCCAAAGATTTTTACCTACCCTACCACACAGTTGTTTTTTATTTTATATGTAATAGAAAACACCACACTCTATGTTCTTGGTAGGCCTTATTATTTTATTATATGTTTCAGTGTCCAATTCATTTCATGGAGCCTTTCTGAGATCTCTCAGGTTATTCTGGATGGCTGCATGTCTAAGGAAACACATGCTTTATGACAAAGGGAAATAATGCTCTGCATAATTTTTATTTGTGCCCCCCCCCCCCACCTCCGCTCCCCACCTCCCCCCCCCCTCCCAGGCGTGACCCTACTCATCCCTCACCTCATCTCCTTGAAATCCAACTGGGAGAAATGCAAGCTGCGCGTCTTTGCCGCCACGGGCAAGAAGGAGCAAATGGACAGGGAGAAGATGAACATGGCCAACATGCTCAGCAAGTTCCGCATCAACTGCTCGGACGTGGAGGTCATCCCGGACCTGAACAAGAAGCCCAAGGAGTAGAGCCTGAGACAGTTCAAGGAGCTGTCCAAACCCTGGATGCTGGATGAGGAAGCAGGCGAGACCATGGAGAAGTTTCCTTGGAAGATCAGCAAGAAAGTAGTCACTACGCTCAACGAGAAGGTAGAATCTACTTCTTGCGCTCAAGAACCCCCCCCCCCCCTCCTCCACAGAGAAAACTATAAACAAGGGCCATTTGGGCGCCATCGTGGCTTATAAATGCTGGTACCAAAATGAACGATATCCAGCATGAGTGAACCAGTGAAGTGTCCCTCATTCCGGCTTCTGCTTGTTTGACTATAAAGCGCCCTCTTTTGTCCATGCATGGAGACAATACACTTAGAGCTCTTCCCAGTACCCACTTTATACGGAAGACGGATAGTGCCACTCAATGAGTGTGAATATTTTTTCGTTGGTGTGTGTGAAAAATTATTTTTTTGTACAGCGGCCGCCACTTATTATGTGGCGGCCGTCAGATAATAAGTGGCGGCCGCCACATAAGTCGCCATAATAAGTGGCGGCCGCTGTACAAAAAAAAATATATTCACACTTTTTTATGTGGCGGCTGCCACTTATTATCTGGCGGCCGCCACATAAAAAAGTGTGAATATATTTTTTTTTGTTCGTGTGTAAATATTTTGTTTGTACAGCGGCCGCCAATTATTATTTTGCGGCCGCCAAATAATAAGTGGCGGCCGCTGTACAAAAAAAATATTCCCACACGCACCAAAGAAAAATATTCACACTCATTGAGTGGCACTATCTGTCTTCCGTAACTTAACGCGTAGTACCTAGTTTTTGTGATTTCAACATACAGGGTGAGCAGAATATTTCGATGAGTATATTGAGTACCGAAATGTGTACTCACAGACTTTGCGGAATGAATTTTGATGAACAGTTTGAGTAAAATGCAAGCAGGTCTTTAAAGAATTGAGTCAAAGTTGCAAAATGTATAACAAGATCATTAAACCAGATTTGTCCAGGTTTCTCGCTTTTTTTCAGCACTAACGTTGGTCTTTTCCAAGACCTGAACACAATTTATTTAGAGCAAATGCATTCAAATTTTCCTTCCTGATTGGTTTCAGTCTAGATTGGTGGGTTGGGTAAGATCAAGACCAGCACAATCATCAAGGAGCTCTCCAAACCCTGGATGCTGGATGAGGAAGCAGCCTGGAGACCACGGAGAAGTTTCCTTGGAAGATCAGCAAGGAAGAAGTCACCACGCTCAAAGAGAAGGTAGAATTCTCCTCCTTGTGCTCAAGCACCCCCCCCCCAGTGAAAACTATCAACGTTATATTTATTTTTGTGTAAGTTGGTCAGTAGTGCAGAATGATTCACATGTTAACTAATGCATGCAAAATAGAGAAAAAAAGTTCAACGACTACATGTATCATCCTACCCTATATTTTTAGGCTATAGATATGTCAAACCCCCAAAACAGATTTTTATCTACCCTACCACACAGTTTATGTAATAGAAAACACCACAATTTTGTTCTTGGTTGGCGATATTATTTTAATATATGTTTCAGTGTCCAATTCATTTCAAGGAGCCTTTCAGAGATCTCTCAGGTTATTCTGGATGTCTGCATGTCTAAGGAAACACATGCTTTATATAATGCTCTGTATAATTTTTGTTTGTGAACCCCCCAAACCTCCGCCCCCACCTCCCACCATACCCCAGGCTTGACCCTACTCATCCCTCACCTCATCTCCATGAAATCCAACTGGGAGAAATGCAAGCTGCGCGTCTTTGCCACCACGGGCAAGAAGGAGCAAATGGACAGGGAGAAGATGAACATGGCCAACATGCTCAGCAAGTTCCGCATCAACTGCTCGGACGTGGAGGTCATCCCGGACCTGAACAAGAAGCCCAAGGAGTAGAGCCTGAGACGGTTCAAGGAGCTGTCCAAACCCTGGATGCTGGATGAGGAAGCAGGCGAGACCAGGGAGAAGTTTCCTTGGAAGATCAGCAAGAAAGTAGTCACTACACTCAACGAGAAGGTAGAATCTCCTTCTTGCGCTCAAGCCCCCCCCCCCCCCCCTCCACAGAGAAAACTATAAACGAGGGCCTTTTGGGCGCCATCGTGGCTTATAAATGCTGGTACCAAATACACGATAACCAGCATGAGTGAACCAGTGAAGTGTCCCTCATTCCGGTTTCTGCTTGTTTGACTATAAAGCGCCCTCTTTTGTCCATGCATAGAGACAATACACTTAAACCTTTCCCAGTGTCCACTTTACGCTAAGTCCCTGGTTTTTGTGATCTTAAGTCCAGTCTTGCAACATCTATTAATTGTGTCCAACCTTTGACATTCTGGAGGCTGATTTTCAATAATGAGATTGATCACTTTCAATCCATTTTTCGTTCAACTCTCAGTTCATTTGATTTGCCAAGTGCATGGAACTCGACTTTAGTAAACATCAATAAATCACGACATTTTTTCGCCTGAAATCTTTTTCTTTCTTTCAGACCAACAGACAGATGCGGATCCGTGAATTGCTTCGCCAACATTCCCAGGAGGTTCAGCTCATTGTCATGTAAGTACAAACCGGCGATAATGGCCACTATCGGACAATTAACCTATCACGGTGGAATTGCGTCAACGCAGCTTGTAAAATATTGTCTAAACATGATATACAAATGGACGCAGAACGCCAAAATCTGAGACAAACAAAAGTTAACGTACAAAATTCCATGAGCCGTTTTGCGGATACCGCCATCTTTGAAAGGGGGGGGGGGCATTACATTGAAAAGTCATGCCATCATTCTCAGCTACAGTTGCATGATGAGACGTATTTTCATTGTAATGCCCCCCCCCCCCGAAAAAAAAAAAAAAAAAAAATGGCGGTATCAGCGAAAAGGCTTATAGAGTTGTCTAATGGGCGTGGTTAACTCGCAAACGGCGGTAGGTCAATGGGTGGCGCTTTTCATTTTCATTGCTGACGTTCACACGAAATACCAAAAATTCTTTACAAGCCGCTGGCGAAACAAGACACTTTTTAAACAAAACTAAGGACACTTGTGTAAAAACTTACTTGTGTAAAAAGGGCACTCTTTACAGAATACTCGGGGGGGAGGGGGGGGGGGTTGTTAACCGCTGGTGCAAAAAAAGGGGCGGGGTGAGCAATAGATCTAACAGTCAGAGTTGTAACGAGTCACTGATTTTTGTGACTCGAGTCGAGTCGAGTCATTTTAAAGAAGTGACTCGAGTCGAGTCGAGTCATTAGGTCAACAAGGTCGAGTCGAGTCGAGTCGAGTCACAGAGTGTGGTCGAGTCGAGTCGAGTCGAGTCAAGTATTTAGCTCGAGTCAATTCGAGTCACAAATATTTGAACACTTAATTACAATAAAAAGCAACAAACACAAGAGAGAAAGAATACAAGGCACCAGTCTTTTACGGAAATCCAAAGACATAAAGTATGCTGTATGGTACCCAACCAACAGTTTCCATTGCTAGCTCACGTCACAGATAAGAAGATGTGAAACTTCGGTCTTATAACTGGTTTGGTTTCGGGTCTAGATTTTGTTGTTCGCTGATCGCTGACAACGTTAAAACCTAATTGCATTATACAAAACTGTTTCTGATTATTTAAAGGTGGGCCCGTCCGTATCCATTTTTGTGTGTGAAATCGGGACATGAATTTAGCCAGCGTTCCACCAAGAACTTCAAAATCGCCCGAAACCAATGATGAAACCACGGATTGAGAAATGCGTTTTAAGTCTGGTTCCGGGTTTAGCATTACATGCTATAGAACCACAAGGTGGGAGTCCGCGACACGGTGTATGTTTGTTGTTTCATTATGGAGGAAGGAAACAGACTGCCGCTGTATATAAACGTACATTATTCGCGAACATTAACGTGACGTGAACAAAAACTGGCAACGCGAACGGCGCAGCGTAAGTCATTGCAAATATTTTTCGCATGTAAGTTTTGCTTTTATTTTGGGACTCGAGTCTTATTAGCCTTCCTCGAGTCGAGTCGAGTCATTCTGATGAGGGACTCGAGTCGAGTCGAGTCATTTGCTCGCAGTGACTCGAGTCGAGTCGAGTCATTTACCCGTCGGGACTCGAGTCGAGTCGAGTCGCCAAAAAATGTGACTCGAGTCGGACTCGAGTCGAGTCATTGACTCGAGTCATTACAACTCTGCTAACAGTGCTTGTGACCCAGTCTGACTGAGCTACTGTGGTCACCTGATCAAAAGTGGTGATCTGATTGGCCAATGTGCACTGTTGATTGACATGCAGGAAGGGTCCATTATAACCTTTTCTTTGATTTCTTGCAGGAGTCTACCTATTCCCAGGAAGCGTACTTGTTCAGCTTACATGTACATGTGCTGGCTGGAGACATTATCCAAGGATATGCTGTCAGCAGGGGACTTGCATCACCTGACCAAATATGGCATCCAAATAAAAGTCAATACAAAGAAATTCACTTGAAATGATAAAGTGACAAAGGACAATTCCAACCAGTTGAAAGACCCTCCTCACTTGAATGGAATTTGTGCTTTGTTTTGATTGATTTCGTTGATATTGTTTCTTTACCATCTAACGGGCTCACACTTTCACTGATGTTTTCAAAGTGAGTTTCTTGAATGCAATCAAGTAATACTGATTAAGAACAATAAAAGACTTCAAATAATTTGGAGTCTGTTAATCAAGAAACACTTGTCTCACTTTTGCGGGCTTTAAAAACAACAGCCAACTCCACTTTTTTCGTTACTGTGGGTACGTTTCTGTTTCAACTGAAATTAATTAAAATCATGTTGTTTTTTCATAACGAAGCCAAGCGAAAAAAGAGAATATTTATCAACAATGGTTGTGCTTTTGGTAATCCTCAGAATGAGGTTTTATGCATACTGTTTTCATAGCCAGTCAATTGTTACTTTTACATAATTCTCACATATTATAACGTTTAAAATAATGCAATCATTTAATAAAAACCAGTGTATTCTAATTGCTGTGAATAGCATTAGAATATTTCAAACAATTGTTAATCCAAATGCCAAGCTTAAAGTCTATAAGAAAATCAGATTCAATCACTCGAGACTTTTTTCGCGACATGAAATAAAAATTGATACATACATGGGATTGATTTAATTGACATCATCTGTGCTGGGCATACAGGGAACATAAGGCGAAGAAAATAACAAGTTACAGTAAACGCCCTAAAATTATCCAGGTATGTAGCAAAATATTTTGTTTGTTTGTCTGTATGTCTTTTATACTTTGTTTGCTTTAATTAGGATACAGTTATTGTGTTTAATTAGTGTTTTAAATACCCAATACTACAAATAAGTTGCATTTATTTTCGTGGAAAAAACACGATATTTTATATGCTGACCAAATGTGGCAATAAAAAAAAATGGCGGTCAGAAACATGGCCTAAAAAATCCAGGTTGGTCGAGATAACACCATAAACACAATTTTTTTTTAGTTGTTAACATTTCTGGATACATATGGTGGCACTGCTTTTATTGCAAATCTTTTGTTTCTACAAAAAATAATGACCAAGCTTGCTTTGAAAAAATATTCCATCAAAATACTTCTCGATAGGCCTACAATGGGTACAAAAAATCGTTGTCAAAAAACTTAACGCATACTTTTCACTATATCCCAATACTTATGCATGAAGCTAAATATTTTGTTTTGCAAAAAGTCAAAACAAATTGGCAAATCCATTGTAGTATACAGATCAGCACATGCGCAAATCAAAAACATTAATAATGATATTTTGTGACATTGTCATTGAACATTATTTGTTTTAATCCATTAGTTATTGTTTCGGCAAAATGGAAAGCGATTAAAAAAATCAGCAACACGATGCTCGTGTATCTTTATGTGTTGGATTTGTTGTGTTTATTCGGGGTAAAGGAGGAAGCCACTGAATGAGGTGTGGTGATTGGAACTACTATACGCCCTACCGTGCATTGTGAGATACATCGTATCTCCACGCTGCAGAACCACCACCGCGCTCCCAGACACCTGCTCATTGTGACTTGAATCATTGCTATAGCCAGTGACAACCACGTCGCCGTTCTTCCGGAGATGAACCCACAGGCCGCTGCTGGAAGAATATTTGCACACAGAAAACATGAACACGTAGGTGCCCGGCACACCACACGTGAACGTGCCTGTCCCGAGATCGAAGCTGGTACCCGGCAGAAGCGTCTCGGTCGCCTGGAAGGGCAAACGGATGTCGTAAATCCAAGAGGCATCCGAGTCGCTCGTCCTCACCACGGTGAATGCTACCCGCTGGTTGGAGTCGTCTGGTGCCTCCCCTGGCTCACCCTTTTGACCTTTGACACCAGTCAGACCGGTTTGCCCGACTGAACCTTTAGGCCCAGTGTCACCTTGAGGGCCAATCGGTCCGATTAGCCCTGACTCGCCTGCAATACCAGTACGACCTTGGAGCCCCAACTGACCTTTGACACCACGTGTTCCCTGCTGACCCCGGGGGCCGATATCACCCTTTTGACCTTTGACACCAGTCAGACCGGTTTGCCCGACTGAACCTTTAGGTCCGATTAGCCCTGGCTCGCCTGCATGACCTTTGACACCATGTGCTCCCCGCTGACCCCCGGGGCCGATATCACCCGTTTGACCTTTGACCCCAGTCAGACCGGTTTGCCCGACTGAACCTTTAGGCCCAGTGTCACCTTGAGGGCCAATCGGTCCGATTAGCCCTGGCTCGCCTGCATAACCTTTGACACCACGTGTTCCCTGCTGACCCCGAGGGCCGATATCACCCTTTTGACCTTTGACACCTGTTTCCCCTGTTGGCCCCACAAAACCTCTTGGTCCCATCTTGCCCGGCAGGCCTCTGCCGTCGTCACCCGGCTCTCCTTTTTGACCTGCATCACCCTTTGACCCTTGTAAAATTCCGACAATTGCAGCTGTTTCCTGGCAGCACGTTTGGCCCGTCTGAGACGCAGGACCATCACTGTCCGAGGCAACCGGCCCAGTAACGGAAGCTCGGAGGTTGACGGAGTTACCCAGAAGGAGGGCGATTGAAAGAACGGTTGCCACGAAGATCTTCATTCTGTACAGAATAACAATGATTAAACTGAAACAAATCAGGTGAGAATTTCTTTTAAATAAAATAGTTTTAAAAAAATAGCGACGAGTACAGAAAAAGGAAAAAATGTTGCAACCTGACGTCACCTTTTTCTTCATTATATCATCTCAATGAAGGTCATTCATTGCAAAAATGATGATCAGACATGAATCTGGGACTGAGAAACATTTCCATTTTTGTTAGGAAATACTTTTCTTGATCCTCCATAAACTTTGTACACAATCGCGGAAGTGGCGTCAGGTTGCAACCGTTTTTTTCGAGAAAAATATTGATGTCAGATAAACTGCAGAGTTAGTCTAACTCATGACAATCGGATTTGAAAACAAAACAAAACATGAGATTGAAGAAATCGCTGTTCAGAGAATGTGTTCTTCGTGATAACAGTGACGTATCAGGGGGCTGGAGCTAACATTGATGAAAAGCTTAATAGGATAAAGCGCATTGGAGCTGTAGTATTTTTTTGGGGGGGGGGGGAGGCGGAGCACATTTTGCCCCTTCCCAGGTCCTTATAGAATAATTAATTAAACATCACCACACCCACCTCGATGGTTCGTTCTTGAAGATCAGGTCCAAGAAGAGATCACAAGGAGTTCAGTGAAGGCTGAAAAACATACGAAGGAACACTGATTACCTTTTATACTTTAGTAAGAAATAATATTTTATTATTCAATTTAGATAAACTCGTGAGTTTTTTTCTCATTTAATTTTGATGGCACAAATTGTTTTTATGGCACATTGTTGGATTTCTCACGACATTGACTGATGCTTGAAATTAGTCCAATATTTCTATTGAAACGTTTATTCAAATCGCCTGCATCTACTTATGACGCAGTAGTAAGTCATTCAAATTTCAATGCCACACCTTGCTCATTCAATATTTAAAAACATGGGCAAGCGTTTTGAACACCCGGTTGAATTTAGCGAAAGTTCGCAATTGTTCAGAGTATTTTCATTCACGAGTAAAAAAGTAGGCATCAAAACGTGACTTGTGCCTTGATTTTCTTGCGCTTTGGATTTCAGTCCCGCTCGAGAATTCAATTTGATGCGTACGTTTATAAAAGTAGCACGTGTTCAATGACATAAGTTGCTTAAGATGTTGTGTTATAGTGTTGCAAAACAGTTTAAAATTAATGACATTGCTTTTGAAAAAGTTTGATCAAGGAATTTACAGCTATTTCGAAGAAAATATTGAATGCCTAACAAATTTCAAAACAGAAGTTTAAAAATGTAAAATGTTAAAGTGATAGAAGAAAATACATTCTGAGCACTCAAAAGAGAGATCTGTATATGTAAACCGAAGTGAGCAGTTTGTTTATTGTTGTAATCACTCTGTGGAAATAAAAAGAGCGAATTATTTAATTTCCTTTCTTATCGCCAATGCGATTGACGTTTAGCGAATCGCTAATGCCAGATTAAGATGACTCCTGATTTTACTGCACTTTCGCTGACAATGAATACTTCCTCTATAACAAATACGCCTACTCGGTGAAAACTCCAATAAAAAATAGAATGATTTTTTTAGCACGAAAAATGCTGTCCACACGCCTTTTGTTGTTGTAAATATCCCAAAAAATCGAACGCTCTAACTGCGACCATTTGAAGAGTAAACATTGCGACTTCATGAGTAAGTTGCGAAATTGGATGGGAAAACTGTACTATGATTCACTGACGTTATAAACAGTCACGAATGACAACGTGATCAACGAACAACAAAGAATTAGAACGGTAATTGCGGACACAATTTAGTAAATCATGAGAACATGATTAAGAATATAACATTACATGTGTATACATGCTAACTAATCCGCTTAAACAATAACTAGCAATTGATGCAATCAATACTTATTTTCATTAAGTTATTTTTTTACTTTTGCGAATCTAAGGCCAAAAAAAAAAAAAATCGGTCTCTTGTCAGACCAAAGTTCCGGAATTGACGCGGCCACGCGGCTTTTTTTTTTTTTGCTTTTTTTTTTTTTCTTCAAGCTTGGATTGTTCAGACAAGTTGGGTACTATTTTGCTTTTTGACAATTAAACTTAGCGTGTTTCGCCATTAGTTCGAGGCACCCTGGTGAATTTGACGAGGAATCTGATTGTCTGAGAATGAAATCTAAATTGATGGTGTTGCTATACAAAAAATGGCATATCTAGCAACAGTTTGAGTGTCTGTATTATCAACATTGCTTTAGTTTAAAGATGCAGTTCCCGTACTATCTTCGAGTTTCACCTCCACAATTTGATTTCAATTGCTATTTTTCTGAAAATATATAATATATTTACTTTTGAATTAGTAATGGAACGGGAAAAATCCGACAAAGTTTAGTTACTGAATTATTGCTTCACAAACTTTAAATTATTGGCTGTCAGACAATAATTCGCTTCTCGCAGGGCGGGTTCAATTGTGCGCAAAAAATGAAAATTCCTTTGGCATGCAGACGCCCAAAATCGGATCAAAGTAGTTGTTTTTACCTTAATAAACAAAACACATATACACATCGACAATTCGTAAGAGAAACAAATCTATTTTGAATAGCAAGGGGTATGCATCCCTTACTTTGAATAAAGGAAATTGAATTTGAATGCACATTGGACAAATTCGATCGGAAAACCTATATTAATGATAAATTTCCTTCAAGGACGTTCTCTGTTACAGTTTTGACAACAACGTTTATCGATGCACACAAAAAGATAAAGTCTGCCATTAAATAAACGCTCAATTCTGACAGTTGTGTGAGGATATGTCAAATAGCAGATACTCACCTGAATCAGTGTAACGTTCTTGAATTCTCTCACGAAAGGAATCCTCAGCACTCGAGCAGATTGCTGGCTGAAAATAATATCAACAAAAACGAGTCATTGAAAGTCAGATGGGAGATAACTTGGGGGGTGGTGGGGGAGGCATAGCTGAATTGTATCAGTAAAACGCCGCAAAAAATCTCTGTCGGGTGAAATGTGATTTGGATTGATTATTTATTCCGGTAGGAATTCGTTCATCAACGGCCCTGACTAGACTCACGTACGGGCGGTGGTTTTTTTTTTTGAGAAACATCTATACAAAAAAAACAAGTTAAAATTAGTTAAGATCACTTGCAAATGTACAGAAAGTGTACTTCACAATAGAACTGGTTTCAAACAACCTTTAAAATTATTCCGCCTGATTAAGCGTAAAATAAAATAAGTAAAATGAAGGCTTTGCTGTTTTTAAAATAGTGTGCCGGCTGGCACACTCTTTTGCGTGTGTAAGCGACGGCATCCAGTTGTGCATACGTTTACTCTTAAATGAGACGTGTATGTTTGCATGGTAAACATGTAAAAAAGAATATAAGGTTTGCGGTAACACCATGTGAATAATTTTGAGTTGTGTGGTTCTGAGAAGAATCAGTTGTTTACAATCATATTATTCCTTTATTTCTTTGGAATTTCATTTCTAAAGTTGTATTTTAAAGATCGGACTTGGAAGTATCTTTTGTTATAAACTTAGTTTGGATTCAATGTTTAAGACTTTGTGTTTCTTAAATTTGATTGAAGAAGTGTATTTTAATCGATTGTATTTTTTGTTGTTTTATTTAACAGGTTTGAAAGCCATTTTGATTTTAATCTGTAACTTTCTTTGGCACTGTGTTTTTAATTGTTTCAATTCTGGGTTTCGTTTAATAGTTTTACTGTGTGTTGGTCTTGGTTAAGGTTACACTGGTTTGGCTTTTGGTCATTGCTTTAGTATCAATAAAGTTATTTTTCTTATTTTTGTTTATTGAGGAAACCTACATTTTGAGTCACTGTCCCACTTCTTGCATTTCCTCGCGTCTTTACCCTATTCGATCATTAGATTAATTAGGTTTTCTTAAGTGAGTTCCCCCAGCATTTAGTTTTATTTAGTTTAGTCGAGCGGTCCATTTTTCCCGATTACATTTCCGCAAACCTTCGAAACTGCGTTTTCTCTTTTCTCAAAAGTATAGAATGCGCTGAAATTGCAACAGGTTACTAGATATACACCCTATACTTCAGATTTTGATCAATTTTGTTGCTTTTAACAAAAAAAAAAACACCAAGGGCAAAAGATCCTATGTTCCTCTTAATTGTTCAACATTGCTCGAATTTGAAGTTGCAGGAGTCACAATTAAGGAGCATACATATTCTGCTTTAATTAATCGATCTCATGTCAAAAAATGTCAAAAAGACTCTCATTGCCGGAAAAAGTGTGAGTACATCGAACCAGGATTTCATGTTTGACAATTAAAATAATAAAGTAACATCGCAGCAGGGAACCTGATGTAAATCACAAGTGCGTAAAGTATTTGGAATAAGTACGAATCACGATCAATTTCAACTGTTCTGAATCACAGCAGGGAACCTGATGTAATGTACCCTTGAAATAAAATGCAGCCAAAATGTGCTCAAAACCAGTCGAACCTGTACAACCGTGTTGTTGACAATAACATATTCCAAAGATTTAGTTCGCTATCCATAGCGACAAGAATCCAAATGAGTTTGCGAAGAAGTAAAGAAAACAGTCATTATTTCGACAATTTCGTTTTGAGAGTCCAAAATGGAAGTAGTAGCGGAAATATTGTCAGACAGGAATTCCTCATTCCGAACAACAAAAACCTGATATGTTTGTGTGATCGTGTACGACCCGATCACGGTTTTGAAATGGTAAGAATTATTTTATCCCTTTCTTTCCTTTTTTTTCTTCCTTCTTTTTTATTCCAGGCAATAATTCTGTACGATTTTTTTTCTCAACGGTACATGGTATAAACTGGAAACCTTGACCAAACACCAACCCTGATTCCGAAGTGAGTATATAACTCTGACGTCATAATGACGCCATCAGGTATCAAATTACAAACGATTTCAATGCCACAAGCTTATTGACAAAAAGAACAATCATGTTTACACTTTATAATCTGATAGATGATACCTTGATAAACATTTCTGATTTTCGAAAACAAAGTCGTCTGACCTTTCCTTCCGGGGTTATCCCGGTTAAATTAAAGATTTATGCAAACAATTAACCTTTAATTAAAAACAAATCTAATTCCTTCGAAACGGATCAAGGAAAAAAGATGAACTTGAACCCTGGTCCAAAATATTCAGGAAAAAGTTGTGACGGCATCATGACGTCATCGGTTATTTCAAACGATTCATCACGGTCAAATTTACTTCGAATTATAACTTTACAAAGAAATGGGGGCGTTCCCACTTTTTGTAATGTTGTGGGCATTGCCTCAGGCAAAAGCTTTTGTTCCCAGACATACCATCTGTTTGTCAAGTGTCAATCGAATGTGTCTCAGAAACTCAAAATATTCATCAGAGAGCATTTTGTTTTAGAAGGGATAATTGAGGCGACTAATCATCATGGCCAGGAGGATATTTTCATAAGGGATAATTAAGGAGACTAGCCATCACGTCTTGGAGGATATTTTTGAAGAGATAATTGAAGATACTAACCATCATTGCTTGGAAGATATTTTTAGAAGGGATAATTGAGGAGACAAACACTCATGACAAGGAGGTATTTTTGAGAAGGGATAATTGAAGAGTCTAATCATCTGGCCAGGAGGATATTTTAAGAAGGGATTATCGAGGAGACTAATCATCACGGCTAGAAGGCTATGTTTTTTTAGAAAGGACAATTGAGGAGACTAACCATCATGGCTAGGAGGATATTTGAGAATGGATAATTGAGGAAACTTATCATAACGGTTAGGAGGATATTTTTAGAAGGGATTATTTAATGAAAACCATCATGGTTCGGAGGATATTTTTTGAAGGGATAATTGAGGAGACTAATCATCATGGCTTGGAGGATATTTTTGTAGAAGAGATTATTGAACACACAATTTATCCACCACGGCTTGGAAGATACGTTTTAGATGTGATCATTAAGGAGACTAACCATCATGGCCTGGAGGATATTTTTTAGAAGGGCTAAATGAGGAGACTAACCATCATGACTAGGGGGATATTTTTTTAAAGGGATAATTGAGGAGATTAATCATCACGGCTAGGAAGATATTTTTGAAGGGATAATGGGGGCAGACTAACTATCATTGCTTGGAGGATATTTTTTTAGAAGGGATAATTGAGGAGACTTATAATTACGGTTAGGAGGATATTTTTCAGAGGGATTAATGAATGAAAACCATCATGGCTCGGAGGATATTCTTTTGAAGGGATAATTGAGGAGACTTATCATCACGGCTAGGAAGATATTTTTGAAGGGATAATGGAGGAGACTAACTATCAATGCTTGGAGGATATTTTTTTAGAAGGGATAATTAAGGAGGCTATTCATCACGGTTAGGGGGATATTTTTCAGAGGGATTATTGAATGAAAACCATCATGGCTCGGAGGATAGTTTTTGGAGGGATAATTGAGGAGACTTGTCATCTTGACTTGGAGGATATGTTTCAGAAGAGATTATTGAACACACTTTCCATCACGGCTTGCAAGATATTTTTTGAGAAGGGATAATTGAGGATACTAATCATAACGGCTAGGAGGATATTTTTAGAAGGGATAATTGAGGAGACTAACCATCATGGCTAGGAGGATATTTTTAGAAGGGATAACTGAGGAGACAAACCATCATGGCTAGGAGGATATTTTTAGAAGAGATTATTGAACACACAATCCATCACGGCTTGGAAGATTTTTGAGGAGACAAGGAGATTTTTGAGAAGGAATAGTTGAGGAGACTTCTCATCATGGCTAGGAGGATATTTTTATTTAGAAGGGCTTATTGAAATAAAAAAAATCACGGCTTGGAGAATATTTTTCAGACGAGATTATTGAACAGACAAACCATCAATGCTTGGAAGATAATTTTTAGATGTGATCATTGAGGAGACTAACCATCATTGCTTGGAGGATATTTGTTTTTAAAAGGGATGATTGAGGAGGCTAATCACCACGGCTAGGAGGGTTTTTTTTAACGGGATAATTGAGGTGACTTATCATCACGGCTAGGAGGATATTTTAAGAAGGGATTATTGAAATGAAAACCATCATGGCTTGGAGGATATTTTTAGAAGAGAAAATTGAAGTGACTATAACCATCATCACGGTGTCACACGTAAATCCGACTCCTATGAAAATCGGACCCCTATTTCCCTATTATTGGTTGATCCCTCGCACGTGACAGGTCACTCTCACGAAACGATCCTAAAAATAGCATAGTATCGTACTCACGCGTGCGCAGTACTACCAATGAGTCCACATTTCATGGAGTCGGATATTCACGCTACACCGGCAGTTCGGCAGTTTCACGCATAAAAAAGTACGCCCTCTGTTGGCGAGATGGAGTTAGTGGTAATACCACGTGACAACCTAGCGCGATGTAAATAAACCTTACGCACAGCGCTAGCGATCCCTTTGTTTCGTTGGTGGATTTAAATACCCCGCGAAAGATATAAAAATTGATTGGTTTATTAAAATGAATATGCAACAGATTACCAAATAAGGCTTTACAAACCATCAATGAAGTTATGTACGGTCGACAGTTGCCATCTAGCGTGCACAAATTATGATAATGTGTGTTTTTTATGCAGCGTGTGACTTGTGACCTGGTACGATTTTAGTCCGAGTAACTTGGACCCAACTTATTTGGACATGGTCTGGCGATAGTGGGGTCCAAGCTAATACCGCGACCTGGACAACATCATCCTGTCACTGTCCCAAAAACCAACATAATGAGTCACGTTTGTAAACACATACACTGTACATGTGCATTTCGAACTGTAAAAGGGAATCGGGAACCAGCTTGAACTGGTACCCGCCATAAAAGCTGCGCTAGTTCCCGACTCCCTATTATCGTTTGAAATGCACATGTGTTTACAAACGTGATCCAGTCTACTCATTATCATAATCGATGCGTCGCGCGCGCTCGGTAACGGAATCGCACTCGGGATACGGGGACCATCGAATGTACGCTGGGCATGTAGAGGTTAACGTGTTCAAGATCGCGAGGGGAGCTCTCCGAAATGAACGGAAAATTTCACTTTTTTTCCGGATCGTAAGTAAACTTCAGTACAACCATCTTAAAGGGAATGTACATCATTTGCTTTTGCTGTAATTTTCAGAAATGAACTATTTATTGAGGGGTTAGTATAATAGATCAAATATTGTTACACTGACATTTTTGAAGTTTTGTGTACGAAAAGGTTGATAAAACCAAGAAAAACAAAAATGTTCAAGTAGTCTGGTTCCCTGACTCCACAAAAGATAAAATGGATCAATGTATAGATGATGGAAAATTGTAAGGCAAGGGAACCAGTCTAGCTGGCCTGCACCCGTTCATGAACACGTAATCAATAGCAAACAAAATTTGGACTGAAAAATGGTAAATTTGGAGCAGTAGTTGAAAAATAGTTAGGTTTTTCCAACGCTGGTCGGCCGACCACCGTTGGAAATGTATACAAAAATACAATTTTCTTGAAAATGACTTCACACCAGGTGCCATAATTTTACAAGATGCTTGAGACTGTCATTTACCAACATCCTAGTAAGGTATTTCGTAAAAACTTGGTAGTTTTATTTTTCGATGTTTGCAAATGTTGTATATTCCCTTTAATTATCGATGTCTACTTGTACCTTAGGTGGCATATCTAGTAATTTGGAGGCCGTTTTAAAGGTGAAATCTGATGTTTTTTGTTGGAAATGTTGGTTTTTGGGACAGTGACAGGATGATGTTGTCCAGGTCGCGGTATTAGCTTGGACCCCACTATCGCCAGACCATGTCCAAATGTTAAAAAAGGCGATAAGTTGGGTCCAAGCTACTCGGACTAGTACGATTTAGCGTTTTCGTGCCGTCATTTCCACTTCGAGAAAACATCATTTATAAAGTAAAATGCAGTTTTGTGACGCATAGCCTACTTGGTCAATCTATCAATAAATGAGTTATCTAGGTTCACGTTGATATGGACGAAAGGTTTGGGACGACATGCTTTCGTGAGATTTTAGCCAATATTGATGGTGAATAAAACAGGAATTCGTCAAGTCGCAACGTACGAAGTGTACATGTGTCATGGCGTGACGAGTGGGGACCTTCGTGGCCATGTTTTGGCATGATTTCGGAGATTCAGACGGAAATCTCAAAGGTAAGCCTATAGATTATGTATTTACTCTGCTCAGAAGATGTAGTTTTTGTAGTTTCTCCTTGTTTTTAGCCTGCGACACAAGGATTTTGTGTACGTACGCCGCGCCATGACAGGAAGTTATTACAGTAATGTTGTACATGAAACAGTCGTAGCGTAGGCGCCTTGAGCTATCCCACAGCACGCACTTTTGGACGACGCAACGACTCGTGTATGTAGAAGACTTTCATCTAAGAAATATTTCTGCCCAGTGTGCCTTGCTAGTTGCTATTACCCAGAAAATCGTATTCGTAATAAATAATCACAATGCATTCCTTAATCCTAACAGTAACAGTCCTGAATCCTCCAATTTCATTATGATTTTTAAATTTCATGTAAATTTTAGTCAGCGTGGTCAGGATTTGCTGGCAATGGCATGCATCATGCAGGAACATGAATGATGATGGAGGAATGGAGGTCATTCTTTGCAGGCAGGAGCCTGACATTGTTCTTGAAAACTTCTCAAGGAAACTGTGTACTGTACATGTATGTTCTAAATGCGTAAACAAAGGATTTGACATGTAGGCCCTACATGTAGGTTACATTGCCAGGGCTGTCAATACATTAGGCTATTTCTTTTTTGCCCTCACTCAGTCATATAATTGTACTTTTTTTTTTTGTAGAGTATTTTTTCCATTAATTTCAAATTTGACCTGGGACTAAAATGACTTGAGACTTACCCCCTTAGTTGACATTGGACCGACTTTTATACATTTGTACCTGGGACCAAGTTGACCTGGAAGTGGAACTGAGTTGGCCATGCTGTCTCAGACAGTCAGACCCGTCTGTTAGGGACCGAGTTGGTAACAGTGGTTGTTGGGTACGGAGTTTACTCGAAACCCATGTAATGCATGCTCTTGTTCTTGTTGTGTACAAACACAAACGTCACCTAACTGTACATGAACTTGAATGTGTACTTTAATTTGCCATCTAGACCTATTGGTTGTCTCTCGGACGCTGTGGAGGAGGTTTGCCTACAGTTCTTCTTATGCGGAGTGTACGGCATTCCACCATGACACGCAGATGACGTACCCTGCCCTGACGAAGGATACCTTCAGAAAATTTGACAATTTTCATCGGTGAGCATCTTGATATTATTTTACTTAGAAATTGATCATGGCATGTATGTACATGCATGTACATACATCATGTACAAGTACATGTTTACATGTACATTGTACATGTATGTCTGTGCCTATAGAAAAAGATAAAATATGAAACTTTCTTATCTTCTATAGTTTTTAACACTCATATTCAATGCAAGAAAAATCCCAGCAAAGGCACAGACAACAATCTTGAAAATAACCTGGCAATAATTTTCAACAGAGACTTTTGAGACGCTTCCTTTTACCTGTCCTTTTAATTTTTTTTACGTCACATTTAACCTAATGTGCACATGTTCAAATTGACGTCAACACCAGAAAAGGACTGGTGTATTTGCTGCCACCATGCATCTCAAAGTATCCCTTTGACTTTGTTCCATTTGTTATATTCTTGTTGTGCTTTCAGGTTTTGAAGAGTTTCTTCCTATTTCTGGATTGAAGATGGCAACAACATGCATGGCCGGGTATAATGGACGAGCTTTGGATTCCTCCGCATCTGATCTGTACTACCCACCCATTGCGATTGAACTCCGTATCAGATCCTGACCATGCCATGACATGGCCATGTTCATTCAAACAGCCCAACCCCCACTCTGAACCTTTCTAAATAGTCCATGGTGTGGAGTACATGTACAAATACTTTTATTGTGATCTGAATTGGGAGTGGTAGGAGTAGTCTGTTCGCTGCCTCCCTGTCCCATATGCTTGAATAACATAGTTGACGTAAACATTTCATAATGAATGTCTTACTGCTGGGGGGGGGGGGGTTGAGAGAATTGAGATAGTTTGGGAATTTAGGAGATAACTGGAGGTAATCTTTGATCAGGACAGTTTCTGTTTTGTCCTTATTGCCATTTCAGATGGTATATATCTTGTCAATGTCACCACAAACTGACACTTGCGCACACTTGAGTATTTACAGATTTGGGATATTTTGGGTTTCACAAAATGACATCCCCCACAGTGCAACACTTTTAGAGTGCACCCATGCATTTTCGGTTTCACGAACTGACACTGATCTTAATTTTACCAATTAAATCGCTTTTTAATGAAAATTTTTTACATGTATAATCGCACAAGTACACGGATATTGCCGCATCATGCTTGGGTGTCAGTTCGTGAAAACAAAAATGTACGGGGTGCGCTCTAAAAGTGCCGCACTGTGGCGGATATCAGTTCGTAAAACCCAAAATATCCCGGTTCTGTAAACACGCGCGCGTACAGCGCACACACGGGTGCGAGAGTGTCGTTCGTAGTGACGATGACAATCTGTACCTGATTTCATGAAACTTATTGTAACCTACGATGCATCGTTGTATCCCTAGGATGACGCATCCTGTGATTCATTTTACAAAATATGCTGTAAGTGCGACACGTCGTAGTGTATTCAAAGGACAAAAGGTGACTACATGTACATGTTCATGTATTTTCATGTTATGTATTTATTCAAAGTACAGTAGTCGTCGAAAAGTCAACAAAGAGTTGTCGATTGTACTTGTGAAAACTTTTCTAAAATATTTAACAAAATTGACGATGTATGATGCATTCCACACTGGAAAAGAACTTCACAGTGGACTGTGTTTGCATCAAATTGTGAAGCGATGTAGTGCTTTGTAAATCTGGGGGGGGGGGGGGCAGGTCATCCAGGTATGTGTACACGTACTTATGTGAAATTTTAATTAAGCGAAAATTTGAAACCTGAAATTGCCATCACCACCACTTATGAAATAGTGCAGTTGAACTGTAAGCTCCTTTCTCCAACAAAATATTAATAATAAATAAATATAAAAAAAACCTTGACTGTCTTCAGGTGTGAGGGTATGCTTAAATCCATTTGCCCTTTCATAAAGTTGAATTTTTGAATCACTTTCTTGAATCAACTGCAACTACCCTACTTAATTTTTCAGACTTTTCATAGTTTTATAACTTGCCAAACCTGATTTCACTAGTTGAGTTCATGCCTGCATTACATGTGCACTGTATTTACTTGTAAAATATGGCTGTTGTGAAGTTTCACTTCTGTAAATGAAACTTTTTTTAAAAAATAATATGGATTGGTTGTGAAATAAAGAATGCGTTTATTGCCAACAAAAACCTATTTGTTATTGTTTTGTTTAAGCTATAGATCCAATTAATTGTCAGCAACTTCCCCCAGAAAATTAAGAGGATAGAGTGTCTATAGCTATACTGATGGCAAATTCATGCTTGGTTTTGGATTGTGCTGCTTTAATATGCTGTACAACACTCACTCACTGTACACTAAACATTTGTGAATTTCGGATTGTGTGTTTATTTTGTCCACAGTGAGTGTTTTCTTCTAAAGACAGATATAGATGGTTCTTTATTTCTATGTTATCTGTTTTGCATTTTATGCATTTTTTTTTCAATGTCTTGCGATCGTCCCGAATGCGATGGTTTTACGTACGTACACATGTACAATGTACATGTACATGTGTACATGTTGTACGGCGCTTTTGTGTACACAACACACGCGGCGCTAGGCCAGTTGGTACCCGCGCGCCAGTTTGCATGTATTAGTGGGATACTAGATCGTAAACCAGCGATGCATTGTAGTCTGACTTTCAACGTCTATATTTTATTTTAAAATGTCGACCCGACCAAGAAAAAGTATGATTTGGCTATTTTCATAACTGAATAATTAATGGTATCAACATAAAGATTTCTTCTGAAAAACTGCGTTTCGCTTTTATTGAAGGCTTTTAAAAGTCTTCGATACGCGAATAAATTCATCCCGCATTGCAAAAATGTTGGCGAAAATTCCCCTAAAACACACCTTAGCATATAAATTATACCCCTTTCTCATTTATTCCTAAAGAAAACATCATATCCCGTCATTGCCTCTCATTTATGATAATAAAACATATTTCTAAAGTGTCTAATTTTGACATTATTTGGGACGAAACATCGATGTTTTTTTTGTATGTGGACGGCGCCATGTTGTGTGACGTCACCGGCATCATTGGAGTTCACAAATACAGCACTAACGCATTACAGAACCTTTTTGTGTGTACGCGCTATGCATGTGGAACTGCTGTGTCATGGCTTGGAGGATATTTTCTAGAAGGGATAATTGCGGAGACTCACACTCATGACAAGGAGGTATCTTTTTAGAAGGGATTATTGAAATGAAAACCATCATGGCTTGGAGGATATTTTTTTTAGAAGGGATAATTGAGGAGACTAACCATCATGGCTTGGAGGATATATTGAGAAGGGATAATTGAGGAGACTAACCATCATGGCTAGGAGGATATTTTTTAGAAGGGATAATTGAGGAGACTTATCATCCTGGCAAGGAGGATATGTTTTAGATGTGATAATTATTAAGGAGACTAACCATCATGGATAGGAGGATCTTTCCTAAAGGGATAATTATTGTGGCGACTAATCATCACTGCAAGGAGGATTTTTTTTGATAGAGATTATTGAAATGAAAACCATCATGGCTTGGATGATATATTTTAGAAGGGATAATTGAGGAGACTAATCACCACGGCTAGGAGGATATTTTAGAAGGGAAAATTGAGGAGACTAAACATCATGGCTAGGAGGAATTTTTTGGAAGGGATTATTGAAATAAAAACCATTGTGGCTTGGAGGATATTGTTTTAGAAGGGATAATTAAGGAGACTAACCATCATGGCTTGGAGGATATTTGTTAAGAAGGGATAATTGAGGAAACTAACTATTATGAATGGGAGAATTTTTTTTAGAAGAAATTATTGAACGCACAAACCATCACGGCTTGGAAGCTATTTTTTTTAGAATGGATAATATTTTAGGATAGTAATCATCATGGCTTGGAGAAATTTTTTTTAGACGAGATTATTGAACAGACAAAGCATCACGGCTTGGAAGATATTTTTTAGATGAGATCATTGAGGAGGATAACCATCATGGCTAGGAGGATATTTTTAGAAGGAATAATTGAGGAGACTATGGCTTGGAGGATATTTTTTTAGAAGGGATAATTGAGAAGCCTAACCATCATGGCCAGGATTATTTTTTTTCGTAGAGGTAATTGAATGACGTTTTCTGGTTTCTAATTTTGATCAAAAATATTAAATGCATAGAAAAAAAGGAACAGTCTCCTACCAAATCACTGCTCTATTCTGATGCTTGAATGAAGAAAATTTTAACAGACACTCACCTAAGCACAGTTCTTGAATTCTCTCGCGGAAGCACTCTTCAACACTTGAGCGGATTGCTGGCTGAAAAAAATACCAACAAAAATATGAGTCATTAAAAATCCTCTAGGAGATAACTTGGAGTCTGGTGGGGAGGCATAGCTGAATTCCACAAGTACAATACGGCCAAAAAAATGTCTGTACAGTGAAAATGTAATTTGGGTTGACTATTTATCTCAAATGCGTTCTCCAAAAATCAAATCTATCCATGAATTCTACAAAATGCATCCAGCTATTGAACTTGTATAAAACTGTGTGCATCATCATGATCCAGTGCGTTTGTGTTTGCGCCCTCTAGTCTATTCTGACCAGTGACACTTTTATCCTGCAATGCTTAAAAGTAACTTGATGAAACCGGAATGGCGCACTGTGAACTATAGCAAAATGCCAGTTGAACAACAAAGTTCAAAGGCACTGAGAATATCCACAAATAATAACACATATAAGACCGGCATTTTGAGGTGTCCGGATACCTGTATACGTTCTTCCGTGACCAACTTCCGCATAACTTTTCATTCTGATTGAGTTTGAGTGATATCCGGAAATAATATGAGTACATTGCACTAGGATTTCATGTTTGGAAATTTAAACGATAAAGTCAATAGGGAAAAAAGGAGGCAAAAAATAAGAGTGTGCTTGATCATGCCAAAAATATTGGCCAGGTTATAAAGAGTCCAGGTTTTGAGAGACTTTTTTTTGGAAACCGAAAATGTGAAACACCGATTTGTAGTTCCTCTGAAATATTATTTTGAATGATCAATACATCTTTACTGTTCTGAATCACAGCAGGGAACTTGATGTTTTATACTTGCGAAAAACTGCGGTCAGAAAACAGTCCAACCTAACAGTCGAACCTAAATAAAAAAGCCCATAAATGTGACTTCGTAGTGTATTATCCATATCGACAAGAATCCAAATGATTTTTGTTCAAGAAGTAAAGAAACCAGTAAGTATTTGGACAATTTGTTTTTGAGAGTGCACAATGGAAGTAGTAGCGGAAATATTGCCAGACAGGAATTCCTCATTTTTATTGCCTTGAAATTTGAACTCGCAAAACCGTGGTCTGCATCCGCACCAACTGTTTACATTATAAGAGCTGAAATAAAATAGCTCGATAATTTACAAAAGTGTTTGAAATTAACTCTTTCAGACGGGCTTAGTGAATGTTATGCACAAACAAAGTCCGTCTGAACAAGTTAATTTCAAACACATTTGTAAATTATCGCAATACTTTATCAACTCCAAAGTGGTCGTTGGGAAAAGGCACAACTTCTGGATCGGAATTAGCGCGCTGGCTTTGCTGTTAGCAGACGTGTATCAGAGTCATAGTGAAATGAAAAAGAACAATTTGTTAATAAAAATCTTGGGTTTTTTTTTCAGTCCTCAAGCTACCACATTTTCACAAGCACACAAAGACGGGAAAATATCAAGCCTACCACCGCGCTCGCTGTTTGGAGAATCATTGAATCAGCAACATTCAACAAAATCTGAATCCCGCATTGATTCAAACACATTTGGGCAAAAGACAACAAATGTCTTCAGAAGAAAAATGATTGTTTCAAACACTCACCGAGCAAAATCTTGTTCTTGCAGTCAGTTCTCTCTCTGGTTGTCGTCTGAAGGTGACCTGTGGTTGATATGAAGGGTGGACGGCCCCACATGTCTTAAATAGTGCCATCGATTTCTTGAGCAGTGACTAAAAACTCGGACCTGGATTGTGATTGCATGGCTCCTGTGCGCTGTCAATCACACATCACCGACTCGCTTCATATTAATGATATGAAAGCAATGTTAATGTCGTTGAGGCTATAAAGTCACCATAAAAAACTAGTCACCGAGATTGAAATGGCCGCTTCTTATTGGTGGATATTGTATGGATGTCGGTGACACATCCAAACATGGAATTTATGATTGACACACACAACCTGTCAGTCACAGACCACTCACTTGTGGTCACCGACTTGTCGTCACCGACTTGTCACCGACAAACTGTGATTGGTGGATAGACAAGTGACGTATACACTGGCCGTGATTCATTCAATGTACAGTTGGCGCTTCAGTCTATTAAATTGTGTGGATATATTCGGGATTATATGAGGAATTAAATCGTACTCAAGCCAGCGGCGAACCTTGGGTTTTACTTAGGGTAGGGTACCTGGGGTGCGTTATTTTTTTCGAAGGCTGCAATAAATGCAAAATAAACGTATTATTACAACAGTTAATGTTTTAATTCAGGTTTTCAAAATGGGGCGGGGGAGGGCTGGGGCCGGCTTCCACAGGGGGTGGGGTATATGCCCCGTGTCCCCGTAGTTATGCCCCTGAGGTAGGCTTTGCTCCTTGATTGGGACTTTGAGGAAATAAAATACAGTTAAATAAAGTTCCATGAACTTTACGCATCATATACGGCCCGTGTATAATCGTGGCCTTCTAAATGTGGAAAAGGTTTTTACACTTTAATATCTCCCAGTTCGAATAATCATTTCCAGAAATGTTAGAATGCATGACCGGTGATGATGGACCTAAAAATCAAACGTTCACTACTTAAAATAATGACACAGTTCCAAAAAAGCATGTAAAGTGATTTAAAATCCCCCCCATATCAACGAGAAAGGCTTGTATGGAACGACCAGACTTCCTACATTTGCTAGTTTGTGGCCTCCGCATAAAGCGCACGATTCACCCTGAACTAGCCCGGTTGATATCCGGACAAATCACACCAGAGTTTGCCATTCTGTATTGCGAGCCACCTCGATTTATAATAATCTCTGAAGCAATGACGTAGCGACGATGGGGGTGGGGTGGGATAGTTGAACGACCACATGCCCCCCTTCCCCCTCCCTCCCCCATACCAGTGGGACCATACCATACACGTAAATGACAAAGCCACTTGTCTGATTAGGGGCCTTACATGGCTTTGTTCCGAACCGGGCACGAAGCCTATGTTTACAAAACGACCGAAAGTCACCGAGGTCATGATGAGACATACCGGGGTTTCCCAAACTCCGGCTTCGTTCCGTAAACCAGTTTCGGACATGGGGTTTGCCATAGAGCTGGATCCGGTATTGGAGTGAAGCTAGGATTTGGAAAACCTCGCTTGTAGCTCACTCGACGCATGTAGTCGTGTTCCCTAACGTGGCGCACTTCGAAGCTTACCCAACTTTCCTCGTGTAGTGTTGCCAAACCTCTTTGTTGATAAACCTCAAATTCATGCAGTGAAATGCTGGTACTTTTACCTTATTAATGTTTACTATTTAACCTCTGTGAACAATTTCGGTTTCATAAAATTTAATCCGAAATGCAAAAACGGTCGCGTCCGGAAATTGGGCACAAATTGGCGGAGTGTTCCCTAACGTGGCGCACTTGAATAAATCTCAGAAAAATCCAAATTAACATTTAAGAATTTCTGTAAACTTGATAAATTCAGATAAATCATTATTATATTTACTTACAAACCCAGCCAGATGTTTGTCAGAAAATTATTTTCTTATTTTCGGGGCATTTTCAAAGGGTTCACTTTGCACTTGAAAATAAAATCGGAAAATCACGCCAAAATATTTTTTTCTTTTAACTTGTAACGGGTAAATAAACTCGCGATTTATGAACGGGAGTGTTAAGAACTTGATGAAATTTCACTTTCTTGGAAATTTCAGTTAAAACTTTTGCTCTAGCTAGGCGCTACAGGCGAAAAATGAAAGTGCGCCACGTTAGGGGCCGCGCCACGTTAGGGTACATGAACAATACTGTCTAGTCTCCGTTCAAACGGCTCGCTGTTTCGCCACTCGGTTAACTACCGCCGCAATCTCTGGTTAATATTTGCGGAACCACCAACTTGGAAAGTTGGAAAAGCTGGGGTGGAGGGGTTGGGCTGGACGCTAGCCCAGTGGACTCCTCCGTTGTGTACAATGCAATGTAGACGACGTCCAACCTGGGCTAGGCTGGACGCCAACTGACTATTGAGGGCACTGTTATGAATTGCACAGACTTGCACAACAAATACACAACAACCAGACACTATGCCAGATGGAGCAAAATTGTTGTTCACAAACATGACAAAGTGGAAGGAACTGAAGGTGATATTCGATAAGGAAATAGCCGCAGCTGTGGAGAATGAAGCGATTTTGGCAGAAGGAATCCCTCGGTTGGACTGGGGTTATCGTGATGATGCTAGCTCTTGCTAGATAGAGTGTTCGAGATAGGTCAGCAAATTATGTCGGGTGGGATTCGGGTGTTCAAAATCATGGTCATGGTTACTCCTTGCCCATAAATGTGGCCTATTTACTGGACTGCCTCCGTAAACATAGGCCACACATCCTCATGTACAAAAAACGTGTCGACTTTGCCAAATTTTGATTTTCACATTTAGGCTTACTTTGTAGATTTTTTTTGCTTTAGAAGCATTCTGACCCTCTATATGGGCTAATCAGAAAGTGCTGCCTTTTTCAGATGTTTAATTTTTGTGAAATTTCATGTTGCAATTTTGATAGGCAAACGTGTGCAAATGTATCCGGAAATTTCACGAAAAATGGACATCTGAAGAAGGCAGCACTTTCTGATTAGCCTATATAGAGGGTGAGAATGCTTCTAAAGCAAAAAAAACGTAAAAAGAAAGCCTAAATATGAAAATCAAAATTTGGCAAAGTCGACACGTTTTTTGTACATGTGGATGTGTGGCCTATGTTTACGGAGGCAGTCCAGTAAATAGGCCACATTTATGGGGCTAGGTTACTCCTAGAACTATGTAGCCCCATAAATGTGGCCTATTTACTGGACTGCCTCCGTAAACATAGGCCACACATCCACATGTACAAAAAACGTGTCGACTTTGCCAAATTTTGATTTTCACATTTAGGCTTACTTTGTAGGTTTTTTTTTGCTTTAGAAGCATTCTTACCCTCTATATAGGCTAATCAGAAAGTGCTGCCTTTTTCAGATGTTTAATTTTTGTGAAATTTCATGTTGAAATTTTGATACGCAAACGTGTGCAAATGTATCTGGAAATTTCACGAAAAATGGACATCTGAAAAAGGCAGCACTTTCTGATTAGCCTATATAGAGGGTGAGAATGCTTCTAAAGCAAAAAAAACGTAAAAAGAAAGCCTAAATATGAAAATCAAAATTTGGCAAAGTCGACACGTTTTTTGTACATGTGGATGTGTGGCCTATGTTTACGGAGGCAGTCCAGTAAATAGGCCACATTTATGGGGCTAAGAACTATGAGGCTCCACGCAGTGGAGCCTCATAGGTTCAGAACCCCGCAAAATTGTTGTCAGCACAAAACACTAATTAAGTACAAAAACGTCCATCCCAACCAAGCTTTTTCCCACAGAACCGCTGCACAGTTTGCCCCTAAACTCCGTACAATACCTCATGACATACTCACGTTATGTGCACCCAACAAACTTCGATGGATTCTGTCTGTTTTTCAGCAAAAATGATGAAAAATATGCCCTTTCCGCACTGAGCCAACCTAACACTTGAAACGAGCACGCGCGCAGAATGATCGCAGTCATTTTCGGTTCGATCGCTCGGAGCGCGCCGCGGGGGGGTACGTACTTGCACTTGTACGCATGCGCATACTATCGTTCCGCTCCTAATACATTATACCCCCCGCGGCGCGCTCCGAGCGATCGAACCGAAAATGACTGCGATCATTCTGCGCGCGTGCTCGTTTCAAGTGTTAGGTTGGCTCAGTGCGGAAAGGGCATATTTTTCATCATTTTTGCCGAAAACAGACAGAATCCACCGATGTTTGTTGGGTGCACATAACGTGAGTATGTCATGAGGTATTGTACGGAGTTTAGGGGCAAACTGTGCAGGGGTTCTGTGGGAAACAGCTTGGTTGGGATGGACGTTTTTGTACTTAATTAGTGTTTTGTGCTGACAACAATTTTGCGGGGTTCTGAACCTATGAGGCTCCACTACGTGGAGCCTCATAGTTCTAGGAGTAGGTCATGGTGTTTGAAGGTTCAAGTGTAGTCCGCGGACCGTAGCCTAACTTGGAGTTGGACCCTAGCCGGCATAAATGTGGCCAATTTACTGGACTACCTCCGCAAATAAAGGCCACACTTCCACCATGTCCATCATCAGACTGGGACCGTGAGTGCATAAAAACGTGCAAAATTACAACTGACGTTTTTTTACTCACCATTTGGCTAATTAATGCCCACACAACACATACATCAAAATACTATAGTTGCAAGCGTGTCACCTGCGAAATCTAAAATCCAATTTTAAGGCAAGTTTTTGGCAGTTCAAAAACCATCCACGTCATTCTCCATGCTTTAGAAATGTATGTCTGATTCCCGGTAGCATAAAATGGTACGACAGTAGAGCGCGTAATGAATATGCATGACTATGACGTCACTAGAAGCTCATGAGTAATATATCACGCACGGTAGTGATAGATATACATGTAGATGTAGTCCGAGTAACTTGGACCCAACTTATCGCCTTTTTTAACATTTGGACATGGTCTGGCGATATGTCCAAATGTTAAAAAAGGCGATAAGTTGGGTCCAAGTTACTCGGACTAATGTAGATGCACACTGTATGTGCTGCATCCCACTTACCGATAATCATCAGATTTAACAAGTCCTCTTTCTACGGTCGCGCCGCCACCCTCTCGTGTCGCCCCACTTGATGACCATCGGTAAGTGGGGCAACAGTAGAGGGTGGCGGCGCGACAGTAGAAAGAGGACTTGTTTTTTAATCGATGGCCAAATGAACATAACGCCCTCTGTTAAAGCTATAGTCCATCATTTGCAGCCATCCGAAAAGTAACTGGCGTAATTACTGTTGAAAAACAAACTTGGTTGAAAGATAGTAAGGGAACTAAACTCCCTGAGAAATTATTCTTTCTGGGAAGCTGTCATTTTGAAGTAATCAACGAAAGAAGGCATTTCCAACGGTGATTCTTAAGAAGCACCGTAGGAAAATTTAAATTAGTAGAAAAAAGACTGGCACCTGAAACAACCAGTCCAACACAGCTTCAGTACTGCATCAATCAACCATGCCAAAAGAATTAAAGAAACGTGTGGCATGAAGCGGGAACTAGTCTCAATTTACTACACATTTCTCCGTAGTCAAGCCACCAGACTATTGACACTGAATGAAGAGGTCAGTCTTTTCAAATAGTTGGACCATATGGTCATGATGGTTGGACATGTACCAGTCTAGTATTTAGTCCCATTTTGAAATCACTTGACTTCCCTCTCATGTGCAAAATATTGAAGAAAAATCTCCTTTAAAAATTGAATTGAGTCTCCAAACTTGGTTGGTGCAATACTGAGGACATTTTCTTTGCCCGTTTTGTTTTGCACGTTTCAGAGCACTCCAGAGCCCTGTCTGCTGTAAGTGTAACTTAGCCCTAGTCCTAGCCCAGGTTGGACTCTGTTGTGTACATGCAACGGAGTCCAGGGTATGAATCTCTCCTGCCATAGCGAAACAAGTTTTAACACATTTAGTATTAGTAAATATTGCTTGAGATTATTTATGCTTATTGAATTCTTCTCATTGTCTTTGGGTAATGTATTTTTTTTTTCATTAGAAAATTGACGTGACAGGTCACACAGTGGATGATTTGGTGAACAAGAGAATAGAATACCTTCAGCCAAATCCAGGTAAGAACCAAAATTGAAACATCATTGACGCTAACCTTCCCAAATCCTCCAAAATCCTATTTGCAAAATGTAGGCTTTTGCAGGATTGAGGCTATATGGCAAAAATGTGTGCCTGATTTATGAGGATGCACTGTGTCAAGGTCTTGGGCCGGATCTTCCCTGAGCTCAGGGAACCAGACTAGCTGGCTTGCATCCACTCACAGATGTGTAACCGCTTGCCAAAAAAATGCGGACTAAATAAATTGGGTAAATTGGGGCACTATTTGGACAAATCAGTTTCTTCCAACGATGGTCGGCCGACCATCTTTTGAAATCAATACAGAAATTTCACTTTTCTTAAAAAATGACAGCACACCAGGTGCCATGATTTCACAGGATGTCTGAGACTGTCATTCACCTACAGTCAAGTAAAGTATTTCATAATAATTTGGTAGTTTTGTTTGTTGATGTTTGCAAATGTCGTATATTACCTTTAATTGTAACCTTTGGAATAATTACGTTTGGGGTGACTATAGAACACCGGTTTGAATCGGGTCTAAGTATTCACTTCAAACAAACCAAATAGAGATACATCTTCTATTTGTGTGCTGACCCTAATCAATCGTATTGTCTTTCCTGAACAGTCTCCAGAGCCATGAGCAAAGTCCGTGGTCAGAACAAAGGAGGAACCAAGCCTCAACAACCCGTAGGATTCCTGGGAGAAGTCATGCTGAAGAAAGGCAGAGAATTAGGAGAAGATTCAACGTTTGGTGAGCAAGCTTCAAGATGTATTCTCTTTCCTTCTGTGGTAGACTGATCATAAAGCTCTCAAAAAGGTGCTCTAATCAGTGTTCCAATCCACCAACATAGTACCATGAGTATTGTGTAATTTATGTAGGGCCCAGCACTTCAGATATGCAAGGCCAAGTAAAGAAATAACCCAGTTTCTCGTAGCTGCCCGCTGCCTTTTTTTGCACCCACTTTGTATTTTTAAAATTTTTTTATTTATAAATGCATGCATTGCAATATACAGGTGAGTCAAGAAAGATGAAACCCAAATAGCAGGACCAATTTTTGAATGAAGTTTTGCCTGTAGCACTTTCCAAATCTAGGATATGAAGGCCCAATCAGTGGGCTTTGTTTTAGCACAAGAATCATTCAAATCACTCATGAACTTTTCAAATTGCTTAATTTTCAACACAAACGCTGTTTTAAAAGTTCTGTCCATGGATCACAAAAAGGTCAGTGTTCTTTCAATAAAATGAAAACAATTCACATGCATCCCTGTGAGAATTGTTATCACTTTGCTGCAAGAACACTTCCTATTTTTGTGATATGTGGACAGAACTTTAAAACGGCGGATGTGTTCAAAATTTTGTAACTTGAAAAGTACATGAGTGATCTGAATGATTCTTGTACTAAAAGAAAGTTTAATGACTGGGCTTTCATATATCCTGGATTTTGAAAGTGCTACAGGAAAAACTTCAAACAAAAATTGGTCCAGCCTTTTGTGTTTCGTTTTTTTACTCGCCCTTTATTTGGCAAATTTGTCAATTGTCTGTTTATTTGTTTCCAACAATATTGTAGCTACATGTACTAGTACAGCAGATAGGCGATGGGATTGTGCCTTTGATGATACAAGCATGGCATTTGGCACACAGTCAGAGTATGTCATGAGAAAGATATTTGGCCATAGGGCCATCGCAGATTTGTCCTTTGAAAAAATATAGACAAATCCGAAGGCAGCCATTTTCTGCGGTGTCGCAATGTTTGCGCGAGTCGCACTCAGGTAGGGGGTGTGCTCTAGGCTCTTTTGACCAATAAGAATACCAAAATGCACGCGCGCCTCGTCTTTAAGAACGCGTTCAGTATGCGCATGAGCGAGACACCACCGCAGTAAAAACCTGCTAATTCTGGTCGCCAGATTCCACTATAGGTAGTAAAATGACCAATGGCAGCCATTTTGAAAATTTTGAATATTGCTTGTTAACTAGATTTTTTCAAAGGACAAATCTGTGATGACCCTTTTATAAGACATACTCTGACTGTGTGCCAAATGCCATGCTTGTATCATCAACTTTAGGCACAATTCTCCCAAATATTTCCGCTGAATAATGCATTTCACAGACCATCCCAGCTCCCGTGGTAAACATAGCCCAGCTGTTCTCATTTTGGTGGAAACATCAGAACAATAAAATCTTGCCTTTTGTTTTTTTGGATACAGGTACGGCGATGGTCGAGCGAATTGCTGAGGCAACTTTCTGAAGTCAAGGACGCCTTTGATCTGAACGTCAGACAGAACTTCCTGGATCCCCTGGATCATCTCAAGAACAAAGATCTGAAGGAGATCAACGTGAGTTCCATCTTACAAAATCTAACATCACCCATTATCTGGTTGATTCTGATAGAATCAGGACTGTGTTGCACAGCCACGTTCCGGGAAATTCAAGCACAAATTAGGGAAAATGGAAAAGCATAAAGCCACGTCAGAATGAAGTGGCTACGGCTAATACATTAGTTGCACCTATTGAAGCAGATGAAGCCACTTCCCATGTGGGCTAGTGTTAGTCGTAGCCATGTCATTCAGACATGGCTTATATGCTCACTAACAGAAGGGTTAACCAGGGTTACTGGAAATTACATTCTCATACAGCGTAATCCGGCAAACAAAGTTAAAAGCCATTTTTGAGGTCGCGCCACGACTACGTGCACGCGTTCTTAAAGACGAGGCTCGCAAATGTTTTGGTAGAAGGAGTCCGGAGTGCGCGATTCACGTGAGCCTAGTGCCTCCGCATTTATTCTGAGTTATCCTGTTCACAGACAAACCAAGGCCGATGAAAACATGTACCTCATGGTGGAGGTAAAAAAAAGCAGACAGGAAACCGTTTTTTTTTTAACTCTGTCTAATAATGCATTTCATAGACCATGCATTTCATAGACAATCTCAGCTCCCAGGGTATACTTAGCACAGCTGTTTAGTTTTGGTGGAAACAACAGAACAATAAAATGTTGTTTTTTATAGGTATCATTAAAAAAAAATTGTTTTGGTTATTTTTTGGATACAGCTACGGCGATGGTCGAGATAGGAGAATCACTGAGGCAACTTTCTGAAGTCAAGGGCGCCTTCGATCTGAACGTCAGACAGAACTTCTTGGATCCCCTGGATCATCTCAAGAACAAAGATCTGAAAGAGATCAACGTGAGTTCCATCTTACAGAATCTGACAGAATTTGGTTGATTTTGATAGAAGCAGGACTGTGTTGCACAGCCACCTGCGGGGAAATTTAGGCACAAATTGTGGCCAATCTGGAAAAAAATTGATACAAGACAAGTGATCGATTACTGGTTGATTTGGGTTGTAACTTATGCCTGCGTACTTTGGGTCATTCGATAAATTTGGGGTCCACTTTTTTCCTGTCCCTGTTACATCTGACATCTGTGATTTTATAATTCTGATGCACTCCTTAATGCAGTCGTCCTCCAAGGGTGATTATGAATAGCAAACTACCTACACAACGAATACAAAATTGTTTAAAGTCATTCTTAACCCTAACTCCCTGGGCATTTTTGCGATGATGATGCAAAATCCTCCAACTGCCTCCATGTCAAAATTGCATGCAGCCTCAATCCTGCAAAATCCTTCATTATTTCTTGAATGTGATCCGTGGAAGAATGATCACTGCCTCAATCCTACAAAATCCTCCAGCAATCACTGTCAATATGTTGAGGCAGAGCCAGTGACATCCTGGAGCAGTGCGGAGGACTTCAAGTATAACACAGCTGAGCATCAACAAACACAAGGCCCGGCCCAATACCTTGACACAGTGCATCCTCCAAACTTAGTTACACATTTTTGCCAAACAGCCTCAATCCTGCAAAATCCTCCATTTTGCAAAAAGAATTTTGGAGGATTTGGGAAGGTTAGGGTTAATGCAGTCGTCCACCAAGAGTGATTATGTGATGCAGACAACCTACCCAACAAATTGTTGAAGTCATTCTTAATGATACGGCAAATGACATGTTCAGAGATAACAGGAACTCGAAAATTGTCACACTTTGACCCATAATTTATATAAGGTGCCTTACAGCAATGTGCAAATGTCTCTTGTCAAACAATACATTAACTTTCTCCCTAATGTTTCATTTCTACAGCACCATCGGAAGAAGTTACAGGGGCGACGTCTTGACTTTGACTACAAAAAGAAGAAGCAAGCAAAAGGTAGGCGACACTGAGATTATCTCAACTCCATCATATTCAAATCATCTTTCATTAATAAAATCATAACTTTAACAAAAATAAACCATCAGACTTCCAAAGTATTATTGTTAACCTGACACTAAATTTATCATTATTAATTGTCATAGAGTGTGTCCCAAAAAAGTGTCTGTGAAAAAAAGTCTGATGTGGTTTGGGATTGAAATAATTTGCCCTTGAGCATTAAACCAAGGTCTTGCCGTGATGACTGATAGCCAGGCAAATGATTCCAATCCCAATTGCAGCCCTTTTCACAACATGCATGATTTTACACAGCTTACTTAACACAGCACTGAAATTGATTAAGGCAAGGAACTTGGTCACAGTGTCCCAAAATGTTGTTGTGATCAATTGACAAGTGTGCAGTGATGCGTGACTGAAATTAAATGAAACTCATCGGGGTTGAGGCCAAGGCTAAGGAGTATCTGCACAATCAAACTTTTTCAAAATGGACTTCATGGTTTTGTATTTTTAAAAAAAATAGTCAGACGGACATTTCTTTTGGACATACTGTATAATGCGAATAATATTTGTTTGCACTAAAAGAAAAACAAAAATTGCATTTAAAATAGTGTTCCTTGCAAGCCTTCAATTGTGGTTTAGATTGTTTGAGGACTTAGTTTAGACAGTCGAGAAAAAGTTTGAACTTTGTGTCAACCATATTCACTCAGCGGCCAATATCTGATCTGCCAAATATTGTTTCCAAAAGTGGATATTGTCATCGGGAACTGAACTTTGTTACTTTGATCGATAGGCCTAACTGTCTCTAATAGAAGAGTTTAATCATGAAATCCTTAAAATTAACGTCGCTATGAAAAATTTTCCACACCTTTGAATTCAACATCATTTTTTTTTTCACCACTTACTGTATTAATGTTTTACTTTCATTTTTCACTGTGCATCATCTACATACTCATCAGCATTAGCAGGTTTGGTCGGTATGTCAATAGTCTAGTTCCTAGACTCGTCATGAATGGTCCTTTATTTTGCTTAGCACCCATAGTATACACCCATAGCTCAGTACACTTTTGAACTAACAATAAGCGAAATTGTCTGTGAGTTTCAAAAATGAGAATAGATAGTGTATTTGACCTTTGTTAATGCACAATATTACCTTGTGCTTTCCCTACAACAATATTGTGAATGTGTGTATGTAGAATGCTAGATGCTTAAGATTTACAACCGTGATAAATGTCCATGTAATAGATTAACCTCAGTCCACATGTACGTGCAGGCTTTTAAGTATTCCTACTTTTCCTAGATATTTTTTTTTTTACCGTGCTCCATTTTTTCCTACTTTTTTCTTGATTTTTGTCCCACAACTCTGAAGAAATTTAATCTCATTGAAAACTTTCATGGCAGTGTTACACACTGTCAAATCACACAATGAAGGGCTTGGGCGCAGGAGTACTGCAACTGTACTTCCACGAGCTTAGTTGAGGATGGAGCACAAGTGTTGTGAGTACAGAACATGCCAAATGAGGCTTATGATGCTGTGGGCATGGGCGAGCATCAACGAAAACTACCCCAGAAAGCCCACTACAGTCCTACTTTTATCCTGAGTCTGTCCTCCAAAATCCGACTTTTGTCCTGTTGGTTTTTGTAAATTTTGACCTTACTTTTCTCCTACTTCTTCACCTGGGTCTGCTTGAAAGCCTGTACGTGTATCGTACTATCATGACGTTCTATTTTGAAGTGTGTTTTAAATCAAATTAGGTTAACTGCCCTTCAACGACGTTTAAACACTGTATACTCAGTGGGTAACACACCGAGTATACAGTGTTTAAACGTCAGTGAAGGGCAAAACCTAATTTGATTTATATCACCCCGATGCAAAATTCCATCTTATAAAAGTGTGTTTTAGTTAGTTAACCAGCTACATGTCCCTAATAAACGTCTACTCCTTCAGGATTGGTCTAGACAGCCTCCGGGATAAAAAAACGACCAAACTGAATACAAAGGAATCCAACGGCTGCTTAGATTAATGGTCTCCATGCGCAAACAGGAGAGGGAGCTATTTGATCACTTTCGATAGTCCAGTGGATGGGGCACACTACGTATAGCGCATGGTACCCTGACTACTTTCATTCCCAATATGCACAAAGCCATAGCGTCTTCCTGTGGCGTCAGGCGTCGTTGGCAATGCGTTCAAATGTCTCTCCCAGTCGTCTCTCCGACCCCAACTCTCCCTTTCTTACCGTTGAGGGGGTACTTGTGCGAAGAGCCCATTGGTCTATTATCCTATGATGACATCATGTTTCTATTTTTACTTTCCATGTACCTGTAAAAACGTTTTCGTCGGTTCCTCTCAGCAGCAGGTGGTATGTCAACACCGATTTTGTAGCGTAGCATTTCGTAGAAAATATTGTGGTGAAATAGATCAGAATTAATTGAGGATTCAGAAAATACAGTATAAGGCTAAAAATCCGTGTGTCCGTCATGCGTAGTGCGCACTTCCTGATGTGTAAAAATCAGTTGTTTGATAAGCAATGTGCATACATACATAGGTCCATGTACCTGTATTGCGCATTGCGCTATCCCTGCTGCGTTAAGACCAGTCATTGTGGGAATATGAGCTTTTACGTCGGTCAAGTGTGCCGAGAAATACGTACTCGTGGATTTTCAGAGTACGCATCGCGGATACGCAACTGGTATGCAAAACGCAATACGCACATCAAAAACGGACACATGGATTGTCGGCCTAAAGCGTATCAAATTTGGCCAGCAGTCTGGGCTATAGAGTAGGCAGTAGTGCTATATATTTGTAGATTTCGCCGTGGGTGCAGAGTCGAAAATGAAGGGAAAAGGAAAAAGCGTAAAGCCACGTCAGAATGAAGTGGCTACGGCTAATACATTAGTTGCACCTATGGAAGCAGATGAAGCCACTTCCCATGTGGGCTAGTGTTAGTCGTAGCCATGTCATTCAGACATGGCTTATGCTCACTAACAGAAGGGTTAACCAGGGTTACTGGAAATTACATTCTCATATACAGTGGAACGTTGCTATACCAAACACTGCTATTTTGAAATATATTATCCCAGATTTCTAAAGCTCGGTAGTCATTTTTTTGAAAATCAAAACTCAGCGATTAGAGTTCACTTTGTCATTTTGCAGTTTTGGTTTTGATGCTAGCTTGTGCATGTTACTTCCTTTATTTTGTTTGGCATTTCACGGGAACGTCCTCATGAAACTTGCATGTTTTGTTTTTAAACATCCTGCTTGGAACACTAACAGCATGTCATAGAAGGAACAAACGTAGCCAGCATTTTCACTTTGCCTGCATGTTTAAGCCAGCTGCTATGTTTTCTTGATTGGAGATTATCATGCCTTTTTTAATTTCATTTTTTTTCATTTTATTTCAAACTCATCCAAATCGAGCAACAGTCTAAAGACCAAAAATGTCTGATTTACTGGGGGATTAAATAAGACAAAACTTTGTTATTAAAAAAATCCAAACAATATATTCAAAAAGAAAACAAAGTTGCATTGGAAGATGTTCAGATTGACAAAAAAATGGTAAACTGTAAGAGTGTTTTCAGTTTTAACATCAAAAGACATATTGTGTTACAAGTTTTAGAATGTAATTTGTAACTGTTGTAAATTATCGTGTCTACTAAAGAAGGACAACTACTGGCAAAGAGTTAATGTTGGTTGTAGTTGATTCTGTCAGAAATAACATGAATTTGTATATATGGAGGTATCATGAATATTCATTACATCTCATACATATTAATGAGCCTGTTTTTGCATTTTGTTGGTCAATATTCAATGGCATTGATGAAAAAAATTGACCCAAATCATTTTTGCGTGGACTCAAACTTGGAAAAGTGTAAATAAGTGACTTTTCCGAGGACGAAATTGAGAATGTCTAAGTGTTAAATATGTGTGAGTTGTAATAAGTACGGAACTTTGTTATGCAGCTGATTTCACAAAACAGTGCGTAACTTACGCCATGCGTAGGACTTACACGCAACAAACTTATTGCGCGGCCACGCAATGAACTTACGATCGATTTCACGAAAGTTGGCGTTCATGGGCCACGTTTTAAACAATCTAAACATCTTGGACGAGGATAATAACAGCATTTCATGGAAGAAATGTTTGTGTATGATTTGTTCGTTCATGAAGCAGTTGTTGAATCACTTCCGCCCGCCATTTTGAAAAAAAAACCTGGATTAATACAAAAAATTCTTAAAAAGCAATCAAATTTAATAGACGAATGAAGTATACAAAATGTAGCTCCATGGAATGCCATTGGAAGCTATTGAGCTGAGTGAGAATTACAGATTACACACAGGCATTCAAAAACAAATGAGATTTCAATCATTTGAGTCAAGACTGAAACAGTATTTTTACTGTCAGATTTTGTGTTTCAATTACGAGGAACAAGTCCACTCTTTTTTTCTGAAATATTGATGGCAATTTTTGTCCGTTTTTGTCCGTTTTTCCATTCATTCATGGAGGTGGGAAAACGTTTATGTTTCATGGTATTTAATGGGTATTTATTTGTTTGTAGAATGATAAATGATCAGTGGTGGACAACTGAATTTTGGATCATTGTATCAAAATAGTCATTACTTGGGAATAGAGTATGCAAATTACGTGAAATTTTCACAGTTACTAGTCAATAACAAGTACTTTACCCCTATTTTTATTAAACAGAGCGAGCCACATATTTTTTGAAATATGTTTTTAATTTGGTCACTTTCTTTATGACTCATTGTGTACATGGTGACGGATTAACTCTAACTCCCTAGCATGATGTACCAGGAACCATACCCATCCTGGCAAATTCCAACACCATATGGGAAACTGCACACACATATTTCTGACTTTGATTCTGGAGGTGTGCCAACCCAATGTAAAAGACAGTCAGTTTAAGGGTACTGTACCCATCCTGACAGATTCCCACTAAACATGCCATTGGGGTTTGATGGGTTGAGTTCTGTTAGGGTTAATGCATGCTTGCATGATGCAGCAATTATACTACATTTCCACACCAGGAAAATACTGGCATCTTGGATAATTCTGAGCCGATATTTCTGACTTTTGTTCTCATCAATCTTGTTTTTGTTTGTGTTGCAGGAAGCACAATTCCTGAAGAAGAAATCCAATTTGCAGAAGAGAAGTTTCACGAATCTCAGGAGCTTGCTGAGAACGGGATGAGGAACCTCCTTGAGAGTGATGTAAGTACCTGACAAATCGGAGCAAAGATGAGCCAAGATGCACTAGAGCATCTTACTACTCAATCAGATACCACTCATTGAGTCTCAAGAACAACTTTTCACTTTATATTTCTTCGCATTTATTTTGATATTTCTCTCAGTTCAACCATGGAAGAATAATTTATACCGACATTGTATGGGTGAAGAGATTGACGGTTTCCTATTTATTTCTGTTGTGTAAGATATTCTTTAAATTGCCATGTAATTTAATTGTTTTAATGCAATCCTTGAAAATGCACCTTGTTTTCTTTAACAGGTTGAGCAGGTGTTACAGCTTCAAGCGTTAGCCGAGGCACAGCTAGAATACCACAAACAGTCTGCGGAGGTCTTGGAAAGCCTTCTGTCAACACTCAATGAAAGGTATGCCAACAGGGGAAATCTGCCCCCCCCCCCCCACTCACAACAAGTGTCCATGTTTGATAATCAAAAAAAAATGAAGAGAAGTAGGGGTTACTTTTTTCTAAATCGATGCTTCTCGTCATCAACGGATTTGTGAAACTTAAATCAGAAAGAAATATAAAAGGTTAAACAACCCTAACATCAGAGGTCCAGAACATACACCCCACCCACCCCATCCCTCCATCCCCACCCCCACCCACACCCCCACCCCCTCACCTTCTAAAATTTGTATCCTTGTGGAGACATTTCTTTGTTCTCGTGTAGTAAAGTGTTCGATTTTGAAAGTGAAGTTTCAAAACGCTCTTATTTTAACCAAAATGAGTTTCCTTGGCTGAAATTTGGACTTGATATCCCTTTTCTCAAACTCTTCCATTTGCGACAGATCAACCACACCCCCACCTACACCCCACATCCCCACCTACACCCTTGACTTGTGATGACTTTTCTTGTGCTGGACTTGTGATGGACTTGTGATTGACTTGGGATTGACTTGTGATTGACTTGTGATGGACTTGTCATTGACTTGTGATTGACTTGTGATGGACTTGTGATGACTTGTGATGGACTTGGGATGGACTTGTGATGGCCTTGTGACTGACTTGTGATTGACTTGTGATGGACTTGTCATTGACTTGTGATGACTTGTGACTGACTTGTGATTGACATGTGATGGACTTGTCATTGACTTGTGACGACTTGTGATGACTTGTGATTGACTTGTGATGGCCTTGTGATGGACTTGTCATTGACTTGTGATGGCCTTGTGATGGCCTTGTGATGACTTGTGATGACTTGTGATTGACTTGTGATGACTTGTGACTGACTTGTGATGGACTTGTCATTGACTTGTGATGACTTGTCATTGACTTGTGATGACTTGTGATTGACTTGTGATGACTTGTGATGACTTGTGATTGACTTGTGATGACTTGTGATGGCCTTGCGATGGCCTTGTGACTGACTGACTATAATACCCAAACTTGTCAGTTACCATCCTTCTCAATGTTCTGTGATGTTTTCCAGGGTTGAGGAGGCAGGCAGTCGACCCAAATCAGAACGCAAACCCAGAAGTACTTTCAACTCTTACTCCACGAAGAGAGACTCCAGTGACGGAGACGACACCGACGCGTACCCGTCAACGGTGGATTACAACGCACCAGGTAAGTCAACAGGGATCTCATGCTCCAGCTCAGCACACAGTTTGCTTAAGGTTGCAGGCCAGTAAATAGGCCCCAAATTGCCTTCCCTGGCCAAATCACAATTTGAATGCCCTCAATTTGTTTGCTACATGTATTGGAGCATTTTGTGGGCCGTGAACTTGAGGGTTTGTAAAAAAAAAGAAGGGTCCATGCCGTGATGAGGACGAAATTTGGATGAAATTACCAGTAGGCCCAAAATTTGCTCTATTTTGCAATGGAGCATAGACATCGTTTTTCAAAATGGCGATGGACTTCAGGACTACTTTTGTGATATTTATTTCCAATTTCTCAGTACCTGTAACGGCAACGAAGGAACGCTGCAAGGCACTGTACGACTTTGAGGCAGAAAACGAGGGCGAACTGGGGTTTCAGGAGGGCGACATCATCAGCATCGTCAGTAAGATCGACGAGAATTGGATCGATGGAGAGTTAAACGGTCACACGGGATACTTCCCGGCTAACTACGTGGAAATTATCTAACCGGTTTAATCATGGTAGGTGGTAGCGTTACTTATAGTGTTGCAGTTTGTACTTTGTCATCGTGTGGTTGAGTATGAGTGTGAGTTCTTCGCGATGAGTACACGTACAAGTACTTTGTCATCATGAGTTTGAGTATGAGTACGTTGCCATGGGCACAAGGACACATTGAAGTACTTCGTCATCATGAATTCAAATACGAGTACTTTGCCGTGAGTTCTAGTACGAGTACGCATATTCTGGCATGACAAGTATGAGTATGAGTACTTTGCCTGAGTATGAGTCATTTCTATCAGTATGAGTACTACAATACTGGTTACTCACAATGGAACTCTGTGTACAGTAAACAGATACATTGAATAGCGCCCTCTGGAGAGTGGTCCTATGTATATCAGCATAATGTCAATAAGCCTTTTCGGAGTTCCAACTGCGCATTCGTAACCTGTGACAACGCATATTGTTTGTCTCAAATGCCCTTTGACAGTACCCACAATGCACAAACAGCCTTTTTGTAAAGTCAGTGGCGCGATGATGTCAAAGGCCATTTGAGACAAACAATGCGCGTTGTCACAGGTTACGAATGCGCAGTTGGAACTCCGAAAAGGCTTATTGTGTACTTTTTTTTTTTTTTTAAATTCCATCATATTAAGCTATGTATTTCCATAGACGAGATCTCTTAATTGTTAGTTCTTTGTAAGCCTTGGCAGTCTGGTGTTTTCTTTCTTGAAACAACTAAGAATATGTCTTCCCTTTGATTATACCAAATGAGAAATTACCGGTCTGTTGGTATTTAAAAGGAGGCATTATACAACTTGGAACTCTTGAAAAGTTCCCCAGATTCAGTGAATTCCAAATGATGTGGCTACGGCTAGGAAGTACAGGAGTCTATGGGAATTGACCTCAGCCGCTTTCCATAGACGTGGCTACGGCTAGGAAGTACAGGAGTCTATGGGAAGTGACCTCAGCCGCTTTCCATAGACGTGGCTACGGCTAGGAAGTACAGGAGTCTATGGGAAGTGACCTCGGCCGCTTTCCATAGACGTGGCTACGGCTAGGAAGTACAGGAGTCTATGGGAAGTGACCTCAGCCGCTTTCCATAGACGTGGCTACGGCTAGGAAGTACAGGAGTCTATGGGAAGTGACCTCAGCCGCTTTCCATAGACGTGGCTATGGCTAGGAAGTACAGGAGTCCATGGGAAGTGACCTCAGCCGCTTTCCATAGACGTGGCTACGGCTAGGAAGTACAGGAGTCTATGGGAAGTGACCTCAGCCGCTTTCCATAGACGTGTGTGTGATTGCAAGCCGTAGTCAAGTAATTTGAACACAGCCTTGATCAAGGCTTGCTCAAGAGTAGTCTGGTACCGTTTGCAGCACAATGGGGAAAATACTAGGTTGCCATCATGAACTAGCATTTCCATTGACATGTAATTTGTTTGATACAGAACAAGGATAGCCGTGTCTGAATTACTCAGCTATGGCTCATGTGTAATATCAAGCCGTAGTCGTAGCCCAGTAATTCAGACATGGCTAATTATTCCAATTTTAAAGACGCTCCTTAACACACAGGAACTGAACAATTTAAGAATAATTTCTTGATATTATAATTCATTATATCATAATTATACAAATACCGAATGTTACATTACTTGAATATTATGTATAAATGGAGCTAAAATAATTCTTGCGTATCTTTTATTTTTTTTATAACGGAAATCTTAACAAGCAACTGATCATTGTGGTGTTTGTTTTTTTCAATGGTAGAGAAAATTAGAATTGTTTTCTGTTTTGGTAGACGTAGTTTATGTATCATATATAAATAAATAACCTATTTTTGTACAGAACTTAGCTGTGGAGAATGGTTCACACTACAATGTCTGATAGGGAAAAGAGTGGGAAAGTTATCATAGATGTCCAGATTTCAGAGATTCTAGAGCAAACTTTTGTGTCGACTAGACAGGGTTGAACTTTGGGCATTTCATTTGAGAGTTGCCAGTTCAATCTTGCATTGATATGTTTGTCTTAATAAGAAAAGTACTTTATATTTTGCGTTGAAGCTAAAACTGTCTCAAGTCGAGATTGATGGTCTTTATTTTACTAGTATCTTTTTTTTTTTACTTGTGTAGTTATATCCCTGAACTTTATGTACAGTTGACACTCAATGTATAAAGGCAGTGGGGAAATCGATCCCTATTTTTCCTTTTCTGGATGGCATTTGTGAGAAACGTGTTAAACCCGAGATTTTAACCCAAGGTAGTAGTAATGGTACGCTTTTGGAAAGAATGCAGTATCCAGACGCTACTTCTTTGGCTATGCACAAAGTCTATGGAGAGTCTAAGACCACTTTCTAACAAAATTGGACTCACGTTTCTCAGTCCAAGATTCATGTCTTTTCGACATTTTTGCAGTGACTAATTCATTGAGATAATATATGAGGAAAAAATGACATCAGGATGCAACAGTCTTTCCCATATTTCTCTCGGAGTGAAATTTCTTTTCTTTTCTTTACACCTGAGACTCTAACAGAGAAAAATCTATTCAAACTTTTTTTTTCAATCTAAGTGTATTTTTTTTTCACTCTGAATGATCTGTTGCCTACTTTTAGTGGGTAACAGAGTGATTTGTCGGATTAAAAATAAGAATGTTTTTGCAGGTTTTCTGCAAGGTGTGCGTGTATAAGAGATCCCTAACTTGTAAGTTCCTAACAATTATGCATAACTACCCATGATGCATGTACCTTGATGTAAGTTCAGTCTGTCACAAGCCAATGTGGCCCATCAGGCTGGCATTTATCTCCAGTTTCAGTAGCATGAAACGAGAATATTTCTACTCCCCCTGGATGAGATGCCAGTCCATCGCAGGTTACTCCCCAGCTAATGCTGGAACCATTTATACTCCTGGGTGGAGAGAGGCAAGTGGGGTAAAGTGGTTTGCCCAAGGACACAGCATATGGCCAGCAGCTGGATGCTAGACCCTAATGTGTCCTTCAACAAAAATCTGTTGAGATTTGTTGGGTTCCAATAATAATTTCAGTGACAGTTAAATCTTCTTTGTAAACATGTCCAATTGTTCATTCTCGAAGATTCATATAATTGTCAGCGCGGTTACGTAGTAAATAATTTTATACATGTGTACTTTACATGTATTGTCTCTTACATCAAAAATGTTACATAGTGACTTGAAACAATGAGAATCCAATGATTAGAAATTAATGTGTGGTCGACTAATTTGAGTGTTTATGTTTCATTTTAGTATTTTGTTGACTACTTCTTTTTCATGTTTTTATTTTATTTATTTTTTCATTTGATGTGACCCTAATATGAAAATGAAAATTAAGCAAAGGAATTGTCCAGATTTTGTTTTCATGTTGTACATGGATTGGCTCGTCGCAATTTGACGCTGGTTTTGGAGGACTCTTGTAGTCGCTAACACTGGTTCTCGACTTCCTAGTCAGTTCATTGGTCAACTGCACCCTGTTGGATTTGAATGGGTTTTGGAAGCACATGTAAAAATGCGAAGGTTTCAGAGAGAACCATCTGGAAACATTTTCATGTTGTTATTTTAATTATTGATTTTAATTTGTTGTATAATATTGAAAATTATTGGGTTTCTTCACTTGAAAATTGATTAAATTTTGTGAATCAATTCAAAGGAGAGAAATCCCTTTATGTTCTGAATTTCAAATCGTATTTAAGAATGGAAATAAATTCCTTTGTAAATGGTGATCGTGGATGTAGCAAACCGAGTCATTAAGCCGCGCCCACTGCCACGTGAGCATCAGCAACGCATGACCCACTCAACCAATGCTGCAATGCGTGTTCAAGACGCGCGCGTCGTACGCAAATGCACGCGTGTCAGACCACATTAAATCACGGCTGTGATTGGTCAGAATATCATGGGGCGGGGTTTAAGTGGATCAGTTTATTATTTTTGCTGGGTGGGATCGTTGCCTTCCAGTGAAATTGAAATAACCTACATGTATTTCCATTTATGAACGAAGATCATAACCTCAGTTTGTTTATTTTAACACCAAATTCAAACTTGTGGAAAGTCCCAAGTTTCACTATTCCCGTTTTTACCCAAAATTATAAACAAAAGCAAATGCTAGGGGTTAAACTGATTCTTTTTTTACTGAAACAAGGCCAATAAAATGAAATATCTGCAAACGAAAATAATGAACTTTCGGTGAGACGACCAGCGTAAATCAACACAAAAATACTCAATTTCTACACTTAATTCTAAGATTAGAATTTATTTTAGCGATTTATGTCAAAAACGGAGACAAATCTGCCAAATTTAACTAAACTTAATTTTCTTTCAAGAGAGGGCGCGCTACACAAATAGTGGTCACCATCGTAAAGAATGTTCTGTCTTTAAACTGAAAGCAGGAATGCAACTTTCAGAGTTCAAAAACAACACACTCGTTTTCCAGACGATAACTCAAGAAATGCGTGTTGCATTGAATCGATATTTCGTATTGTGATTAAAGGTAACATATATCACAAATCTGTTGAATTTGGAGTGGGATCGTCCGACAATAAAAACAATATAACCAAAATAATGTACTGGGGAAACACGGAGAAAATCCCGCCAATTTATGTCATTTTTTTTTCTTTCACAAGAGGGCGCGCTATTGGTCACCACTGTACTGTGTACGTAAGTACAAAAGTATTGTCAACACGAAAAACCATGCCTCAAGTTCATGACACAAAAACGCTCTCGGTTTGACGATTCCTCACTAAATTCAACAGATTTGTTCAATCATCTGTATGTTTAATCAATTTATTAAATGTCGATTTCATGCAAATATGTATTTCTTGAGTTATCTTCTGGAAACCGAGTTGTTTTTGTGTCATGAAAGTTGACTAAAATCTCCAGTTATTTGTAGCAAGCTAGTTCTTTAACACACTACATTTCCGGAGTATATTAATTATATTTTTGACGGTTTCTCTCCAAATTCGCAAGTGATGTGTTGTGTATGATAACTTATCAGGAGATTTGATTTCAGTCCAATACAACAAGCATTTCTTGAAAAGTCGTCTCCACAACGAGTGTGTTGTTTTTGTTCCATAAACATATTGACTCAAATTCGCCTTGTGTTTTGCGCGCTTACATGCCACATTGTCTTGTGTATATTTTTATTATTGGTCAACAATTGATATCCAAATTCAAGAGATTTGATACATATATCAGGTTGAATCGTTATGCAATATTTCAAATTAATGCACCAAGTACTTCTTGAGTTATCTTCTCGAAACCGATTGCATTGCTTTTTGTCATGAAAGTTGACTCAAGATCGCAAGTATCTCGAGCGCTTTAACACACTACATTTCCGGAGAATATTAATTATATATTTTTTTGATTTTGAAAATAATACTTGACTTTGGACAATGAGTCATTTTTAATGCCAAAACCCAGTTACTAGTCCTTATCATTTGTTTGTAAAACTGTACGCATGCATTTACTGACATGCGTGAAATGTTTTGGTTAAATATGATTTTTTTATTTTGTGTAACAAAATGCTCTGCAACTAGTTCGAGAATACCATAGTCAGTGATAACTCTGTGTTAAGTTAAATTCATATAGACTGTTATTTTGGAGTTGAAAGAAATAAAATTTCAACTGCTTTTCAGGAAACACTGTGTTATTTCCAAACTTGTCTCTCCCATAGTTTTGAATTTCTTGATCCAATCATGGAGGAATAAACCCAATATAAAAAAAGAATATTTTATATTTTTAATTCTATTTTATTCTGAAAACAACACTTCAATTTTTCTAACATAAGTTCAGTCAATTTATGTCTCGGGAATGTAAAAAAAGGGAAGAAAATTAAGTAGCAATAAAATAATGTGGGACTCGAACCTGAGTCGCCTGATTGGGAGTCCTACGCCGGTCCACAAGACCATTAACGCGCTCAGATGCTCAACCAGTTCTACTTAATTATAATTGTAAGATAGGCTTATCGTGGCTTTTCACGTTGACGCCCATGCACGCTTAGACGTAAAACACAGTCTGACGATGTTAAACATTCGTTTGATTTTGGGTGTAGCTGTTCTAATCGATCTAAATTTAATTGGAAAAGGGTAAAGGGTGTCAACTGAACTAAAATCCTGAAATTCAATGAAATAAAACTCGTACAATCTTTGGTTTCAGTACGAAACGCACGTGTTCAACGGATGCAGAGAAGCCCATTTCTTTTGTTAAATTCCTTTGTTGAATCTTGCGTTAACAATAAAATGTTTCCATTGAGGCGAAAGGATTAAACGCCGCGATCTTTTTTCACGCTTGAGTGCCTCTGAATAGGGAATATTGAAGCGGAAAATCACGAATTACAGCACTTAGGCAGCATTTTATCCCACATAATGATACTTTTTGGAGAGGAAATTGCATACTGAATAAAACTGTAGTTTCAAAATTCAAAAATTCGCCGTATTTAAAAAGTCGAGGTAATTTTTTTGGAAAAATTTCACCAAAACTTTCCTCATCCTAACGTAGGCGGCGCTATATATATTTCATTCTCGCACGTGCACCGTATCCAGAGTTGGCCAGCGCATTAGCGTGTGTGTATGGCATTGCAAGGGGATGGGGGCGGGGCTGGCTGCCTATTTTGTATACATGTACGGTTTATAACCCTTTTTTAAAAACATTTTTCCCACTAACAACTTTTAGTAAAAATATTTTGCTTGTTCCCCCCCATCTCACACGACAAAACAAAATGCCCGCCTCCCTCTTGCTCATGTGTATACCGGGGCCCTTTTATTAATATCCTTATACGCGTCTCTTTTGTTCCATTAAAGTTGACTTTTATTCTGATTGCATTTTGTTTCACAGACCTTAATTATCTATTGTTTTAGTTGTAGACCTATTCAACTTTTATTGGTGAGATAAATTGAAATTGTGATGCTAGGATAAGATTGGGTACAGTGGATAGCGGGTGATACTCAGATGGGGCGGCGGCTAGCGCGATAACAATGCGCGCAATGAGAATGAAATATATATAGCGCCGCCTACGTTAGGATGAGGAAAGTTTTGATGAAATTTTTCCAAAAAAAATTCCTCGACTTTTTAAATACGGCGAATTTTTGAATTTTGAAACTATAGATGTATTCAGTATGCAATTTCCTCTTCAAAAAGTATCATTATGTGGGATAAAATGCTGCCTAAGTGCTGTAATTCGTGATTTTCCGCTTCAATATTCCCCATTCAGAGGCACTCACGCGTGAAAAAAGATCGCGGCGTTTAATCCTGTTCCCTCAATGGAAACATTTTATTGTTAACGCCAGATCCAACAAAGGAATTTAACAAAAGAAATAGGCTTCTCTGCATCCGTTGAACACGTGTGTTTCGTACTGAAACCAAGGATTGTACGAGTTTTATTTCATTGAAGTTCACAATTTTAGCTCAGTTGACACCCTTTACCCTTTTCCAATTAAATTTAGATCAATTAGAACAGCTACACCCAAAATCAAACGAATGTTTTACATCGTCAGACTGTATTTTACGTCTAAGCATGCATGGGCGTCAACGTGAAAAGCCACGATAAGCCTATCTTACGGTTATGATAAAGCAGAACTGAAGCTTTGTTTAAGTGCGACAATGGTCTGCTGGACCGGCGTAGGACTCCCAATCTGGCGACTCAGGTTCGAGTCCCACCATAGTATTGTTGTTTAATTTCTTTCCCAAAAATGAATTCACTGAGCTTACTTTTAAACAAATTGAAATTATATTATTCTTTTTTTTTACCTTCCCAACTTTTTATAGCCCCATGCCCAAACATAAATTTACTAAACTTATCTTTTAAATAAATTGAATTAAGTTTTGTTTTCAGAATCACAAACAAACTACCAAGAAAACAAACAAATCAATAACAAACAGGTATTTTTTTCACTTTTATTTATTGTGATGATTTAATATCTCTTTATTCAAAGAACTATGCACAGCATTTCAACAATCTTTTAAGTAACATTTACTTTTAAAATTCACCTACACAATATTTACACTGCAAGATAAGATTTATCGGACTTGAAGGGAATGTACAACATTTGCTTTTGCTGCAATTTTCAGAAATAAATGGATTTGGAGGATTAGTATGTTATAGCAAATACTGTTAAAAAGACTTTTTTCGCATTTGGGCTTGTAGATGCTGGAAAAGCCAAGAAAACCAGACATGTATTTGCAGTCTGGTGACCCCACTTATAAGATAAAACGGAGCAACTAATAGACTTTGGGGAATTGTAAGGTCAAAGAATAAGTCTAGCAGACTTGTCCCTCTTCACAGGTGTGTAATCAATAAGAAAATGCGGAATAACTAATTATGAAAAATTCGGAGCAATTTTTGAAAAATAGCCAGTTTTCTCCAACACTGGTCGGCCGACCAGCGTTGGAAAAGTGGAATTTTTCTTAAAAATGTCAGCACATCAGGAGCCACAATTTTACAGGATGCTTTAGACTGTCATTCCCCAACAATCCAGTAAGGTATTTTGCGATAATTTGATCATTTCGTTTTGTGATGTTTGCAAATGTTGTATCTTCCCTTTTAAATGAAAGGCAGTAAACTTTTAATGTTTTTACAGATGAAATAAAGAAATGAAGTCAGAATATCACACAATATTGGAAAATAATGTTGCAACCTGACGCCACTTCAGCGGCGTCAAGTCTATGGAGCGTCAAGAAAATTTTCTCTTAAGTATTTCTCAGTCCCAGATTCATGTCTTATCATCATTTTTGCAATGAATGACTTCATTGAGATTTTATGAAGAAAAAGCAGTATCAGGTTGCAACATTTTTTCCCAATATTGTACATGAAAAAAATATAGTATTGACAATGTGATAGATTGCCTTTGAGAAAGATTCTGTTGGATTGAAATTTCTGAAACTGACTTGGGACATAGATGACAAGATTGACTTTCAAGGATTTGTGCGGACTCGGGACTTGAATACAACCTGGGCCCAATTGCATGGCGCTGCTTAACAGTTACCAGAAAAGTTGCGCTCATATTACTACAGCAGAACTGTACCATCCTTAAGCACTCATGGCGTGGATGTGCTAACGGTTCAGCACGCATTGAGATCTACATGTACATTGTTACGTCAAAAGCTAAGCAAATTGTTCCTCTGAGGTATTAATTAGCATGCCTTTTGCTGTGTTTACTGCTTACGGTAAGTTAAGCAAATTGTTCCTCTGAGGTATCAGCATGCCTTTTGCTGTGTTTACTGCTTACGATCTCCGTAATACAGACGGAGAGGCTCTGCTGGCAGAAATTGTGTGCTTAGCAGCGCTATGAAATTGGGCTCAGTTCAAATCACTTATTTTCAATTTGTTTCATGCCTTCTGGACCTTACACCCTAATTACCTGACAAACGTGCTCTGAAAACTTGTACATGTATATTCATATCAATATAAACCATTAATTAGTATAATTACATTACGTACAGATGACTACCCCCCTCCTTGAATAACCATTCCTGGCCCATTCTCATGCCGTTGGGTTGTCTCTAAACAGGCCCCAGAAACTCCAAGAAAACAAACTTGTAGAGTTGTCCTACATGTAAGCAACATTTGTGACGTGAACATTCATAATTATGATGAACATTTCAATGCTGCCTGACTGACTGTCTGACCGAGTCACTGAGTATTAACTGATCGAGTCAGTCACTATTATCACTGACTGACCGAGTCACTGACCGAATCACTGACTGCGCGATGAGTCACTGACCAAGTCACGGAGTTGATGACAGCCACTGAGTCGCTCAATGAGTCACTGAGTGATTCCTTAACCGAGTCGCTGACCGAATCAATGACCGAGTCACTGACCAAATCACTGACTGCGCGATGAGTCACTGACCAAGTCACTGAGTTGATGAATGAGCCACTGAGTCGCTCAAAGAGTCACTGAGTGATTCCTTAACCGAGTCGCTGACCGAATCAATGACTGAGTCACTGACTGAATCACTGAGTCGCTGATCGAGTCACTGAGTCGCTCACTGAGTCACTGACTGAGTCACTGACCGAATCTGACTGAATCATGGAGTCGCTGATCGAGTCACTGAGTTGTTGACTGAGTCACTGACTGAGTCACTGACCAAATCTGACTGAATCATGGAGTCGCTGATCGAGTCACTGAGTTGTTGACTGAGTCACCAAGTCACTGACTGAGTCACAGAGTCCAGCTTAACTAGGCAAGCCTACTTTGTTTATGCCATGAGAGACTAGCCTCTCTCCAGAACTGTTGTTTTCTCCTGCATAGCCACCTTGCCAAAGCTAAATAGAGAAATATTCCAAGGCAAATTTCCCAATGTGAAGAACAAATCACTCTTAAGTTAATCAACAGTATCGTTTCATTATTTTATGTTTGGAAAATCCCTTTGCGAAGCAGGGTTTTTTGGAATGCACAAATTTAAACAATCTCAAGACTAGGATAGGGACCACCTCAGGAAACTGGTACCCTGTTGTCCTTGGCCCACTTCTTCATGACACGGATGATGTATTCAACCTGCGGGTTACCGGTGTTGTGCAAGATTTGGAGGATGTCTCACAGTGTTCCTCTGTACAGGAAAAAAAATGGTAAAAATCTAGTGGCTTGAACTTCACTGGGTTTTGTGCACATAAAAATGAAAGCTATTAACAAGATGGACTTTGCGTCGAGGCGATGTCAATCAATATTAGGATTTGTCCTTCACCGATGTATAAACACTGTATACTCAGTGTGTTACCTCCCGAGTGAAAGTTGGGAAAATAATCACTTGGGTGGGATTCGAACCCACGACTCGACCATGGAGCTTACGGGGTTGGTTGGCTGGCTAGGTAACCAATTCTGTAAGCTTGATGGTCCAGTGGTTAAGACGTCTGCACTAAAAAGCAGGAGGTCATGGGTTCGAGTCCCAACAGAGTGATTTTTCCAACTTTAACTCGGGAGGTAACGCACTGAGTATACAGTGTTTATACGTCAGTGAAGGGCAAAACCTAATAGTGAAAATGAAAGCTGTTTATAGAATTTAGGGGGAAAAGGAAAAATCCATAAAGATCAATGAATTTGAACTAGAGGGCTAAGAAGGTGAAAAGTATTCATGAAAATTTGTAATAAAAAGCCGTATCCTCTCTGAGTGATCCCCGTTTGATATTTGCCAGGTCTGCATCGTGACTTTGGGCGTGATCCCTGGCTGCATGGCATATGCGGGTTGAGGGCTTCTGACTAGCGCCCCTTTGACAGAGACATTGACAATTAGGGAACCGCCAACATTGGGCTGGATAGCTCAGTTGGTAGAGCACCGGAGTGATATACTAATTGAGATGTAATTGGTCAGTACGCACTGTTTGATTGATGTAGTGTGGTCACCTGACCAAAGGTTGAGATCTAATTGGTCAGTGTGCACTGCTGATTGACAGAGATGACACCCACCTTGGTTCATGACCAGCTATGATCTGCTGGAATACGCCCACGCACGTCCCTCGCTTGCCTTCCCAGTATTCAGGATTGGGGTCCAATCTTTCCAGGACACCGAAAGCCTTGGTCGCATAGTAGAATTGGCCATCTACCGATAGAAAAGATGAGAATTGAGGATCGAGAGACCGTGACAATTATATTTTGAGGTCGAGCAAAAAACATCAGAAGTTCGAACGAAAATCCTGAATTTTCTTATCATATCGCCACTGTGTTGACAAAGTGATGAATTTGTCCCAAATCAACATTTTTAAGCAGTTGGGATTTTTGGCTATTCTAATATTTCATGATGCCCTCTACATGCTTACCAAAGTTTGCGACACAAAAGTGCATCCTTCATTATGCAAGCTAATGACACTAAGTCGTAAATGTGCAACGAATCATTTTTTTCTCTCTTTTGACCGGAATTCGTATTCTCGTTGATTTTAAACGTGGGAAACAATGTTGCAACCTGACGCAACATTTGTCTTCACACATCATCTCAATAAAGATCAGTCATTGCAAAAATGTTTCACAAACATGAATCTGGGACTGAGAAACATTTCCAATTTTGTTCAGAAATACTTGGAAAGTTTCTTGACTCTCCAAAGACTTTGTACACAACTGCTGAAGTAGCGTCTGGATACTGCATTCTTTTCTACACATACGTTATATTTAGATTTCTGTCTCCTCGATTTGCGTTTGGATGAAGTGACAAATCTGTTTCGTGAAATCGCCTGCAGGTTGAGATTGAGTGACTGGATACTAGTTTGGGGCTAATGCCAAAATCTTGACCATACATACAACGGACAAAAATAGGGGATGATGTTTTACCTTGTAGCCGTCGTTGGCAATGAGCTACAGCAGGCTGAACGATTCGCCAGACGTCTCCATCTTAAGGTACAACTCCCAGGCTAGTCTGGCCTTACGATTCACGATGTCTGAACAACGAAAACAACACAAAGAAAGGTTATAAATACATAGGATACTGCTGTAAGAAAACACATTGGGGTCCACAAAAGATGTTCGGTTCAGTGGATGCTCGTTTCAGCAATTTTCGGCCAGCAATGCTCAGTGTAACTGTGTACAATATTTGGGAGCCAAGAGGGATGTTCAATGTAGCAAATTTCTGTCGTACAATCTGCTTAAAATGTGACAAAACAAATCCAACATGGCAAGTATATGATTAACATGTGATGTTTACACGTTTAAACAAAAAAACTTTTAAATCTGCTTACAATTTGTTCAAAACATTTAAACTAAACCCGAATTATACAAACGGAACCTCCGTTCACGCGATCTTCCTTGGAGATAACCCAAATAGCACAAATAATTAACACAGTTTTCAAACCTACTTAATGTAAAAAACCTTAGAAGCACTGTAGAACTTGATTACATTTGGGGAACACGTAGTTACATTTTTACTTTATCAACGACTGCCTGCTATTTACTATGTCAACCTTTGTTGATTTACCATGTCAATCACGCCGGTCTGCAGATCAGACATAATGGGTAGGCAAAAGCCACTGTCAATGGCTAAACGTTTAAAACGGTTCTAAAAATATTTGCTTAACGTTTACACAATGAAAAGCAAAGTCACATCCTTAATATACGATCAGGGCGATGATTGCATGCTGGTTATGTCATTGTTAGAGACCCTTCAGTCTACCTCACACATGGGCAACATGTGCATCTCCCTAATGCCACTCTGGATTTTCCAGCAGTACATGAAATGCATGCACACGACGTGTCGTGACTTTAGTTGGACATTTGGTTGTGCAGTCACAATTGAGAGTGGTCAAATATGAGTTGAGGCTTAACAGGTGGATTCATTCTCATAATTAGCAACTTGGAAGTTGGAAGAGGAAACGTCATTCACAATTGACGGTAATACTCACAGCATCTTGCCAACCAGAGACACGTGTAGTCATTCTTGATCTTCTCACTCAGAAAGATCCCCATCCGGGTTTTAGACTTGTTTTTTTTTATGCCTATTCGCCCTGAACAAGGCTAAAAGCCACTCAAGATATACAGGGCTACAAGTCGGAGCAAAGCAGCTAAATCAACCACACCATCTCTGCCCTCATAGGCACCCACTTATAAGCCATCAGTGTGGGGGTTTGGTCAGTATCAAATGAGGGCAATAATGCTCATTGTGATTTTTGGCAAGGTATGCACCCCTCTTGTCAGAAAATATGTGACAGCATTGCAGCGGTGGCAGCTTTATGGGTGATATCACTTTTTTTCCTTTTTTTAAATGGCAGCCAAAACATGCCTGTTACCACATACAATTGATCCGGTTCAAGCATATTGACGGCAATTTTGAAAACACAAATCAAAAGTGATAACACTGCCACCACTCACACTGCAAAGCTATCACACATTCTCCAACTCTAGATGTGCCTTTCAAAAAAATGCTATGAGCATTGCTCTTTTCAATCGTCTGGTCCAGTTGCTGATAGTGCAATTCGGTTTTGGGCGTATTGGCTTCGATAACGCACTGGTATGGAATACAAACGCAGATATGTAAATAGACGTACAAAATACATACAATATTTCTAGCTCTCCATAGAACCACAGAACGCATCCATGTTTGTGTACAAACATGGATGCGTCCATTAGGCATTACTGACTTTGTACATCGACTTAGCACTTTAGTAATTTAATATAGCTCTATGCTCTTCTTAATCAACAGTATCATGTTCCAATATTATATTTTTGGAAAATCCCTTTGCAAGCAGGGGTTTTTGGAATGTACAAATTTAAACAATCTCAAGACTAGGATAGGGACCACCTCAGGAAACTGGTACCCTGTTGTCCTTGGCCCACTTCTTCATGACACGGATGATGTATTCCACCTGTGGGTTACCGGTGTTGCGCAAGATTTGGAGGATGTCTCGCAGTGTTTCTCTGTAGAGGGAAAAAAATGACAAAAATCTAGTGGCTTGAACTTCACTGGGTTTTGTGCACATTAATCTGAATTAACAAGATGGACTTTGCGTCGGGGTGATGTAAATTAATCAGTATTAGAATTTGCCCTTCACCGATGTAAAAACACTGTATACTCAGTGTGTTACCTCCCGAGTGAATGTTGGAAAAATAATAAATTGGGTGGGATTCGAACCCAGGACTCGACCAACGAGCTTGCAGGATAGGTTGACTGGCCAGCCAACCGATTCCGTTAGCTCGGTGGTCCAGTGGTAAGACTACTGCACTAGAAAGCAGGAGGTTATGGGTTCAAGTCCCAACCGAGTGATTTTTTCCAAATTTCACTCGGGAGGTAACGCACTGAGTATACAGTGTTTATACGTCAGTGAAGGGCAAAACCTAATAGTGAAAATGAAAGCTGTTTTAGAATATGGGGACAAAGGAGTCCATAAAAATCAATGAAGTTGAACTAGAGGGCTAAGAAGTTGAGAAGTATTCATGAAAATTTGTAATAAAAAGCCGTATCCTCTCTGAGTGATCCCTGTTTGATATTTGCCAGGTCTGCATCGTGACTTTGGGCGTGATCCCTGGCTGCATGGCATATGCAAGTTGAGGGCTTCTGACTAGCGCCCCTTTGACAGAATTAGGGAACCGCCAACATTGGGCTGGATAGCTCAGTTGGTAGAGCACCGGAGTGATATGTCAGCCTGAGTGCACACTGTTTGATAGATGTAGTGTGGTCACCTGACCATAAGTTGATCTGATTGGTCAGTGTGCACTGCTGATTGACAGAGATGACACCCACCTTGGTTCATGACCAGCTATGATCTGCTGGAATGCGCCCACGCACGCCCCTCGCTTGCCTTCCCAGTATTCAGGATTGGGGTCCAATCTTTCCAGGACATCGAAAGCCTTGGTCGCATAGTAGAACTGGCCATCTACCGACAGAAAAGATGAGATTTGAGGATCGAGAGACCGTGACAATTATATTTTGAAGTCGAGCAAAAAAAATCAGAATTCCGAATGACAAACCTGAACTTTTCGATCATATCGTCACAGTGTTGACAAAGTGATGAATTTGTCCCAAATCAATATTTTTAAGCAGTTTGGGATTTTTGGCTATTCTAATATTTTATGATGCCCTCTACATGCTTACCAAAGTTTGTGACACAAAAGTGCATCCTTCTTTATTCAAGCTAATGACACAAAGTCGTAAATGTGCAACAAATCTTTCTTTTTTTCTTTTTTGACGGGGGTTCGTATTCTCGTTGATTTTACACGTGAAAACAATGTTGCAATCAGACGCCACTTTTGTCTTCACACATCATCTCAATAAAGATCAGTCATTGCAAAAATGTTTCACAAACATGAATCTGGGACTGAGAAACATTTCCAACTTTGTTCAGAAATACTTGGAAAGTTTTCTTGACTCGCCATAGACTTTGTACACAACTGCTGAAGTAGTGTCTGGATACTGCATTCTTTTCTACACATGCGTTATATTTAGATTTATGTCTCCTCTACGATTTGCGTTTGGACGAAGTGACAAATCTGTTTCGTGAAATCGGCTGCAGGTTGAGATTGAGTGACTGGATACTAATTTGGGGCTAATGCCAAAATCTTGACCAAACATACAACAGACTAAAATAGGGGATGATGTTTTACCTTGTAGCCGTCGTTGGCAATGAGCTACAGCAGGCTGAACGATTCGCCAGACGTCTCCATCTTAAGGTACAACTCCCAGGCTAGTCTGGCCTTACGATTCACGATGTCACGCCCCTACGAAATACTCTTATAAGAATCTTATAAGAATCTTATAAGAATCTTATACGAATCTTATAAGAATTTTGTAAGAATCTTATAAGAATCTGAGAACCTTCTTATAAGAATCTTATAAGAATCTTATAAGAATCTTATAAGATTCTTATAAGTATTTTATATGCAAATTAGTAAGATCTTATAAGATTCTTATAAGATTCTTATAAGATTCTTATAAGAATCCTGGCGTGGCCTACAAAATACTCTTATAAGAATCTTATAAGAATCTTGTCAGAATCTTATAAAAATCTTATAAGAATATAGTCACAGAATCTTATAAAATCTTATAAAATGTTTAAAATCTTACAAGATGATGTTAAACATCTTATAAAATTTTTAAAATATTGTAATACTTTTCTTATAAACCTACATCATAAATAGACATGCTCGTTACTAAACATCTATGAAAACCCATGACTAACAAAAAAATCTTGTGTTTGCTGATGAAATAAATATTTAAAAAAATGACACCTCAACAATTAATGGATGCCAGGACAGTAAAAGTAGGCTAAAAGAGTTAATTTAATACTTACAGTTTGTTTCAGGACAAAACAACACATGAAACTGATCATATAATTAACAGCTTTCAGAGGAAAAGTTGAAATACAATAATTATTTTCGTTTGGTTTTACCACACGTTAAATAAAGTGATCAGAACCAGTCATCTGATTTATAAAATACAATGTATTCCAAAAAAGGTACTTAACATCTTCCAACATACATACATGTACATGAGTTCGTTTTTGCATTCAGTATGGGATGTTGAACAATAGAGGACAATAGGGTCCCCAATTCCCGAGAGGTCCCATATTTACAATCGTGTACAAAACATGTGGGAGATAGGTCTCCCTGAAAAGTCAGAGTACAAACAAAAAAGAGACAATAGGCGTCCTCGATTGCTGGATACTTAATGTAGTGAAGGGTCTTTGTTCTCTGCGGCATGGACGTCTCCAACATAATACATCAGATCATATGTCCTGGTTTACAGCACGGCAGCAGTGGCCAGCAAAGCGAACTCGTCGTTGAGCAACAATAGCAGAGATGTAGGTGGAATGTCTCCGTAAATCTGTTCTATAGTCCTGTGCTCAAACCATGAGATGTTCTCCACCCTCTTAGAAGCATGGTGTATGTGCCATCAAGGTGATCTTCTTTCTTCATGGTCCAGGTTTCAGCTCCATAGAGAAGAATGCTCTCCACACAGGCTCTGAAGAAGGCCAGCTTTGTTGATTGTGCTATACTTGATTGCCGGATGTTATGAAGCTTGTTACAGGCACTTGCCGGACGTTATGAAGCTTGTTACAGGCACTCCAAGCTATTCCTTTGCGAGTGAAGAAGTCCTTCTTACTGTCGGCAACATAGGACCCAAGGTACCTGAAATCACTGACCTCTTTAAGTTGGGTGCCGTCACTGGTGTATATTGGGTAGTGGCTCTCCTCATTGATGGTCATGTACTCGGTCCTCTTTGCATTAAGAAACAGGCCGACCTTGGCTGCAGCATTCTCGAGAGATGTTAACAGGTCTTGAGCATCACACAGATGATCAGCCGTGAGGGCCAGATCGTCCACGTAGTCAAGATCAGTGAGATGCAGGCTTTGATGATGTCTTGATTTCTTCTGCTTGATGGTTAGACCTTTGTCGTGGATGCAATCCAGACTTTGCGTAAGGATTTCGTCCACCACAATCATGTAATTGCAATTTTGCTCTATCTGAAATGAAAAACAGAATACTTGGAATTAATTAATATATACAAATGTAATGTAAAAACAAGTTTTCATTTTTTTTTTTAGAGTATTAGCTTATGACCAGAAGTTGCTTAATAAACTGAGCGTTAAGCGTCATTAAGTTTAATTAATTTTTTTTTCAATTCCTTTTCCATGCTTAAGTTTTAATTTGTCATTTGAAAGACACCTGATTCATGTAATGCAGTCAAATTAAGCATTAACACATACAGAATTAAATAATGTCCTAATTGTACACGTTGTGTTATACATGCCCATGTACATGTACATGAAGACTTACCAGTTGCAGTGCACAACATTGCAATTGCAAACGGCTTGAGAGCGTTGACTCTTGACAATTCTTGACAGCAATCTTTCCAGAGACTTCCATGCAGACATCGGTCCAGCACACATTTATTTTGGATGTCATGTACAGGTTAAGTGTGTACATGAACAAAAAATCATGTCCAAAGGCCATGTCAGGGAATATATCCACAATTTTGACCCAGTTTTGTACAGTTTTTGTCCTCAGTTGCAAGCCAGTATATGTGCACTCAACACTGCTGCACTTAATACTGACTGCAAATTTCAAATTTCCCACACTGACTGTTTATCTCTGGAATGCAAGGTCACTGTGTCATGTGACCTACTTGTGGCCCATGAGCAGCCAGCTTATGTAACATAATACTTCCTGACAAAGTTTCTTATAGAGACCCCCTGCCAAGTTCTTACTCAAAGGGTTTCTTATAAGAATTCTTTAACATTCTGACTCAAACTTTGGTCTCTTATAAGAATTCCTCAGGAACAATAAGAAGTTATCAGAAGAAATTCTGACTTGAAAATATGTTATAAGAATCTTACCATATTCTTACTCACTTGTAAGAATCTTATAAGATTCTTACTCATTTACAAGAATCTTATAAGATTCTTATAAGAATCTTATAAGATCTTATAAGTTAAAATCGTACGGGCTTCATCCTCAATCCTCCAAAATCCTCATGTGCTTCAATATCATCCTGAATCCTCCAGAATCCTCATGTGATTCAATCAGCATTCATCCTCAATCCTCCAGAATCCTCATTTGATTCAATCACCATTCATCCTCAATCCTCTAGAATCCTCATGTGCTTCGATCACCATTCATCCTCAATATCCTCCAGAATCCTCATTTGATTCAATCACCATTCATCCTCAATCCTCTAGAATCCTCCAAAACCACCAGAAGGATTGTGGAGGAGCGAGGTGGGTTAGGGTTAAAAAATACTCCGGAAAGATTCCATACCTGGAGTTCTGGACATTAAGTGAAATGTCCTTGGTATTTTTTCAGACAGTAGGATGCTGGCAGTGGCAGTAAGCATGTAGGATGGAACGCCGTATTATCGCGGTACTTATCATGTGATCTTGTTTGGAATGGAGATTGCCCGCTAACCTTCCCAAATTGTCCTGTCTCTTAGGTTGTATAACTCTTCCTTTTCAAATGCCTGTGAAAATAGACATGCTCGGAATGTGCGAATGGAGGTGGACTCCCTATTATCGCGGTATGTGGGAATTGTGGTTTTTATAATAATCTCAACTTTTTTTTTTCATAGTGAATGTTTTACCAAAACATCCCCTGAATAAAGTCTGATATTTTCCCTGTAACGTTCAAGTTGATTAAACTTGGACAGACTATATCCCTGCAGGATGATTTCTTAAAACCCTGCCCTTCCCCGAAAGGAGAAGAAAAATTACTGTGACAAGTCTACTGATTGGTGATTGGGGGCGCCATTGAGTTTACACGGTGTGCTGTTTTATTTTTTTATGCGCTGTCCTTATTTTGATCCCACGACTCCACGATCGATTTTCGGAGGTAGGTCGACTGCGGCAATCGATTTTCGGAGGTAGGTCGACTGCGGCTCCACGCCTCCACGCAGCCGTACGGAGGCGCGGATGTAGAGTAAAGTGGCCCTGCATTCTATAGTTGTACCCCTGAATCTTTTGGGAACCAGACTAAAAATAAATAAGATGTTTATTTTTTATCAGCCAATCAGCATCGAGCTTTCATCGCAGCGAGCTTTCACGTTTGCCATCTTGGTTTTTGAGTCTGTTTTCTGGTTGTCATCGTCGTCTTTTACCCCTGAATTTCCCTCATAAATCAAAGACAAAGCCCTGCCCTCTTTCCACAAAATTAAAAACCTGCTGATATTCAAGAAGGTGTCATTGCCAATTGTTCAGATGTGCCAAGAAGTCAATTTTGAGTGTCATTTAGTCAACTGTTTTGGTGAGTCTTTCCCTTCCTATATCATGTATATAGGAATGGGGTCCTAAAAGTAAGGATTACCGCGATATTAGGTAGGTTTCGATTGCGAACGGTTAGTGTGCACGACTACAATTAGCTACACGTCACGAACGTGTACGCAGTCGTTCCGACGCGACAAGCAGAAGGGTTTCGATTATGACCTCACGGTTACATTTAGGATAACTGTTGAGGGCGCACTCTTCAAGATGGCAGCGCCCATGAGACTACTTGATTTTGCACTTGAAGATGAAGATAACGATTTGATGTACCTCCTCTTGGCCAATGCACCGATACCAACGAGAGTCACATTCAATCCAGAGTGGCCCAGGTTTGATATAGTGACACTTACAAATAATCAGTGCTTGGATAAGTTCAGATTTTTGAAGGATGACATTTACCGGCTACGAGATTTACTTGGACTTCCTGAGAAACTAATTTTAAAGAACGGGTCCACTTGCAGTGGTCTTGATGCTCTTTGCATGGTACTCAGAAGATTTGCTTACCCAAATCGCCTTTCTGACTTGGAGGAGTTGTTCGGGAGGCCAAAATCCACACTTTCACTGGTTATCAATGAGACCGTTGAACTTTTGTATGATTTGCATCACCATCGATTTCTATCCCTTGATAATCCATGGCTAGATCGTGCACAGCTACAAATTTATGCGGATGTTATTCATGACAAAGGGGCACCTTTGCAGAATTGCTTTGGATTTATAGATGGGACAGTTCGCCCAATTTGTAGGCCAACTCATCATCAGCGAGTGTGCTATAATGGGCACAAAAGGATACATGCCCTAAAGTTCCAGTCAGTGGTATTACCTTGTGGATTGATTACACATCTGTACGGCCCAGTAGAGGGGCGAAGACATGACAGCGCTCTCCTTCGCATGAGTGGACTTCTACAAGAATTTGAGAGAAGAAATCTGACCGATAGAAATGGATTGCCATTTGCACTTTACGGGGATCCTGCGTATCCACTCAGACGTTATCTACAAGCTCCATTCAAAGGGGCAAACGTAACAGCTGAGGAGCAAGAATTCAACTCAAGAATGTCATCAGTGCGAGAATGTGTTGAGTGGGAATTTGGAAAGATGATCAAACTATTCGCCTTCCTTGACTTTCGAAAGAACTTGAAAGTACTATTATCCCCAGTTGCAAAGTACTACCTGGTCGGCGGGCTTCTCACTAACTGCCATACTTGTGTCTATGGAAATCAGACAAGTAATTACTTCCAGTTGGACCCACCCTCCTTGGAGAACTATTTATCATGATTTTATAATTTACATAGCCGTCTTTTCTATGAGTCCTGAATATGCAAGAATTTAGTGATTTTTATAACATTGGGCATTCTAGTTAGCCTACTACATAATTATCTTCAGGCAAACTTGAATCCTTGATTCTGATTGATAAATCCATGGCAACAACAGTATGATATTTATATAGAATTGGATGGCTTATCGCACTCTGCGTATTAATTGCGCTGTTCTAACTCCATCTGCCTGTCAAGTTTGCTTGAAGATAAATTCATTATCACGTGTGCTCGTGGAATATGGAAAAATAGTGCTATCTGCATCTCATTTCATATCCAAGGAGGCTGAAGGCAGAGTTGGATATGGGATGCAGAAGTACTAAGGTATATTTTCCCGTATTCCACTCTTGCTTGTGTGATAACTAATATTATATACCATACACACAGATCCTTGTCATTTGATTGGTGGGACACATGTCACGTGTCATTCCTTACTTTGCTATGTATTTATAACCATGACACGTCGCGGCGCGTAATATCGTTCCAAAACAACATTGGACAGGCCCGTCCAATATTAAAATAAGTATTGGACGCTTGTGGACATTGAACCCGTGTTTTCAGCGTCGTCTCCAAAATATTTGTTCCCAGCCCATTTGTCCAAATAAGACAAGGTCGTGCTGCAAGTGACAAGGTTGGTGTCCAGTGTGGAGTCGTTCAAGTTGTTTAGAGGGTGTTTGTAGAATTTTCCGAGTGTGGGTTGAACAAGTTTCCGTGTCTAGTTTGTGTCAGTATTGTGAAAAAATATCAAATGTGTGAGTGATATAAAACAAATATTGAATGTATTTTGTTCGTGCAATGTAGCAGAATATTATCGCTTAGTGAAATCTGGCTTTTCTATTTCACTCGCTGCGCCTCGTGATTCGTGAAATGGAATAGTCCAGCTTTCAACTCCTGATTAGAATCTGCGACGTTGCACTCATGTGCATCCAATATTTGTAGTGTTATGATACACAAGATACAAAGCGAAAAAGAAAAACATTATTATTATTATTATTATGGTTTATTAATAACATGTAAATGTTTAATAGTGGAAGGAAAGACAAAAATCACATAACAGGGATATATACCAAGCAAATTTTGGAAACCCAAAAAATATCAAACCTTCTTTACATTATGGCCTAGCCGGGAATCGAAAATGGGCCAACAGTGGTGAGAGGTGAACGGTTTACGCACTACACCACCCATGCCATCCAACATAATGTTCAAATTATATTTAAGGTCACGGGAAATTACCTGTTATGTCATCATTCCTGGTCTTCGTTGCAGATAGGGATTTCATCGCTACTTCTCGTATGATTACACCCTGCCTCTCTTTTTCAGCTTCTTCAGATTTTCTTTTTATCTGTGCCAACTTCCTTTCCTCATCAAAGTCAGCAAGTTCTGTTAGGAGTTGTATTCTTTCATTGTATTCCTCATCTGTACCAGAGCTGGAAAGGTAAATGTTTTAAGATTAGAACATTACCAGACACTCGGCTCGTATTCAATAGGGAAATCCTAGATTGTGCAAATTCTGCAGATTGCAAAGAACACCATCAGGGTCATTCTCAAGATTGAGCACTCGTATCTATAGAGTGCCCCTAAATTTGAATACTTTGTACAGGGAAAATGATGGATAGGAAGGTCTATTGTTATAAATTTTGTAACCATTTTTTAAAAAAATATTTGGATTCAAAAAAATGAAAAAGCTACTTACGCCCTAAGAGAGCTCATTTCTGCTCTTCTATGACAATCCTGAAGATGTCGGTATCTGTCTCTGCACGCCCTTAGTGTAACATAAATATGTTTGGCCTTGATGGCATCATTGATGTTCTTGTGGATTACTTCCCATGCTTCCTTTGAAAGTCCTTGGCCGTCTTCACTTGAAAGTGCCAATGCCTCCCTCAGGAGTACAATGTCCAGGCCAGGATAAAATCGAGCAGTCTTCATTGCAATTCTGAAAGAATTAAAACAAATAAACAAAATTAAAAAGAAAGTTATGTTTTTGGGAAAAGTTTTACAAAATTCTGGAAGACAAAACGTAGGCCTAACATTAGGTAGCCCTGCCTACCCTAGGCCTAGCCCTAGTCAATGGCCCGCACTGAGTAGACTCTACATTCTGGGCCATACAGATATTGTTTCCCAAAGTTGAGGATTTGAAAATAAAAAAGAACCAACAATTTTAGTGCAATCATTCCAACTAATACGCGAAGGGTGGGTTCACTTACCCGTACCTCTCAATATTCCCCCAAAATTAGGACTTTCCCGTGCTTCCTTCTGGTGAACTTGACTCTTAAAAAAAAAAATTGTCAACCCAGCATGTAGAGTCTACTCAGTGTGGGCCATAGACTAGGACTACCCTAGGCCTAGCACTAGCAGCAGCACTAGCTGAGGCATAGTTCTCACTCTTTCTTTTTCAATCAAATTTTAAAGATTTATTAGGCGAAGTAAAAAAAAAACCATGTTTCTCGTCTCAACCGCTTCCTTTTTGGAGGCCGCCTGGAATTTTTTGTTTGTTTTGGAAAATGCAGTAAAAAACACCAAAAAAGTCCACAAATTCATCGGAAAATAAATCCCAATAGCGGCCTACCAAAACAACTAAATGACACTGTCACTGTAAATATGTTCACTTAATTCTCTTGTCCAACTTGTCTTGCATTTCAAAAAGTGTCTTTGAACAGTGAAAACACCAACGGTTGCAAGAAATTTTAAAATGGCGGCCATCTTGAAAAAAAATTAAAAATAAAAAGCCCCTCTTCCTCCTTTTTTCAAAAACCCGGACGAGAAACATTTTTTTTTTCATTCGGCCTTAGCGTGCAACTTCTTGCATTTTGTCAATGTCAGCTCAGCGTCACTAGGTAAAAAAAATTAACACCCTGAACAAAAATGGCTGGGCCTTCTTAAGTGAAGTAAAAATCGTGTACTGTACTGTAGCCAAGCGCATAGGCCTGGGCTACGTGCACTCACTTAATGCTAAACAAGGCTGAACGTAACGAACGTTACAAGAAGAATTTATCCCTCCATTGCAAGACAAAAATTCACAACCAAAATACAGATAACACACATCATACCCAATCAAACATGAATGCTGACATTCTAAACTATAATGACTGATTCATTACTTGTGCTTTTCGCTTCAAATTTAGACAAAATTACTGACTTTTTACTATCCGTTTCCACTTACGTTTAGCAGAGCTGCTATTCGTGTTGACGACGATTTACAGACTGTACCGATAGTGTAAAAGTCATACTGCGCATGCACGCACAAAAAGTGATGACGTCAGAGCCACTAAAAGTCGTCGTTCCGCTAACCGTGCGTAATCGAAACCTCGCTGGTAACTAAAGTAAAGGGACTCCGACTATAGTTTTTTGGTAACAAATTTCCCTGCTAAATCCAATATTTTTGGACGTTTTAAACAGGAATGGTGGCATAAATCACTGAAGGGAAAATTGAGTAATGTCCAGATATGGGAATCTTTCCAGTACGCCGAAAGGAAGCTGAATTTTGACAAGTAGGCCCTAAATAGTCCAGACTTACCTGATGTACAGGCCTAGCCTACCGCTACATTATCCATAATGTTGATATCGGATAACCAAACAACAGGTGGCGCTCTTCACAATTAACGGCGTCATATACAATCTCGTTTACGTAGTGTTGAGCTGTACGCACTGACAAGTACTTAATACAGGAAAGAAAGTTACAAAATAAAGTTAACCCTGGGGACGAAGTTGCGAAAAAGTTTCGTAGTCCGAATTTTCCCATCATGCATGCGGAAGTGGGAATCGTTATTCGTTTTCCGTTTTGCTGTCGAGAATGGATTTTGGATTCGAAGTCCGTTATCCGTTTTTACCCCTCAGCCGAGAGGCTCGAGGGGTATTGTCATCGCCTAGGGCGTCCGTCCGTCCGGATGTATGTGTGTCTGTCCGTCCGTCCGTCCGTCCGGGCAGCTTAGTTTCCGGATGATAACTTGAGTTAGAAATGTTGTTTGGGGTTGTAACTTCGGTAGGGGGTTGCCCTTGGGAGTAGGCAAGTTGGGATTGGTTTTGAGGTCAAAAGGTCAAAGGTCAAGGTCACCGTGGTGAGTTAAATGTAAATGGTTTCCGGATGATAACTTGAGTTAGAAATGAGATTTTGGTGTCTAACTTTGGAAGAGGGTTGCCCTTGGGAGAAGGCAAGTTGGGATTGGTTTTGGGGTCAAAAGGTCAAAGGTCAAGGTCAGCATGGTGAGATAAAGGTAAATGGTTTCCGGATGATAACTTGAGTTAGAAATAAGATTTTGGTGTCTAACTTTGATAGGGGGTTGCCCTTGGGAGTAGGCAAGTTGGGATTGGTTTTGGGGTCAAAAGGTCAAAGGTCAAGGTCACCGTGGTGAGTTAAATGTAAATGGTTTCAGGATGATAACTTGAGTTAGAAATGAGATTTTGGTGTCTAACTTTGGTAGAGGGTTGCCCTTGGGAGTAGGCAAGTTGGGATTGGTTTTGGGGTCAAAAGGTCAAAGGTCAAGGTCACCATTGTGAATTAAAGGTAAATGGTTTCCGGTTGGTAACTTGAGTTAGAAATGCGATTTTGGTGTCTAACTTTGGAAGAGGGTTCCCCTTGGGAGAAGGGAAGTTGGGATTGGTTTTGGGGTCAAAAGGTCAAAGGTCAAGGTCACCATGGTGAGATGAAGGTAAATGGTTTCCGGATGATAACTTGACTCTGGCTGAGGGGTTTCAACAGCAACGCTGTTATTTTTCTTTTTGCTTAGGAAGTGGAATTGATTTCGTTATCCGTTGTTCTTTTTGCTTAGGAATTGGGAGAGTGGTTTTCGTTATCCGTTTTTCTTTTTGCTTAGGAATTGGGAAATGGTTTCGTTATCCGTTTTTATTTTTGTTTAGTTAATGCGGGGAATTAATGGGTTATGAGATTGTCACTGCACTTGACACCGTTAATTGTGAAGGGCGCCGCCTGTTGTTTGATGATATACCCCATTATTGTCCGAATAGCGCAGCAGACAACTGGATAACGTAAGAGTACCGCCCTAAGACAGTCTGGACTTTTTATTCACACTTTAAAGACAAACAAATATTGTGATCACCAAAAACCTGCTTTCTGACATTCATTCAAATTTTAGGCAGCTATTTTTGTGGTTTGAGCAACGCATTTTTTGGTACACGTATTTCTTTTATAAATATTTTGAAAGTCGTGTGAACATGGTGAATGAAAAGCATTGTCTAGAGGAAAGTGAAGTTTTTGACCAAATTTTATTAAAAAGGTAAGGTTGAGAATTTACCAATTGGAAATGGCTGAAAACTATTATCCTTAGATCTAATCATGTCAATTAGATATGTATTTTAACAATCCCCAATTAAACAAAGCGAAATAACGCGTTACCCTATCATGCCTATTGAATTTAACTTATGTTTCTTTAATGACTTGAAAAAAATAAAATGACTCGGAGTTAGAAAATATTAAAAGAATATACAAAAACTTGGCGATAGGCTTCCTGCAGTCCAAAAAGAATATTTGCCTCACTTTTGCACAGAAACGACAGTCCAGCTGGACACGCTATTAAGTGACACATTGAATTGAATTCTAGCATAACTAGTCATGAAAAATAGACAAACAAGACGTAGAGTGTAGTGACCCTGCATTCTAGAGTTGCGGCAATGCGGAGGTCCCAGGTTCTATTCCCTCTTCCTTTCAATTTGTGGATTGTTGTATTTCCCTGTACAGGCCACAGATTATTGCATTGACTGGTCGCCCTGGATGCAGGCCTGCCCTGGTTCACTTCGTCTCCCATATCACCAAGAGCACAAGCCTTCTCATATGCGGAGCAGTGCTGATCGTAAGTAATCTGCTATAGTCGCAATTTGTCTGTGATTTGACAAAAGCTTGTCCCTGTGAAGCATTATGATCAGAACTTAGAGGTGCAGATCATAAGTAATTTGCTACAGTTGTAATTTGTCTGTGATTGGACATTAGATTGTCCTTGTGAAGCATTATGATTACTTCGTCTCCCATATCACCAAGAGCACAGCCCTTCTCATATGCGGAGCCGTGTTGATCGTAAGTAATCTGCTATGGTCGCAAGTTGTCTGTGATTTGACAAAAGCTTGTCCTTGTGAAGCATTTGGTCAGAACCTAGCGGTGCAGATCATAAGTAACCTGCTACAGTTGCAAGTTGTCTGTGATTTGACATAAATGCCATAAAGAGTGGGTGATTTGTTGGCGAGAATGGAGAGACCGTACTTTCTTATCTTTGCACAATTCTCACTTGTTCTATTATTAATAAACGTTTGTCATTTTCCTTATCTTCCACGCATAAACGTAAAACCCTTCTTTCCATTTAATCCTTCAACCTCCTTCCTCATTCCCAATTTCAAAATCCTTTTTCCTCATTAACAAAGTAAACCCCCTAGCCTGCATTATAACTAATTCATCCTTTGTCACGATATTTAATCCTTGATGATCCTTCTATAAAAATAAAACAATTGGAAAAAACAACAATATATCCTCCTAGCCAAGATGGTTGTCCTCATTAATTCCTTTCAAAAAATATCCTCCAAGCCAAGATGGGTAGTCTCCTCCATAATTCCCTTCTAAAAAAATATCCTCCTAGCCAAGCTGGTTAGTCTTCTCCATAATTCCCTGCTAAAAATATCCTCCCAGCCAAGAAAGTTAGTCTCTTCCATAAATTCCCTCTAAAAATGTCCTTTTAGCCAAGATGGTTAGTCTTCTCCATAAATCCCTTCTAAAACAAATATCTTCCTAACCATGATGGTTCCTCTCCTCCATAATTCCCTTCTAAAAATATTCTCCTAGCCAAGATGGTTAGTCTCCTCTGTACTTCCTTCCTAAAAAAATATCCTGCAAGCCAATATGGTTAGTTTCCTCCTTAATACCCTTCTAAATGATACCCTTCCAAAAATATCCTCCTAGCCAAGATGGTTAGTCTCCTCCATAATTTCCTTCTAAAAAAAAACACCCTCCGAGCCAAGCTGGTTATAGTCTCCTCCATAGTTCCCTTCTAAAAAAAAAATATCCTCCTAGCCAAGATGGTTAGTCTCCTCCATAATAAAAATATCCTGAACTACCAATAATTATGGTCGTCTTCTCAGTAATTCGCTTAAAAAAAGTCTGAGTCTTGCGCGTAACTTTGTACACACCTGTCCCAAGTTCTTTCCACTGACTATCCCTATTGCCGAGTATGATATATGTCTATATCTTTTATAAATAGTCGTCATGCTCATTCAAAGGCATATTCATAGAAAGGTGGAAATCTCCTTGCTGCCACGGTGTCAGATTTAACGTTTGGTGTACCGTGAGGTATATCTAGGTTGTGTTAACTTCAGGTTTACTCTGATCTGAACGATAACCAAGTTAACGATCATTAAATAACAATTGACTGGTTTTTTTTCTTTTTCTGAAGGCTGGTACAAGGACAAGATTTTGCCCAAGATGGAGTTCTGTGCTGTTGGTTGGGTAAGATCAAGACCAACACAATCATCAAGGAGCTCTCCAAACCCTGGATGCTGGATGAGGAAGCAGGGGAGACCATGGAGAAGTTTCCTTGGAAGATCAGCAAGGAAGAAGTCACCACGCTCAAAGAAAAGGTAGAATCTCCTCCTTGGGATCAAGCCCCCCCCCCCCCCCCACAGTGAAAACTATAAACTTTATATTTATTTTTGTGCAAGTTGGTCAGTAGTGCAGAATGATTCACATGTTAACTAATGCATGCAAAATAGAGAAAAAAAGTAAATTTCAATGACTATCATCCCACCCTATATTTGTAGGCTATAGAAATGTCTAATCCCCCAAAACAGATTTTTACCTACCCTACCACACAGTTGTTTTTTTTATATGTAATAGAAAACACCACACTTTTTGTTCTTGGTTGGCGATATTATTTTAATATAATGTTTCAGTATCCAATTCATTTCATGGAGCCTTTCAGAGATCTCTCAGGTTATTCTGGATGGCTGCATGTCTAAGGAAACACATGCTTTATGTCAGAGAAATAATGCTCTGTACAATTTTTGTTTGTGAACCCCCCCCCCACCTCCGCCCAACACCTCCCCCCCCCCCCCCCCCCTCCCACCAAGGCTTGACCCTACTCATCCCTCACCTCATCTCCATGAAATCCAACTGGGAGAAATGCAAGCTGCGCTTCTTTGCCACCACGGGCAAGAAGGAGCAAATGGACAGGGAGAAGATGAACATGGCCAATATGCTCAGCAAGTTCCGCATCAACTGCTCGGACGTGGAGGTCATCCCGGACCTGAACAAGAAGCCCAAGGAGTAGAGCCTGAGACGGTTCAAGGAGCTGTCCAGACCCTGGATGCTGGATAAGGAAGCAGGGGAGACCACGGAGAAGTTTCCTTGGAAGATCAGCAAGAAAGTAGTCACTACGCTCAACGAGAAGGTAGAATCTCCTTCTTGCACTCAAGCCCCCCCCCCCCCCCACAGAGAAAACTATAAACGAGGGCCATTTGGGCGCCATCGTGGCTTATAAATGCTGGTTCCAAATACACGATAACCAGCATGAGTGAACCAGTGAAGTGTCCCTCATTCCGGCTTCTGCTTGTTTGACTATAAAGCGCCCTCTTTTGTCCATGCATTGAGACAATACACTTAAAGCTTTACCAGTATCCACTTTACGCTTAGTCCCTGGTTTGTGTGATTTTAAGTCCAGTCTTGCAACATCTGTTAATTGTGTCAAACCTTTGACATTCTGGTGGGTTATTTTTCAAATATTAGTATTGATCACTTTCAGTGCAAATTGAACAACCCTTAAGTAGTTCATTTTATTTGCCAAGTGGAACTCGACATATTAAACATCAATATTCCAGTCCATTTTCCACCTAAAATCTTTGGTCTTCTTCATAATTCCCTATTAAAAAAATATCCTCTTAGCCAAGATAGTTAGTCTCTTTCATAAATTCCCTCAAAAGCTCCTTTTAGCCAAGATGGTTAGTCTTCTCCATAAATCCCTTCTAAAACAAATATCCTCCTAACCATGATGGTTCCTCTCCTCCATAATTCCCTTCTAAAAAATATTCTCCTAGCCAAGATGGTTAGTCTCCTCTGTAATTCCCTTCTAAAAAAAAACCTCCTAGCCAGGATGGTTAGTCTATTCCATAATTCCCTTCTAAAAAATATCCTCCAAGCCAAGATGGTAGTCTCCTCCATAATTTCCTTCAAAAAAAGCACCCTCCGAGCCAAGCATGGTTTAGTCTCCTCCATAATTCCCTTCTAAAAAATATCCCCCTAACCAAGATGGTTAATCTACTCCATAATAAAAGTATCCTCATTACCAATAATTATGGTCGTCTTCTCAGTAATTCGCTTAAAACAAGTCTGAGTCTTGCGCGTAACTTTGTACACACAAGTTCTTTCCACTGACTATCCCTATTGCCGAGTATGATATATGTCTATATCTTTTATAAATAGTCGTCATGCTCATTCAAAGGCATATTCATAGAAAGGTGGAAATCTCCTTGCTGCCACGGTGTCAGATTTAACGTTTGGTATACCGTGAGGTATATCTAGGTTGTGTTAACTTCAGGTTTACTCCGATCTGAACGATAACCAAGTTAACGATCATTAAATAACAATTGACTGTTTTTTTTTTTTTTCTGAAGGCTGGTACAAGGACAAGATTTTGCCCAAGATGGAGTTCTGTGATGTTGGTTGGGTAAGATCAAGACCAACACAATCATCAAGGAGCTCTCCAAACCCTGGATGCTGGATGAGGAAGCAGGGGAGACCATGGAGAAGTTTCCTTGGGAGATCAGCAAGGAAGAAGTCACCATGCTCAAAGAGAAGGTAGAATCTCCTCCTTGGGATCAAGCCCCCCCCCCCCCCCCACAGTGAAAACTATAAACTTTGTATTCATTTTTGTGTAAGTTGGTCAGTAGTCGGCAGAATGATTCACAAGTTAATTAATGCATGCAAATTAAAGTAGAGAAAAAAAGTAAATTTTAATGACTATCATCCCACCCTATATTTTTAGGCTATTGAAATGTCAAACCCCCCAAACAGATTTTACCTACCCTACCACACGGTTGTTTTTTGTATGTAGTAGAAAACACCACACTTTTGTTCTTGGTTGGCCTGATTATTTTATTATATGTTTCAGTGTCCAATTCATTTCATGGAGCCTTTCAGAGATCTCTCAGGTTATTCTGGATGGCTGCATGTCTAAGGAAACACATGCTTTATACAATGCTCTGTATAATTTTTGTTTGTGAACCCCCTCCCCCACCACCTCCGCCCCCACCTCCCACTACCCCCCAGGCTTGACCCTACTCATCCCAACCTCATCTCCATGAAATCCAATTGGTAGAAATGCAAGCTGCGCGTCTTTGCCACCACGGGCAAGAAGGAGCAAATGGACAGGGAGAAGATGAACATGGCCAACATGCTCAGCAAGTTCCGCATCAACTACTCGGACGTGGAGGTCATCCCGGACCTGAACAAGAAGCCCAGTAGAGCCTGAGACGGTTCAAGGAGCTGTCCAAACCCTGGATGCTGGATGAGGAAGCAGGGGAGACCACGGAGAAGTTTCCTTGGAAGATCAGCAAGGAGGAAGTCACTACGCTCAACGAGAAGGTAGAATCTCCTTCTTGCGCTCAAGCACCCCCCCCCCCCCCCCCCTCCATAGAGAAAACTATAAACGAGGGCCATTTGGGCGCCATCGTGGCTTATAAATGCTGGTACCAAATACACGATAACCAGCATGAGTGAACCAGTGAAGTGTCCCTCATTCCGGCTTCTGCTTGTTTGACTACAAAGCGCCCTCTTCTGTCCATGCATGGAGACAATACACTTAAAGCCTTCCCAGTGTCCACTTTACGCTTAGTCTCTGGTTTTTGTGTTTTGAAGTCCAGTCTTGCAACATCTGTTAATTGGGTCCAACCTTTGACATTCTGGAGGCTGATTTTCAATAATGAGATTGATCACTTTCAATCCATTTTTCGTACAACTCTCAGTTCATTTGATTTGCCAAATGCATGGAACTCGACTTTAGTAAATATCAATAAATCACGACATTTTTTCGCCTGAAATCTTTTTTTTTTCTTTCAGACCAACAGACAGATGCGGATCCGTGAATGGCTTCGCCAACATTCCCAGGAGGCTCAGCTCATTGTCATGTAAGTACAAACCGGCGATAATGGCCACTATCGGACAATTAACCTATCACGGTGGAATTGCGTCAACGCAGCTTGTAAAATATTGTCTAAACATGATATACAAATGGACGCAGAACGCCAAAATCTGAGACAAACAAAAGTTAACGTACAAAATTCCATGAGCCGTTTCGCGGATACCGCCATCTTTGAAATGGGGGGGGGGCATTACATTGAAAAGTCATGCCATCATTCTCAGCTACAGTTGCATGATGAGACGTATTTTCATTGTAATGCCCCCCCCCCCCGAAAAAAAAAAAAATTCAAAGATGGCGGTATCGGCGAAAAGGCTTATAGAGTTGTCAAAGGGGCGTGGTTAACTCGCAAATGGCGGTAGGTCAATGGGTGGCGCTTTTCATGGCGGCTCAATTGTTGACGTTTTACACGAAATACCAAAAATTCTTTAAAAGCCGCTGGCGAAACAAGAAACTTTTTAAACAAAACTAAGGACACTTGTGTAAAAACTAAAAGTTACTTGTGTAAAAAGGGCACTCTTTACAGAATACTGGGGGGGGGGGGGGGGGGGGTGTTAACCGCTGGTGCAAAAAATGGGGGCGGGGTGAGCAATAGATCTAACAGTGCTTGTGACCCAGTCTGACTGAGCTACTGTGGTCACCTGATCAAAAGTGGTGATCTGATTGGCCAATGCGCACTTTTTGATTGACATGCAGGAAGGGTCCATTATAACCTTTTCTTTGATTTCTTGCAGGAGTCTACCTATTCCCAGGAAGCGTACTTGTTCAGCTTACATGTACATGTGCTGGCTGGAGACATTATCCAAGGATATGCTGTCAGCAGGGATGCCAAATATGGCATCCAAAAAAAGTAAATACAAAGAAATTCACTTGAAATGATAAAGTGACAAAGGACAATTCCAACCAGTTGAAAGACCCTCCTCACTTGAATGGAATTTGTGCTTTGTTTTAATTGATTTCGTTGAGATTGTTTCTTTACCATCTAACGGGCTCACACTTTCACTGATGTTTTCAAAGTGAGTTTCTTGAATGCAATCAAGTAATACTGATTAAGAACAATGAAAGTCTTCAAATAATTTGGAGTCTTTTAATCAAGAAACATTGTCGTACTTTTACGGGCTTTAAAAATAACAGCCAACTCCCCTTTTTTCATTACTGTGGGCACGTTTCTGTTTCAACTGAAAGTAATTAAAATCATTGTTTTTTTTCATAACGAAGCCAAGCGAAAAAAGAGAGTATTTATCAACAATGGTGGTGCTTTTGGTAATCCTCAGAATGAGGTTTTATGCATACTGTTTTCATAGCCAGTCAATTGTTACTTCTACGTAATTCTCACATATTATAACGTTTAAAATAATGCAATCATTTAATAAAAACCAGTGTATTCTAATTGCTGTGAATAGCATTAGAATATTTCAAACAATTGTTAATCCAAATGCCAAGCTTAAAGTCGATAAGAAAATCAGATTCAATCACTCGAGACTTTTTTCGTGACATGAAATAAAAATTGATACATACATGGGATTGATTTAATTGACATTATCTGTGCTGGGCATACAGGGAACATAAGGCAAAGAAAATAACAAGTTACAGTAAACGCCCTAAAATTATCCAGGTAGGTAGCAAAATATTTTGTTTGTTTGTCTGTATGTTTTTTAAACTTTGTTTGCTTTAGGATACAGTTATTGTGTTTAATTAATCTGTTTTAAATACCCAATACTACAAACAAGTTGCATTTGTTTTCGGGAAAGAAAACACGTTATTTTATATGTTGACCAAATGTGGCAATAAAAAAAAATGGCGGTCAGAAACATGGCCTAAAAAAATCCAGGTTGGTCGAGATAACACCATAAACACAATTTTTTTGTAGTTGTTAACATTTCTGGATACATGGTGGCACTGCTTTATTGCAAACCTTTTGTTTCAAAAAAAAAAATAATGACCCAGCTTGCTTTGAAAAAATATTCCATCAAAATACTTCCCGATAAGCCTACAATGGGTACCCAAAAAAAAATTCGTCAAAAAACTTAACGCATACTTTTCACCATATCTCAATACTCATGCATGAAGCTAAATATTTTGTTTTGCAAAAATAAAAAAAAATGGCAAATCCATTGTTGTATACAGATCGGCGCATGCGCAATGCAAAAACATTAATAATAATAATTTGTGACATTGTCATTGAACATTATTTGTTTTAATATATTGGTTATTGTTTCCGGCAAACATGGAAAGCGATTTAAAAAATCAGCAACACGATGCTCGTGTATCTTTGTATGTTGTGATTGTTGTGTTTATTCGGGGTGAAGGAGGAAGCCACTGAATGAGGTGTAGCGATAGGTGGAATGACTAGTCGCCCTACCGTGCATTGTGAGATACATAGTATCTCCACGCTGCAGAACCACCACCGCGCTCCCAGACACCTGCTCATAGTGACTTGAATCAGTGCTACCGCCAGAGACAACCACGTCGCCGTTCTTCCGGAGATGAACGCGCAGCCAGCTGCTGGAAGGATATTTGTTCACAGAAAACATGAACACGTAGGTGCCCGGCACACCACACGTGAACGTGCCGGTCTCCAGATCGAAGCTGGTACCCGGCAGAAGCGTCTCGGTCGCCTGGAAGGGCAAACGGTCGTTGCTCAGCGTATCCGAGCTGCTCGTCCTCACCACGGTGAATGCTACCCGCTGGTTGGAGTCGTCTGGTGCCTCCCCTGGCTCACCCTTTTGACCTTTGACACCAGTTTCCCCCGTTGGCCCTACAACACCTGGGACTCCTCTTGGACCAATTTTTCCGGGCTGGCCTATGCCTTCGTCCCCTTGAGGCCCAGCTGCTCCACGCTCACCCATAGGTCCAATCGATCCAATATCACCCTTTTGACCTGGCTCGCCCTTTGACCCTGGTTGACCTAAGGACCCAGGCAAACCTGGTATGCCGGGAATTGCAGCCGACCCCTGGCAGCACATCGGACACGCCTGAGACGCAGGACCATCACCGTCCGAGGCAACCGGCCCAGTAACGGAAGCTCGGAGGTTGACGGAGTTACCCAGAAGGAGGGCGATTGAAAGAACGGTTGCCACGAAGATCTTCATTCTGTACAGAATAACAATGATTAAACTGAAACAAATCAGGTGAGATTTTTTTTCAATAAAATAGTTTTTAAAAACGGGAAGAGGAGAAAAATATTGAGGTTTGATAAACAGGAGAACTAATCTAAAAGTCATGACAATCCGCCGTCAGATTTGAAGGAAAAAAAACCAAAAAAGTTAGATTGGAGGAATCATTGTTCGAAGAATGTTTTCTTTGTTAGGAGGGGAGGGGGGGGGGGGGGGGGGAGGCGGAGCACATCTTGCACCTTCCCCGGTCCTGATAGAATCATTAATTAAACCTCACCACACCCACCTCGATGGTTCGTTCTTGAAGATCAGGTCCAAGAAGAGATCACAAGGAATTCAGTGTAGGCTGAAAAAACATACAAACGAAGACTGGTTAAGTTTACACTTTAGTCAGGAATACTATTTTATTATCAATTAAGATAAATTAGTGAGATTTTTTTTCTCAATTGGATACATTGCCACCCCAAAACAGGAAAAATTTCTCACCCAGTTATTACGGTCAAGTAATTAGAATAATAAGTTTTCTCGGCCGAATTCGTCAAGAAAAACAACCTGTTTAATGTCGCATTGTTCAATTTTTCTCGAATTGACTGATTCTTGAAATTAGCTTTCAATTTGTTTAAACGTTATTATTGAAACTTTTTTTTCCAATCATTTTAAAGGCATGTATCTATTTTTGAGACACCATAGGAACTCGGTCAAAAGTTCGTTGGCATTCTAAGCTTTTGTTGCACTTGTCAAGGCGAATTGACTTTTAACTCCAGTTCGCTATGAGTTTTAAAGCAGCAATGGAATTCTTCATTCAATATGAAATATTTTAGGGTTTCCCGCCCATTTTCACACTTTGCTTAATTCAATAATAAAACATTTGCATTCAAATTCGCATAAAACATGCAGACCTTTTCACACCCGGTTGAATTTAGCGAAAGCTTAAAATATTTTAGGGTATTCTTCATTCACGCGTGAAAAGTAAGCAGCAAATTACGTGACTTGTGCATTGAATTTCTTGTGCATTGTGGTTCAGTCCCGCTCGGGAATTCACTTTGATGCATACGTTTACAAAAGTAACACAGTTCAATGATATTTGGAAGTTGCATTAGCAAGATATTGTGTTATAGTGATACAACAGAGTATAAAATGACATGGCTTTTGAAAAGTTTGGATTAAGGAATGTACAGCTATTTCAAAGATTGGAATGCCTGGGAAGGGAATATGAAAAAAGCAGAACAGAACTGTATCAATGTTTAGTGTCAAAGTGATAGAAGGAAATACATTTAGAACACTCGCCGATAAAATACTATGTCAAAATACAGGTTTTTATGTAAGGACAATTAAGTGACCAGTTTGTTAATTGTTGTAATCACCCTGTGGAAATAAAAAAAAATCGTATAGGCCTAGGCCCTAATTTTTTTTGTAGCCAATACAATTGGCGAATTGCGAATTGCAAATTAAATGGACCCCTTATTCCATTGCACTTTGTTGAAAATGAATACTTCCTCTAACAGATTCGCCTATACTCGGTGCAAGATCGAAAACCAACAAAAGAAATGGATTTTCTTTTGCACGAAAAAGTTGCCTTCACGCTTTGGTGGGTGTAAAATATTTTAAAAAAAAATCGAATGCGCTAAATGCGACCTTTTTTCAGTGTAATGAACAGTCTCTCAGATTGGACGAACAAGTTGCGAAATTGGACGGGAAAACCTATATGTTATGATTCCCAAAGTTGATAAACAATCACAAACGAATTACAACGTGATCAACGATCAAAAAAGAATTAGGACAACGGTTGCGAACACAATTTCGATTTAAAAAATAAATAAAAGAAGACAAATTCCAAAGAGTCTGATTACACAGCAACTAAATGTGATCAATATTGTTTTCATCTTAGTTCTCTTTTTTTGCCAACTGATGTACCTGCATAAAAGAAAAAGTGAAGGAAATTTCAGCGTGTTTCCGCTATAAGTTCGAGGCACCCTGATGAGTTTAACGAGGAATTTGCAAAGACTGCAGGCCAAAATGTCTGGCACAGTTCTAAGGTGGGTGTTATAGGGAGGGAATATCACTCGAGCGATGTTTTCTGTTAAAATTTTGACCAAACGGTGTACTATATGGAGAAAAAAATACAGTCTCCCACCAAAACCACTGCTCTGTTCTGATGATTGAGTGAGGAAAGTGTCAAATAACAGACACTCACCTCGATGTAACGTTCTTGAATTTTATCACGAAGGAAATCCTCAAAACTCAGCAGATTGCGAGCTGGAAATAATACCAACGAAAATGAGTCATTGAAAATCCGCTGGGAGATATCTTGGGGGCTGTTGGGGGAGGCATAGCTGAATTTCACAAGTAAAACACCCCCAGATCAAAATCTCTGTCGAGCGAAATGTGACAGAAACCTTGCAATGCTGAGAGTGAAGATAAGACTGGTATCAAATACCCGGTGAAAGTATTTCGCCTGATATATCGGTTGAAAACTTTGCATGTGTTTTTAAAATTAAAAAAAAAAAATACTTAAGGTGTTATAAAGCAACGGAATCAAGTTACGAGATCCAACAAAATAATGCATACGTTTTCTCTGCTTTTTCTCAATGATAGTATCCACTCAGCTGAAACGTCAACAGGTTAGTTGCGAGCTTCTTGAGTTTTTAAGCCATTTAAGACCAACTTCCCCATAACTCTTCATCCTGAATTAGTTTGAGTGATTGCCGGAATACAATGCGAGTACATTGCATCAGGATTTCATGTTTAAAAATTAAAATGATAAATTAAACAGGGAAAAAACGAGGCGGAAAATAAGGGGGTGGTTGATCATACTTATATACTGTTTAATTTAAAGAGTCAAACTTTCGCAAGATTGTTTTCTTTAAACCAAAATGTTAACGCAGTAATTTTTTACCTGAACTATTACAAGTTCGTAAATTATTTTGAAGAAGTACGAATCCCGATGAATTTCAACTATTCTGAATCACAGCAGGGAACTTGATGTTATGAGCTCTTGAAAAAAATGCATCCAAAATTTGATTCAAAACCAGTCGACTTTTTGACACTGAATTATTTCGTGAATGAATAGTGTTAAATCAGACAAGATATATCGTCTTAAAAAACTGAAGACGTTTTCGAAATAGTGTGCCGGTGGGCAGACTATTAACGTGTGTTAGCAACGAAATTCAGTGAGAAGAACCAACAAAATTTAATTTATTTGTTTTGGTCAAATGTATAGCATCAACTAAGCTAAAAATTCAAAAGTTAGTTGTGCTGCATCATACTTAAGATTGTGAGCAATTGATCTTATGTTCCTCTAACTGGTTCAAGGTTGCTTGAACATTTAGTTATAGGAATCACAATGAGCATACAGTTTCTGCATTTGTGGGGAAAATCGATCTCATACCAAGGAAGTAGAGGCGCAAACACTACAGCTGGACTACCGCAGTCAAGTTACAGTCGTTAAATACAGATTTATTTTCCGGATAGGAAATCACCGCACCGGTTTGGCTCTAGTAAGCCACCATCTGTTTGTCAACTGAAACTTGTCTCACAAAATATTTCAGATTTGTGAAAATCTGTACCAATCACCAAAAACTTTCGAAAAATAAGCCAAAAATCAATATCGCTGTTTGTCCAAATATCCAACAGAATCTCAGCGGCATGCTGAGTGGAACCCTACATGCAAATACATGAGTGAATTCATCCGAGAGCTTTTGCTTCAATCTCTTCAGGCGAACAGACAGCCTGAGTAATTTGTACAAACACCAACTCTACACATGATTTCTACAAATTCACCCAGTTAAATAAAGCAATTTGAACTGGTCTAAAACTGTGTGCATCATATCACGATCCGGTCCGTTTGTATTTGCGCCCTCTATATTCATGACACGTTCATCCTGCGATGATTGAATGAAACTTGATAATCAAAGCGCACTGTGAACTCTAGTGAAATGGCAAAGTTGAAAGGGTACTGCTTGAGCAATAACACACAATAAGACAGGAATGTTTTTGATGTCCGGATTTCCTGATAAACGTTCTTCCGTGACCAACTTCCCCATAACTGTTGATCCTGAATTAGTTTCAGTGATTGCCGGGAAACAATGTGAGTACATTGCACCAGAGTTTCCGTGTTTTAAAATTAAATTGATAACATTAAAATGGCAAAATGAGGAAGAAAATAAGGGGTGGTTGATCATACTGATTTTATTGGTGAGGTTATTTATAAAGAATGGAGCTTTCGCAATATGTCTTCTGTAAACCAAAGAAAGACATATTTTTTAAAGTATTAAAAGTGCGTGAATTTGTTTAAGCATTAATCACAATCAGTTGAAACTAACCTGAAATCAGCAGGGAACTTGATGTTTAAACTCTTCTAAAAACTGCAAGCAGATATGACTAGAAAAAGTCCTACTGACAGCCTTTGTTTTGACAGTACAACTTTCCGTGAATGTGCAGTGTGCTATCCATTATAGTGACAAGATTGCAACTTTATCAAAAACTAAACCAGTCAGTATGTGAACAATAATTTAAGTTCAAGCGTGCGAAATGAAAGTAGAGGCGGAAATAATGTCAGACAGGAATTCCTCATTCCGAACAACAAAACCCTGATATATTTGGGTGATCGGGTACTACCCGATCATTGTTTGGAAATGTTAAGAAATTTCTTTCTTTCTTTCTTGCTGGGTTTTTTTCTGACAATAATTATCTGCAACTTTTCTTCTGAACAGTACAGACTTCAAATCTTTAACAAACATCAACGCTGACTCCGAGCTGTACCTTTTTTATACTCTGACGTCATGACGACGTCATCGGGTTTCTTATTACAAGCGATTTCACTGCAAAACCTCATAAACAAAATGAACAATAATGTTCACACTTTGAAATCTGATTGACGATACCTTGATAAACATTTTTGATATTCGAAGGTAAAGTCGTCTGACCTTTCCTTCCGGGGTTACTGGTAGGTCAAATTTAGGTGAATTTAAAATTCAAAAAGAAGCCACAGAAGGATGAATCCTGATATGAGCATGAACCTTAGTGTGAAGATGTGGATAGTTTAGTGACGTCGTCATGACGTCATCATACATCAAATTACAATCATTTCAGGTCAAAATTTGACAAAATAGTTTGACAGGCGCGGATCCAGAGGGTGGGGAGGGGGGCCAACCCCCCCCCCCCTCCCAGCCCTCGCTGTGAAACATGCACACAAAATATTACCCGTTCGCCTGTCACAACAATCTGACATATTTTTTTTTAGGAGCCTGACCCTCCCCTAACCCTAACCCTATTAACCCAACCCCCTGCAAGGGGGAGGGTCAGGCTCCCTCAAAGATATTTGAGCAATATCTTTTGTCCTAATAAACCTGAGTGTTCAGTGTTTTGTGAAGTGGCAGATTGTGCCTTGGGCGATGGGCTACAGGACTACAGGGTCATCATCTTTGGATGGAATTTTTATCCCAAAAGGTCATCGGATTATACCGCAAAAATTGAACAGACAATGAAAGATGATGAAATAAGCTGTAATTTGATGGGTGTCTCAAACACCTTAGAGAGTTGTGAGTATTTGTCCTGATCTTTACAAGTGGGGGTATTTATCACTGAGGTCCATGGCAGTTCATTTGCCGGTCTACAGCCATAGATATTCTTTGAATTACCATAAACGTCTTTCCGACAATTCAGCATTGTGACGTCATCGAACGAAGTTAGTTATCATAGGGAAAATTTGAAACTGAATCGCATGTTGATTCAAAGACCACGAACAAAAAGGCTACGGTTCAAAAAGGTGTGTTCCAGCCGCAGTTCTATAAGATTTTTTTAGAAGGGATTATTGAATGAAAACCATCATGGTTAGGAGGATATATTTTTTGAAGGGATAATTGAGAAGACTAATCATCATGGCTTAGAGGATATTTTTAGAAGGGATAATTGAGAAGACTAACCATCATGGCGAAGAGGATATTGTTTTAGAAGGGATAATTGAGGAGACAAACCATCATGGCCAGGACGATTTTTAGAGGGATTATTAAAATAAAAACAATCATTGCTTGGAGGATATTTTTGTAGAAGAGATTATTGAACACACAATCGATCTCGGCTTGGAAGATATTGTTTTGAGAAGGGATAATTTAGGAGACTTATCATCACGGCTAGGAGGATATTTTTTAGAAGGGAGTATTGAAATAAAAACCATCATGGTTAGAGGATATTTTTTAGACGAGAGTATTGTACAGACAAACCATCAAGGCTTGGAAGATATTTTTTTAGATGTGATCATTGAGGAGACTAACCCTCATGGCTAGGAGGATATTTTTTAGAAGGGCTAAATGAGGAGACTAACCATCATGGCTACGAGGATATTTTTTAAAGGGATAATTGAGGAGGCTAATAATCACGGCTGGGAGGATATTTGTAGAAGGGATTATTGAAATGAAAACCATCATGGATTGGATGATATGTTTTAGAAGGAAGGGATAATTGAGAAGACTAATCATCACGGCTTGGAAGATATTTTTGAAGGGATAATGGAGGAGACTAACTATCATTGCTTGGAGGATAGTTTTTTAGAAGGGATAATTAAGGAGACTATTCATCACGGTTAGGAGGATATTTTTCAGAGGGATTATTGAATGAAAACCATCATGGCTCGGAGGATTTTTTTGAAGGGATAATTGAGGAGACTTATCATCATGGCTTGAACGATATTTTTAGAAGGGAAAATTAAGGAGACTAACCATCATGGCTAGGAGGATATTTTTGAGAAGAGATTATTGAACACACAATCCATCACGGCTTGGAAGATTTTTTTTTTGAGAAGGGATAATTGAGGAGACTACTCATCATGGCTAGGAGCATATTTTTATTTAGAAGGGCTTATTGAAATAAAAACCATCACAGCTAGGAGGATATTTTTCAGACGAGATTATTGAACAGACAAACCATCACGGCTTGGAAGTTAATTTTTAGATGTGATAATTGAGGAGACTAACCATCATTGCTTGGAGGATAATTTCTAGAGGGGATAATTGCGGAGACTCACACTCATGACAAGGAGGTATCTTTTTAGAAGGGATTATTGAACATTATCATTATTGATTATATGAACAGACAAACCATCATGGCTTGGATGTTATCTTTTAGATGTGATAATTGAGGAGACTAATCAACACGGCAAGGAGGTTTTTTAAAGGGATAATCATCATGACTTGGAGGATATTTTTTTTTAAGGGGATAATTGAGAAGACTAACCATCATGGCTAGGAGGATATTTTTAGAAGGGATAATTGAGGAGACTATGGCTTGGAGGATATTTTTTTTAGAAGGGATAATTGAGAAGCCTAACCATCATGCCAGGATTATTTTTTTCGTAGAGGTAATTGAATGACGTTTTCTGGTTTCTAATTTTGACCAAAAAGATTAAATGCATAGAAAAAAAGCAACAGTCTCCTACCAAATCACTGCTCTATTGCTTGAATGAAGACAATTTTAACATACACTCACCTAAGCACAGTTCTTGAATTCTCTCGCCGAAGCACTCTTCAACACTTGAGCGGATTGCTGGCTGAAAAAATACCAACAAAAATATGAGTCATTAAAAATCCTCTTGGAGATAACTTGGAGTCTGGTGGGGAGGCATGGCTGAATTCCACAAGTACAATACGGCCAAAAAATGTCTGTACAGTGAAAATGTAACTTGGGTTGACTATTTATTTCAAATGCGTTCTCCAAAAAAATAAATCTATCCATGAATTCTACAAAATGCATCCAGCTATTGAACTTGTATAAAACTGTGTGCATCATCATGATCCAGTGCGTTTGTATTTGCGCCCTCTAGTCTATTCTGACCAGTGACACTTTTATCCTGCAGTGCTTAAAAGTAACTTGATGAAACCGGAATGGCGCACTGGGAACTATAGCAAAGTTGAACAACAAATTCAAAGGCACTGAGAATATCCACAAATAATAACACAAATAAGACCGGCATTTTGAGATGTCCGGATACCTGTATACGTTCTTCCGTGACCAACTTCCGCATAACTTTTCATTCTGATTGAGTTTGAGTGATATCCGGAAATAATGTGAGTACATTGCACTAGGATTTCATGTTTGAAAATTTAGACGATAAAGTCAATAGGAAAAAGGGAGGCAAAAAGTAAGAGTGTGCTTGATCGTGCCAAAAATATTGGCCAGGTTATAAAGAGTCCAGGTTTTGTGAGCCTTGTTTTTTGAAACCGAATAAGTAAAACATCGATTTGTAGTTCCTCTGAAATATTATTTTGAATGATCAATACATCTTTGTTGTTCTGACCACAGCATGGAACTTGATGTTTTACACTGCGGTCAGAAAACAGTCCAACCTAACAGTCGAACCTAAATAGAAAAGTCCATAAATGTGACTTCGTAGTGTATTATCCATATCGACAAGAATCCAAATGATTTTTGTTCAAGAAGTAAAGAAACCAGTCAGTATTTGGACAATTTGTTTATGAGAGTGCACAATGGAAGTAGTAACGGAAATATTGCCAGACAGGAATTCCTCATTTTTATTGCCTTGAAATTTGACCTCACAAAACCGTGGTCTGCATCCGCACCAACTGTTTACATTAAGAGCTGAAATAAAATAGCTCGATAATTTACAAAAGTATTTGAAATTAACTCTTTCATATGGGCTTAGATTAGTGCATGTTATGCACAAACAAAGCCCGTCTGAACAAGTTAATTTCAAACATATTTGTAAATTATCGCGATACTTTATCAACTCCAAAGTGGTCGTTGGGAAAAGGCACAACTTCTGGATCGGAATTAGCGCGCTGGCTTTGCTGTGAGCAGACGTGTATCAGAGTCATAGTGAAATGATAAAGAACAATTTGTTCATAAAAATCTTTAAATTTTTTTAGTCCTCAAGCTACCACATTTTCACAAGCACATAAAGACGGAAAAATATCAAGCCTACCACCGCGCTCGCTTTTTGGAGAATCATTGAATCAGCAATATTCAACAAAATCTGAATCCCGCATTGATTCAAACACATTGTGCAAAAGACAACAAATTTCTTCAGAAGAATAATGATTGTTTCAAACACTCACCGAGCAAAATCTTGTTCTTGCAGTCAGTTCTCTCTCTGGTTGTCATCCGAAGGTGACCTGCGGTTGATGTGAAGGGTGGACGGCCCCACATGTCTTAAATAGTGCCATCGATTTCCTGAGCAGTGACTAAAAACTCGGACCTGGATTGTGATTGCATGGCTCCTGTGCGCTGTCAATCACACATCACCGACTCGCTTCATCTTAATGATATGAAAGCAATGTTAATGTCGTTGAGGCTATAAAGTCACCATAAAAACTAGTCACCGAGATTGAAATGGACGCTTCTTATTGGTGGATATTGTATGGATGTCGGTGACACATCCAAACATGGAATTTATGATTGACACACACAACCTGTCAGTCACAGACCACTCACTTGTGGTCACCGACTTGTCGTCACCGACTTGTCACCGACAACTGTGATTGGTGGATAGACAAGTGACGTATACACCGGCCGTGATTCATTCAATGTACACAGTTGGCGCTTCAGTCTATTAAATTGTGTGGATATATTCGGGATTATATGAGGAATTAAATCGTACTCAAGCCAGCGGAGAAACTTGGGTTTAACTTGGGGTAGGGCACCTGGGGTGCGTTATTTTTACAAAGGCTGCACTAAGCACAAAATAAACGTATTATTACAACAGTTAATGTTTTATTTCAGGCTTTCAAACTGGAGCCGGGGGGGGGGGGGGCTTCCACTGGGGGTGGGGGTACATATGCCCCGTGTCCCCGTAGTTATGCCCCTGAGGTAGGCTTTGCTCCTTGATTGGGACTTTGAGGAAATAAAATACAGTTAAAAAAAATTCCATGAGCTTTACGTATCATATACGGCCCGTGTATAATCGTCGCCTTCTAAATGTGGAAAAGGTTTTTACACTTGAATATCTCCCAGTTCGAATAATCATTTCCAGAAATGTTAGAATGTATGACTAGTGATAATGGACCTAAAAATCAAACGTTCACTACCTAAAGTAATGACACAGTTCCAAACTAGCATGTAAAGTGATTTAAGATCCCCCATATCAACGAGAAAGGCTTGTATGGAACGACCAGATTTCCTACATTTGCTAGTTTGTGGCCTCCGCATAACGCGCACGATTCACCCTGAACTAGCCCTGGTGATATCCGGACAAATCACACCAGAGTTTGCCATTCTGTATTGCGAACCACCTCGATTTATAATAATCTCTGAAGCAATGACGTAGCGACGATGGGGGGTGGGGTGGGACAGTTGAACGACCACATGCCCCCCTTCCCCCTCCCCTCCCCCATACCAGTGGGACCATACCATACACGTAAATGACAAAGCCACTTGTCTGATTAGGGGCCTTACATGGCTTTGTTCCGAACCGGGCACGAAGCCTATGTTTACAAAACGACCGAAAGTCACCGAGGTCATGAGACATACCGGGGTTTCCCAAACTCCGGCTTCGTTCTGTATACCGCCTTCGGGCATGCGGCTTGGCAATAGAGCTGGATCCGGTATTGGAATGAAGCCGGGATTTTCAAAACCTCGCTTGCAGCTCACTCGACGTGTACATGTCTAGTCTCCGTTCAAACGCCTCGCTGTTTCGCCACTAGGTTAACTACCGGTGCTAATCAGGGTGACCTTGTGGAAAGGCTACAGTTACTCCTCTTGACCAGCAGCGGCAATCTCTTGTTAATATTTGCGGAACCATCAACTTTGAAAGTTGGAAAAGCAGGGGTGGAGGGGGTTGGGCTTAGACGCTACCTGACTATTGAGGGCACTGTTTCAAAATGCGTGTATACATCATAGACATGTGGTATACATACCCGCGTACGTAGGAATACTTGAAATAAAAGATTTCGTTCCATTACTTTTATTATTTGACGGTTCCTCTCCAAATTCAACCGATTTTTGTGATTTGTCACATTTAATCAACTTACGAAATGTCGATTCCATGCAACAGATATTTCCTGAGTTATTTTTTGAAGCCCAGTGTGTTGTTTTTGTGAGTTGACTCGAAATCGCCATTTAGTTTTCGTGCTTAACACACTTCATTTTGGGTATATTAATTTAAGTTTTTCATGATTTTTCTCCAAATTCGAACCGGTTGTGTTACATATGAACGTCCAATCAGGAGGTATAATTTCACTCCAATAAATCAATGTTTTTTTAGTTATTGTCTCCACAAACAGGGTATTGTTTTTATTCCATGAAGGTTGACTCAAATTCGCCTTGTATTTTGCGCGTTTACACGCCACACTGTCTTTGCTTATTTTTATTATTGAAAAACAATTCATATCCAAATTCGAGAGATTTGATTGATATAGCACGTTAAATCACTATGGAATATTTCAATGCAATGCATCAATCATTTCTTGAGTAATCGACTCCACAACGAGTGTGTTTTGTTTTTGTTCCATGAGCGTTGACTTAAATGCGTCTTCTATTTCTCGTGCTTAACTCACTTAATTGCTCTCCATATTCAACGTCTTTGGGTATTTCTTGAGTTATTGTTTGGAAACCGAGTGTGTTGTTTTTGTGTCACGAACGTTGACTTCAGTTAGGTGTCTCGTGTTGACAACAAATATTTACGGTGGTGACCTCTATTTGTGAAGCGCGCCCTCTTTTGAAAGAAAATTAAAGCTGACTTAATGAGGCAGTTTTTCTCCGTTTTAATACAACGCATTTTTTGCTATATTTTTTTTACTACTAGACAACTCCTCTCCATTTTTACACAGATTTTTGTAATCTGTAACTTTAAACAATTACGAAATATCAATTCAATGCAACATGTATTTCTTGAGTTATCTTCCGGAAACCGAGCGTGTTTTTTTTGTCATCAAATAAGTTCACTCTAAACCGCCAGTTATTTTTTTTGCGCTGAACACACTACATTTTCGGGATATATTAATTATATCTTCTAACTATTCCTCTTCAAATTCAAAAGTGTTGTGTTTTATATAACGACCAATCAGGAGATATAATTTCACTCCAATACAAGAAAATTATTTTCTCTAAATATTTAACAGGCAAGTGTTGCAAGTCGTACTTTAGGGGCCATTCAGAATTTTCAATGTTTTAAAATTTCGATCTTTTTTCCAAATTGTGGGTGGGTGGGTCAAGCTAAATAATTGAAAATCGAAATTCACTTTCCATGGCAAAAAGAAAAAAAAGAAAAGGAAAGAAAGAGATCTTTTGACTTGTCTGAACTACGCGCAAGCGTTCCGATATCGCGATGCGTGTTTCTTTTCCAACTTCGTCCCCTGTATGTACTGTCAGTGGCGTAGCCAGGAATTTTTCAGGGGGGGGGGGGGGCTGGAACATTTCATGGGGGCGTCATGTAGATCAATGAAATTTCCAGAACAAAAAAATTTCCTGACAAATATGTTTATTTTGTAACATTTTCTGTTCGTCTGTCGGTCTTCTATGCTGTTATGTTTACTTTTAGGTACCTTCAATGGTGCTATGTTTAATTAACCTGTTCATTTGTGTAATTAAACTAATAACGCACATATAGTTGCCAAATATGGCACTAACAAGTTTGAGGTCGGCAATTTCCTCTTTAAAAATCTGGGTACGTCGGGTTACCGTACACACAATTGTCCTGGAAACAACAGTACCAAAGTACAGAAAGTCGTACGCAAGAGCTCCCCAGCAAGTATCGTTGACGCCATTATGATTCCAAAATTTCTCACTGTGTCACACAGCTCCAAAGGTGTCGAATGTTTGGCTGTTCTCATTATGCACCATCCCGCTGATGTTTATGGCATGTTGACGCGATCCGGCGGGAGGAAGCACGCGAGATGGTTCGGAATAAGGTGTTTGTGCCGTCTGGGTCTGCCGGGTTCAACCTTTAATTATAATATCAATGCCGTTGCCCTGGGGATGAACCCACTTTATGATTACGTGAACTTGGGCTTTTGTTCGTCATAAATATTGCCAACTTGTATGCCAATTGCTCATCGAGGGTAGTTTCCCGAACTTTTTTGGCTGCTATTTTGAACCACATCACGCCAGCCCATGAGTAAACAGACCTCTCTATGGCCAGGCTATCATGGCTGAACATACACGGAAATGGAACACTGTAAAGGAAACGAAATATTCCCCATGTGATTTCCAATTATTTTATTTCCCCAATCAAATTTGTGGTTGGCTTTTCAGAGCCAGCATTAGTCCACGATCAATTAGGGCCTAAAAAGCGATATTAAATGCTCCGTTTTGTTCCACTACATTTTGTTGATCATCGTTTTGCGTAGTCTGGTTCCCAGACCAAAAGATTCCGACTATTCCTGATGAATCTTAGGTCAGGTAGACTCCGGTAATACAATGTATTACAATTTACATCACGTGACTAAAATGGGAGGAATTCCTCCTTTTTCCGAAACTGTCCGAAGTTTGCCGAATTCTTTCGTCGACAATCGGATAGTGTCAGAGTATTTCCGAGTATAATATATGTTTTATTAACTGCTAATTGCTTATTAAAAAATTAAAAAAAAACTAGTTGATAATTAATATCCATTGCTTTTATTTAGAAAACTTGAAATTCAACGACGATTTTGCACTCGGATCGTATACGAGGGGCGAACTTTTTGCTGCGTCATGCACTAGTTTGAATTTGACGACCGTTACCGGCATTTTCCAAAACGCGGCGTGGTCTCAATTCGGCTCCGCCTGCTAACAGTGCTGTTTGGGTGTCCAACTTTGAAGATTCCAGGTTAAAATTAGTCAATTTTTTTTACAGAAGTATTAAACTGTATGATATATGAAGCAAATGATTTATTTTTAAAAAAATTATTGGAACATTAAAAGCTTTATGTGATAAAGCGAATTCGGAAACGAAGTCGAGCTTTGAAAAAGGGCCGTCAATGTCGTCATGTTTATTTTTAGCCACGGAGGCTGCCTGACCTACAATTTAGACGTGTAGACGTCGGGGGAAATTGTCAGGTCGGGGAACCTGACTACGTTTTGCGCAATTCGGCGCGTTCAATCTTTTTTAATTTCTTTTTTAAATTTGCGTCAGTTTTGGCATTTAAACAGTAAATGTCGAAAACAGCAACTTCAATGCAGTCAAGTATTGTGAGTTTACGTGAAAAGTGTTTTTAAGAAATTGAAATTGTTTCCGTTTTTGCATGAGACAAATCTGTGTCTTTAATGCTGTATCAATGTCGGATTCAGATTATTCATTTCTTCAAAGGCAAAGTGTGTTAGCATAGATTTTTTATTATACCCCAAATTCTAGGTATCTAAGTAATTCTTTTGCTCTTTTTTGGAATAAAGATGATAATTTTTTTGATATGTGGTTGCGAGAACCATTATTTTGTTTGGCGCCAAATGCATGATTTATTAGGAGTTCAAGTTCGCAGTGGCGCCATATACTTGGCGTTCGCTGATTGGACGAAAGGCATGAGCTCAGCGCGTGATACCAACGTGATACAAGCAATAGTAGACAAAAACCACGCCATAAATAAACTGGGGAAAAAATGTTTGCGCAACGATGGCACAAAAAAGGACCTTTGTTTTGTTGGAATGCTAACTGCCTGGGAATTTCCAGATGTGAGAAATTCCGAGGCTGAGAAAATTCTAGAAAGATATGGATTGCGGAACACATCCGGGGGGAAAACCGGCATTTTTAAGCTTTCGCAACAGGTTGACGTGGACAGAAATTGGATATTTTTTTTGCTGCCAGTAAAACTGAACCGAAGGCTGAGTCATTGTAGCCAAAATCAATATATCGTCAACGAAATAATAACCTTCCATATGGATACTAAACTATACATCTGAACCATTTTTGTTTTAAAGAGCATTAGACTGAAAAAAAAGAGATACCTCTATCCAGATTCATGCAGTGTTATAGGGGATACAACATGACGAATTTTTTTTAAAATAAATTTATAAAAAAGTCACTCTTTTTACCATTTTTGTGTTTTTGTTTTTGGTAAACATTTACTATTATGGCCTCGAAATTAAAATGGAATTTCTATTAAGATGAAAGCCATGGGTACAAGACTGATAAATATGACAGATCTTTTAATGCAACTAACTTCAGAACAAACACTTCTTATACGGTGGATTATGGTGAAAATGCCACAAATTTGTGGCTATTTTGCAAATTACGGAATAACGCGGATAATTACTTACTGGAAAGGGATAAAAAAAAGTCACATAAAAAGTTATGTCCGTCTCCTACTTCAGTATTTCCTTCCTTGAACGAATGTTATATTTTGGAGTCTTAATATTTCAATTTCTTTGCTGGATTGCTAATTATTTCCGCATAAAATGGACAAAATAAATAAAGAAAAGTTACATTTAAAACGTTTGTATATTAATAACCAATGATCTATATTAAAAAAAAATTCCATCTTATGAAAAAAAAAATTGATTCAGTAAAACCGTAAAGATGGAAAAATGTACTTACAAGTATCCGAAATAGAGCAGCAGCTTTTGTATGAGGTTGGAAAATGCAGTCACAAAGCACCCCGACGTTCCTCCCTTGGAGGAAGTGCAATCCATGCAGGGAGCCATACTATTAAATGGTATAACAAATACGATATTTATGTATTTTGTTTTGAAGATAAGGGCTTCGAATCGTGAATGTTGAAATGTATTTCTTATGGTTGAAATAATTAGTGTTCAGGTTAATGTATAAACGAATGAATATCGAAATTTCTTGATAATATTTTGTTATATCATATATTTTGTGTTGTAATTTAATTCGGATTCAGTGACTATTTCAAATGGTTTAAACATCTCCAATTATTCTTAAGTTATTTCAAATTATTTGAAGTCTTATAAAATATTTTACTTTAAGTTTATGGGTAATGGGTTTTAGAATTCAACGTGTTAGCATGTACACGTTCAATAATTTATTTGGTCCAAATTATGAAATGCCGAACATTTCGTTATGAACTCGTCTACACAAAACTGGTGTATTGTACGTCCTTCAATTCTTACAGACCGGGGGGGGGCAGATCGCAGATATTGGCAAAGACTCTGCTGGCGAAGACAGAGAGACCTACGACCCACGTCTGTGACGTAACGTCCTTCAGAGATTGTGCGCAATCACGGCGTTTTGCGTGAAAATCGCGAGTGCCGAAAAATGACGCGCCGCGTCTTTTTTCGGCACGTGCACCAGAAAAGGTCAGGTGTGTGTGTGAATTCAACCGGGAGGCACCATTCTGTATACAAGACACAAATACTGTCTAGAAAACCCAAGTAGAGAGATATTACCAAGTGTTCAAACAAAACGTGCAGCACAAACTATATGAACTGGAAAAGTTGTTCAACTTACCATAGCTCGGTTGTGGGTTTTTTTATTGAAAGGCAGAAATTAATATGAATTTGTTTTGTGTTTCAAGATCGAAGGAAGAACCTAAACGAATCATCTCAGATACGTTTCATACATCTACAATAGACAAAGTTATGACAGTGTCAGATCGGTATCTTTTTAGAGGCTCGACCTATCTGTCAGTATATGTTTCTACATTTGTATCATCATTAGTAAACACAGTGACTGCATAATAATGTACACATGGTTCAAGGAGCAAAATGGAAGTAAAGACAAGTAATAAAACGCAGTTTTAGGAATTCCTTTTAAACGTTTATAATTATTTGCGACAAACCATAAGCAGTCTTAGGTTGACATACACTGAAAAAAATATACACGAAATTCTTCAGTCTTTAGTAAAGATCTAAACCCCAGTCTAGTTAGAAAGATAAGCATCACGGACTTCTTTCGACTTAAAAAAAAAAACGTTTAAAAAAGTTTTCACTGAAAGAATACTTCTCTGTGCTTGTAGGAAAAAATTTGCGTTGATTTCAGATGACAGATAAATAAATGGGAGGCGTATGAAATGCGACAATTCTTGGCACAGGCTGTAGTGGAGAAAAGTGCTAAACAGCGTCGTTGTATTGTGAACACATAAAAGCATGTGTGGTGTTGGTGTTGTCTATGATGACCACAAACTCCAAATGATCACTCCAAAACAACACTTGATTTTCTCTAAATATTTAACAGGCAAATGTTGCAAGTCATACTTTACATCGTCAAAATTTCAATCCCATAAAATAACTAGTTTTTGAGCAATCGTGTGGCGTAGGTGTCACACGATTTTCTGGAGGCCGTGACTTCACTTTGGATGGGCTTTGTCCGTGTTACTGAAATTATATTGCCGCCGATAATCTGTGTGTTTTCTCTCGATATTTATCATGCTTGTGTTGACTGTCATGCTCAACCTCTATAGGAAAAATTCCAATGTAATATAACAAATATTTTTGAGTTATCGTGTGACATTATGTGTGATTGTGTTTCTGTTTAATAATATGGTTGATATTCTGTACAGTGACTTCAATGCCGTTTAATCTCTATTTTGTCTGTCAGTATTTAACAGGCTTGCGGTGCCAGTCATGCTTAACGTACAACTATATAGTATTGAGTAAAAAGTGATTTGTACAAATTTCATAGAACAAGAAAGAAAATGAGATCGAAACAATTAAATGTTTTAAACGTGAAAAATATTATCCAAATGAAACAACGTTCATGGCAAAAAAAGTCACAACTCCATTTCAAGAAGAAAAGAAATTTCCAAGAGGTTCCTTTGTTTCCTCTTTTTCAAGGGCATTTTACCCAAACTCTTTCCAACTACTCTTTGCATTTTGATTGTCTCGCACAGAGACAGCTGTACCCATGCAGCGGTTTAATCTTTCAATAGAGGGCGCACCACATGCACAGTGGTCGCTACTGCTAACTCGCAGAGTCAACACGAACTGGTATTGAATAAAAAGAAGACACTCATGGTTCGGGCAATATCTCATGTAATACTGAACGTATTAACTCAGTATTTCGTTGAGTAATTGTTCATAATAGGTTACGATCGCCAGTACAATTTCTAGTGAATTTGTCAAAGAACAAAAATAATGTGAGCGAAACAACTTAGTGTGTTAAACCTGAAAAATACATTCGAATGAACATCATCGTAAATGACAGAAAATACTATATGGTTTGGTTGATAAGTCACAATTTACAAATTGTATTTTAGTGAAATTCCTACCAATAATTCGTCATAATGTATCACATTCAGGAGTATATTTTCATGGGAATTCATTGAACAAGAACGAAAACAAGATAGTGGACTGAAGTCGGTGCGCGGTGAGCGGTGTTTGTTTAGCGCGCCCTCTTTTGGAAGAAATTGATGCTTGACGATAAAAATAACACGGAGTACGGTGTCCACACAATGCCAATTCCTTCAATTGTTTTACATTCATTCGTTGGCGGTTCCTGTCAATTTTCAAGATGCTCTTGTCAAATATCATGGCAAAATATTAGAGGAAATTTCATTTCAATGCAATGTGTTTATCTTGAGTTGATACAATAACTGTCTTCACACTGTTGAGGCAGAGAAAACGATATTTTTTATTCTCAATTTTCTACCTTGTTTGTCTTTTTTTCATGACCAATCATCTATCCAGAATTCAATTCAATGCGTCTCTTAATTTTTTGAGATAGCGTGTCTACATGAACTATCGTTTCTGTGCAAAAGTGAGGCAAATGTTCTGTTTGGACTGTGACTGCAGCCTATAGCCAAGTTTTACTCCGTGTTGACGCAAGACACTGCTGATGGGGAGAAAAAAACAATATTTTGTCTCAATCTTCTGTCTTGTTTGTCTATTTGTCATGACCAGTCATCTGGCCACAATTCTATTCGATGCATCACTTACTTTTTGAGATAGCGTGCCCAGCTGGACTATCATTTCTGTGCAAAAGTGAGGCAAATGTTATGTTTGGGCTGCGTCTGCAGCCCATCGCAAAGTTTTTTCTCCATGTTGCGACACAAGACACTGTTGAGGGAGAGCAAAGCAATAGTTTGTCTTAATTTTCTGTCTTGTTTGTCTATTTTTCTCAACCAGTCATCTGGCAACAAATCTATTCGATGAACTTAATTTTTGTGATAGCGTGCCAGCTGGACTATCGTATCTGTTGTCTGTGAAAAAGTGAGGCAAATGTTCTGTTTGGACTGTGACTGCAGCCTATAGACAAGTTTTTCTCGACGCAAGACACTGCTGATGGGGAGAAAAACAATATTTTGTCTCAATCTTAATTCTGTCTTGTTTGTCTATTTGTCATGACCAGCCATCTGGCCACTATTCAATTCGATGCATCACTCATTTTTTTGTAATAGGGTGTCCCATTTTGACTAATAAAACAAGTAATAAATTATGCTGGCATGGCTGGCGAAAAAAATGTCAGTGTTAACTTAAGTTAGGCCTAGCCCTAGGCCTAGGCCTTGTTTGAGTTTGCATGGACAGTCCCTAATTTTCGGAAGAATTGCTCCTTTAGTACACGTCCAGCAAATACCAACTCACTATGGCTTTATTTAGCCTATGTTATAAATGGAATGTCATGGCCTAGCGGTTATAGCTAGCACTGGACTCATGTTCTGGTGTTTCAGAGGCAGTAACGTGGGTTCGAGCCCGCCGGCGGACACTTGTGCCCTTAAGCAAGACATTGACCATTCTTGCTTCGTCCTTCGGATGGGACATTGAGCCGTAGGTCCCGTGTGTTGTATAATGTACGTTAAAGACTTGTTTGCTAAGAGAAAGGGTTCGCCCCGGTGTCCTGGCAGTGGCCGCAGCACCTTATAAACCAAGTGCTCCATAATGGGTCTCATATTTCTCATGTACTTCATTCATCTAATAATAGACATAACTGCCAGCGCCTTGAGTACCTATACTCCGTTGCGATAATGCCTCAGGTTTCTGCAACCATACAGATACAGATAAAAGTGCCTTTCTGTTAACCCTACGGTTTTCATCAGTACAGATAGCAGGTTGATCTCCAATGGGCAGCAGACATGGAAAGAATGTTGCAACCTGACGCCACTTCAGCGGTACAAAGTCTATGGTGAGTCAAGAAAATTGAAGTATTTCCCAACATTGAAATTGGAAATGTTTCTTAGTCCTAGATTCATGTCTTAGCATAATTTTTGCAATGACTGTCCTTCATTGAGATGATATATGAGGAAAACGGCTGAGTCATATTCTTTTTTTTGTGACCTAATAGAGAGTCGGGAACTAGGACAGCTTTTATGGGCGGAAACCAGTTCAAGCTAGTTCCCGATTGTCTTATACCTTTTGAAATCCACTTGTGTTCACAAGCGAGATCCAGTCTACTCATTATCATAATCGATGCTTCGCGCTCGGTAACAGAATCGCACTCGGGATACCGGGACCATTGAATGTACGCTGGGCATGAAGACTACATCACGTCGTTCAAACATTAACACGAGTCGGAAATTTAACGTGTTCATGATCGCGAGGGGAGCTCTCAGAATTGAACGGGAAATTTCACTTCAGTACAACCAACTTAATCATCGATGTCTATTTGTACCTCAGGTGGCCTATCTAGTAATTGGGAGGCCATTTTGAGGGTGAAATCTGAATGTTAAAAAGACGATAAGTTGGGTCCAAATTACTCGGACTACTGTAAGTGTAGTCCGAAAATTTGGGACTCTCAATACTGTGTAAGAGAGTCCCAAAACTTATGGTATTGAAAACATGCAAAGCAAGAAAAAAGACCGGCACCTGAAACAACCAGTCCAACACAGCTTCAGTACTGCATCAATCAACCATGCCAAAAGAATTTAAGAAACGTGTGGCATGAAGCGGGAACTAGTCTCAATTTACTACACATTTCTCCGTAGTCAAGCCACCAGACTATTAACACCGAATGAAGAGGTCAGTCTTTTCAAATAGTTGGACCATATGGTCATGATGGTTGGACATGTACCAGTCTAGTATTTAGTCCCATTTTGAAATCACTTGACTTCCCTCTCATGTGCAAAATATTGAAGAAAAATCTCCTTTGAAAATTGAATTGAGTCTCCAAACTTGGTTGGTGAAATACTGAGGACATTTTCTTTGCCCGTTTTGTTTTGCACGTTTCAGAGCACTCCAGAGCCCTGTCTGCTGTAAGTGTAACTTAGCCCTAGTCCTAGCCCAGGTTGGACTCTGTTGTGTACACGCAACGGAGTCCAGGGTATGAATCTCTCCTGCCATAGCGAAAAAAGTTTTAACACATTTAGTATTAGTAAATATTGCTTGACATTATTTATGCTTATTGAATTCTTCTCATTGTCTTTGGGTAATGTATTTTTTTTTTCATTAGAAAATTGACGTGACAGGTCACGTACACAGTGGATGATTTGGTGAACAAGACAATAGAATACCTTCAGCCCAATCCAGGTAAGAACCAAAATTGAAACATCATTGACGCTAACCTTCCCAAATCCTCCAAAATCCTATTTGCAAAATGTAGGCTTTTGCAGGATTGAGGCTATATGGCAAAAATGTGTGCCTGATTTATGAGGATGCACTGTGTCAAGGTCTTGGGCCGGATCTTGTGTTGTTCCCTGAGCTCAGGGAACCAGACTAGCTGGCTTGCATCCATTCACGGATGTGTAACCGCTTGCCAAAAAAATGTGGACTAAATAAATTTGGTAAATTGGGGCACTATTTGGAAAAATCAGTTTCTTCCAACAATGGTCGGCCGACCATCTTTTGAAATCAGTACAAAAATTCCACTTTTCTTAAAAATGACAGCACACCAGGTGCCATGATTTCACAGGATGTCTGAGACTGTCATTCACCTACAGTCAAGTAAAGTATTTCATAATAATTTGCTAGTTTTGTTTGTTGATGTTTGCAAATGTCGTATATTACCTTTAATTGTAACCTTTGGAATAATTTCATTTGGGGTGACTATAGAACACCGGCTTGAATCGGGTCTAAGTATTCACTTCAAACAAACCAAATAGAGATAGATCTTCTATTTGTGTGCTGACCCTAATCAATCGTATTGTCTTTCCTGAACAGTCTCCAGAGCCATGAGTAAAGTCCGTGGTCAGAACAAAGGAGGAACCAAGCCTCAACAACCCGTAGGATTCCTGGGAGAAGTCATGCTGAAGAACGGCAGAGAATTAGGAGAAGATTCAACGTTTGGTGAGCAAGCTTCAAGATGTATTCTCTTTCCTTCTGTGGTAGACTGATCAAAAAGCTCTCAAAAAGGTGCTCTAATCAGAGTAACTCCAGCTGACAATGTTTCACATGTGAATGAATATGGAACATGTCAGCTGGACTTACTCAAGCTACTGTCAGTACTGAACACCTACAAATTTACAATCATTTTTCAAATTCAATGAACTGAGCAGCGAAAGTATATAAAATGCGTTTAAAGTCCGGTTCCGGAATATTTTTGTGCGTTCCAGAACCACAAGGCGGGAGTCTGTGACACGTTGTATGATTGTACACTACAAGCGGCTGCTATACCGTACTGTATTCGCATAGTAACGTGAACATAAATTCTGCATAAAATTGTGACTCAAGTCAACTCGAGTCATTACAACTCTGACCAATGCCTATTCTTAACATAGACATTGACAAAGTGGGAGACTAAACACGATGGAGCTTGGTAGCTCACTTGGTAGAGCACTGGAACGGCAATCCGGAGGTCCCAGGTTCTATTCCCTCTTCCTTTCAATTTGTGGATTGTTGTATTTCCCTGTACAGGCCACAGATTATTGCATTGACTGGTCGCCCTGGATGCAGGCCTGCCCTGGTTCACTTCGTCTCCCATATCACCAAGAGCACAAGCCTTCTCATATGCGGAGCAGTGCTGATCGTAAGTAATCTGCTACGGTCGCAAGTTGTCTGTGATTTGACAAAAGCTTGTCCCTTTGAAGCATTATGATCAGAACTTAGCGGTGCTGATCGTAAGTTATCTGCTACAATTGCAAGTTGTCTGTGATTTGACATAAATGCCATAAAGAGTGGGTGATTTGTTGTCGAGAATGTAGAGACCGTACTTTCTTATCTTTACACAATTCTCACTTGTTCTATTATTAATAAACGTTTGTCATTTTCCTGATCTTCCACGCATAAACGTAAAACCCTTCCTTCCATTTATCCTTCAACTAAATCCTTTTTCCTCATTAACAAAGTAAGCCCCCTAGCCTGCATTATAACTAATTTGCTTTTGTCACGATATGTAATACTTGATGAAATATCCTTCTATAAAAATAAAACAATTTCAAAAAATTGGAAAAAACAACAATATATCCTCCTAGCCAAGATGGGTAGTCTTCTCCATAAATCCCTTCTACAACAAATATCTTCCCAACCATGATGGTTCGTCTCCTCCGTAATTCCCTTCTTAAAAAATATCCTCCTAGCCAAGATGGTTAATCTCCTCCACGATTCCCTTCTATAAAATATTCTCCGAGCCAGGATGGTTGGTTTTCTCCATAATTCCCTTTTTTTAAAAAAATCCTTCTAGCCAAGATAGTAAGTCTCCTCCATAATTCCCTTCTAAAATTATTCTCCTAGCCAAGATAGTTAGTCTCCTCTGTAATTTCCTTTTAAAAATATCCTCCTAGCCAAGATGGTTGGTCTTCTCCATAATTCCCTTCATAAAAAAACTCCCAGCCAAACTGGTTAGTTTCCTAGCCAAGGAGAATATTCTCCTAGCCAAGATGGTTAGTCTCCTCTGTAATTCCCTTCTAAAAAATATCCTCCTAGCCACGATGGTTAGTCTTCTCCATAATTCCCTTCATAAAAAAACCTCAGAGCCAAGCTGGTTAGTCTCCTCTATAGTTCCCTTCTTAAAAAAAATATCCTCCTAGCCAAGATAGTTAGTCTCCTCCATAGTGCCCTTCTAAAACATATCCTCCTAGCCAAAATGGTCAATTTCCTCCTAGTTCCCTTCTAAAAAAAATATCCTCCTAGCCACGATGGTTTGTTAACCAAGTTAACGATCATTAAATAACAATTGACTGGTTCTTTTCTTTTTCTGAAGGCTGGTACAAGGACAAGATTGTGCCCAAGATGGAGTTCTGTGCTGTTGGTTCTAGGCCGGGGGATGAGCCACGTAGAGCCCACATCCTGGCGTTCTTTATCACAGCTGCCTGCATAGCCATTGGTAAGTCAACACAATCTTCCTTCTTGTGATATTTGCAGAGTCGCATAACCTTCAATTTAGGACCAGCAGATAATCAATGATGAATGAACGTAGCTCGTCTATAGAAGCATGTTCACTTAGCCATTATCCAAATGATTAAAAAAAGCACTAAGCATAATCCAATGAAGCCATTAGTCCCTGCCCCTCAAAGTGCCCTGCCTGTTACTCCTTATACCGCCCCAAACCGCCCCAGCACTCTATGGTTGTATGGATTCATCCAGGAATAAATACAGTGTTGTACAATGGAATACAGAATTCTACCAAATATGACACTCATTCTTTAGAAACTGAACCGCACAAGCTCGCACATGAGGTGTTGCTGATCGCTGACAACATCAAAATCAAACTGCATTATACACATATTTCTGAATTTTTAAAAGTGGGCAAGTATCTATTGATTTTTAAAAGGAGGGTATACATTTAGACGGCGTTGGAATCATATAGCTTAATAAGAAATCACTCAAAGCCAATGATGAAACCACGGATTGGAAAATGCGTTTAAAGTCCGGTTCCGGAATATTATTTTGTGCGTTTCAGAACCACAAGGCGGGAGTCTGTGACACGTTGTATGTTTGTACACTACAAGCGGCGGCTGTACGGAACTGTATTCGCAAATAAGTAACATGAACAAAAATTCTGCATAAAATTGTGACTCTAGTCGACTCGAGTGATTACAACTCTGACCAATGCCTATTCTTAACATAGACATTGACAAAATGAGAGACTAAACACGATGGAGCTTGGTAGCTCAGTTGGTAGAGCACTGGAACGGCAATCCGGAGGTCCCAGGTTCTATTCCCTCTTCCTTTCAATTTGTGGATTGTTGTATTTCCCTGTACAGGCCACAGATTATTGCATTGACTGGTCGCCCTGGATGCAGGCCTGCCCTGGTTCACTTCGTCTCCCATATCACCAAGAGCACAAGGCTTCTCATATGCGGAGCAGTGCTGATTGTAAGTTATTGCTGTGTGAATGATTCACATGTTAACTAATGCATGCAAAATAGAGAAAAAAAGTAAATTTTAATGACTATCATCCCACCTTATATGTTTAGGCTATAGAAATGTCACACCCCCAAAACAGACTTTTACCTACCCTACCACACAGTTGTTTTTTTTATATGTAATAGAAAACACCACACTTTTTGTTCTTTGTTGGCGATATTATTTTAATATTTGTTTCAGTGTCCAATTCATTTCACAGAGCCTTTCAGAGATCTCTCAGGTTATTCTGGATGTTAAACACAGTTGTTTTTTATATCTAAGGCCAAACATAAAATATTCGGTCTCTGGTCAGACCAAAGTTCCGGAATGACGCGGGGACGAGGCTTTTTCTTTCCAAGCTTGGATTGTACAGATAAGCCAAGTTCGGGCAAGGACCATTAGTCGACTAGTGGTTGATTTGTGACGTACCTTACGCCTGCGCACTAATAGCAACGTGCGAACGTCTCCAGTCAAATGCTGGTCAAAATGTCATCGCAAAACTTCTGGATCCTGGCTCTCTGCTAGCGTTATGAATACGCACGGCTATTGGTTACCAGCGGAGCAACCAACCCCAGTAGGCTGGTTCCAAATAGTCGACTAGCGTAGTCAATCACCGTCGACTAGACAGAGTTCGGGCAAACGTTAGTTAACCATTGGTCAACTATAGTCCTTGCGCGAACTTGGCCCAAGGTGGGGTACTATGTTGCTTTTTTGGTGTCTTCATGTACATTGGTGTCCTCCATAATTTGCCTTGGTGCTCTCGATGGTGCTCTCTTGGTGCAATTTCCAATTCCTTGGTGCTCTTTGGTAAAAAAAAAATTGAGAAGGTGCGGCAATAGAGGGCGCTGTTGGAGCTACCACAGAACATTTTGGAAAAAAAAAAGATTGACCCGCGCGCCGACCAGAGACCGACTTTTTTTTTTTGGCCTAATAGAAAACACCAAACTTTTTGTTCTTGGTTGGCTTTATTATTTTGTTTCAGTGTCCAATTCATTTCAGGGAGCCTTTCAGAGATCTCTCAGGTTATTCTGGATGGCTGCATGTCGAAGGAAACACATGCTTTATGTCAAAGGGAAATAATGCTCTGTATAATTTTTGTTTGTGAACCCCCCCCCCCCCTCCGCCCCCACCTCCCACCCCCCCCCCCCCCCCCCAGGCTTGACCCTACTCATCCCAACCTCATCTCCTTGAAATCCAACTGGGAGAAATGCAAGCTGCGCGTCTTTGCCGCCACGGGCAAGAAGGAGCAAATGAACAGGGAGAAGATGAACATGGCCAACATGCTCAGCAAGTTCCGCATCAACTGCTCGGACGTGGAGGGGTAGAGCCTGAGACGGTTCAAGGAGCTGTCCAAACCCTGGATGCTGGATGAGGAAGCAGGGGAGACCACAGAGAAGTTTCCTTGGAAGATCAGCAAGGAAGGAGTCACTACGCTCAACGAGAAGGTAGAATCTCCTTCTTGCGCTCAAGCACCCCCACCCCTTCCACAGAGAAAACCATCAACGAGGGCCATTTGGCCGCCATCGTGGCTTATAAATGCTGGTACCAAATACACGATAACCAGCATGAGTGAACCAGTGAAGTGTCCCTCATTCCGGCTTCTGCTTGTTTGACTATAAAGCGCCCTCTTTTGTCCATGCATGGAGACAATACACTTAAAGCTTTACCAGTATCCACTTTACGCTTAGTCCCTGGTTTGTGTGATTTTAAGTCCAGTCTTGCAACATCTGTTAATTGTGTCCAACCTTTGACATTCTTGTGGGTTATTTTTCAAATATTAGTATTGATCACTTTCAGTGCAAATTGAACAACCCTTAAGTAGTTCATTTTCTTTGCCAAGTGGAACTCGACATATTAAACATCAATATTCCAGTCCATTTTCCACCTAAAATCTTTGGTCTTCTTCATAATTCCCTATTAAAAAAATATCCTCCTAGCCAAGATAGTTTCTCTCTTCCATAAATTCCCTCTAAAAATGTCCTTTTAGCCAAGATGATTAGTCTTCTCCATAAATCCCTTCTAAAACAAATATCCTCCTAACCATGATGGTTCGTCTCCTCCATAATTCCCTTCTAAAAAATATTCTCCTAGCCAAGATAGTTAGTCTCTTCCATAAATTCCCTCTAAAAATGTCCTTTTAGCCAAGATGGTTAGTCTTCTCCATAAATCCTTTCTAAAACAAATATCCTCCTAACCATGATGGTTCCTCTCCTCCATAATTCCCTTCTAAAAAATATCCTCCTAGGCAAGATGGTTAGTCCCCTCAGTAATTCCCTCCTAAAAAAATATCCTCCAAGCCAATATGGTAGTCTCCTCCATAATTTCCTTCAAAAAAAAAAGCACCCTCCGAGCCAAGCATGGTTTAGTCTCCTCCATAGTTCCCTTCTAAGAAAAATATCCTTCTAGCCAAGATGGTTAGTCTCCTCCATAATTCCCTTCTAAAAAAATATCCCCCTAACCAAGATGGTTAATCTACTCCATAATAAAAGTATCCTCATTACCAATAATTATGGTCGTCTTCTCAGTAATTCGCTTAAAACAAGTCTGAGTCTTGCGCGTAACTTTGTACACACCTGTCCCAAGTTCTTTCCACTGACTATCCCTATTGCCGAGTATGATATATATCTATATCTTTTATAAATAGTCGTCATGCTCATTCAAAGGCATATTCATAGAAAGGTGGAAATCTCCTTGCTGCCACGGTGTCAGATTTAACGTTTGGTATACCGTGAGGTATATCTAGGTTGTGTTAACTTCAGATTTACTCCGATCTTAACGATAACCAAGTTAAGACCATTAAATAACAATTGACTGTTTTTTTCTTTTTCTGAAGGCTGGTACAAGGACAAGATTTTGCCCAAGATGGAGTTCTGTGCTGTTTGTTGGGTAAGATCAAGACCAACACAATCATCAAGGAGCTCTCCAAACCCTGGATGCTGGATGAGGAAGCAGGGGAGACCACGGAGAAGTTTCCTAGGAAAATCAGCAAGGAAGAAGTCACCATGCTCAAAGAGAAGGTAGAATCTCCTCCTTGGGATCAAGCACCCCCCCCCCCTCCACAGTGAAAACTATAAACTTTATATTTATTTTTGTGTAAGTTGGTCAGTAGTCGGCAGAATGATTCACATGTTAATTAATGCATGCAAATTAAAATAGAGAAAAAAAGTAAATTTTAATGACTATCATCCCACCCTATATTTTTAGGCTATTGAAATGTCAAACCCTTCAAAACAGATTTTTACCTACCCTACCACACAGTTGTTTTTTTGTATGTAGTAGAAAACACCACACTTTTGGTTCTTGGTTGGCCTGATTATTGTATTATATGTTTCAGTGTCCAATTCATTTCATGGAGCCTTTCAGAGATCTCTCAGGTTATTCTGGATGGCTGCATGTCTAAGGAAACACATGCTTTATTTAATGTTCTGTATAATTTTTGTTTGTGAACCCCCCCCCCCCCAACCTCCGCCCCCACCTCCCACCACCCCCAGGCTTGATCCTACTCATCGATCACCTCATCTCCATGAAATCCAACTGGGAGAAATGCAAGCTGCGCGTCTTTGCCACCACGGGCAAAAAGGAGCAAATGGACAGGGAGAAGATGAACATGGCCAACATGTTCAGCAAGTTCCGCATCAACTGCTCGGACGTGGAGGTCATCCCGGACCTGAACAAGAATCGCAAGGAATAGAGCCCGAGACGGTTCAAGGAGCTGTCCAAACCTGGATGCTGGATGAGGAAGCAGGGAAGACCACGGAGAAGTTTCCTTGGAAGATCAGCAAGGAGGAAGTCACTACGCTCAACGAGAAGGTAGAATCTCCTTCTTGCGCTCAAGCACCCCCCCCCCTCCCTTCCACAGAGAAAACTATCAACGAGGGCCTTTTGGGCGCCATCATGGCTTATAAATGCTGGTACCAAATACACGATAACCAGCATGAGTGAACCAGTGAAGTGTCCCTCATTCCGGCTTCTGCTTGTACTATAAAGCGCCCTCTTTTGTCCATGCATGGAGACAATACACTTAAAGCTTTCCCAGTGTCCACTTTAAGTCCCTGGTTTTTGTGATTTTGAAGTCCAGTCTTGCAACATCTGTTTATTGTGTCCAACCTTTGACATTCTGGTGGGTGATTTTCAATATTGAGATTGATCAGTTTCAATCCATTTTTCCGTACAACTCTCAGTTCATTTGATTTGCCAAGTGCATGGAACTCGACTTTATTAAACTTCAATAAATCACTCCATGTTTTCGCCTGATTTCTTTGTTTTTTCAGACCAACAGACAGATACGGATCCGTGAATTGCTTCTCCAACCTTCTCAGGAGGCTCAGCTCATTGTCATGTAAGTACATAAGTACACAAAGCCACTACTAACTCAATAGACTCAATTTCATGGTTTAAGCAGAAATCCTGCGCTATCCCTGTAAGCACAGAAGTAATCCTCTCTGATTGTTTACACTTTTGCAAAAGCCGTAATTTTTAAGTGTCATGCAAACATGTCTGTTGTAGTGTTGGCAATTCCCATGAAAATAATGAGAGGCTAATCTTAGGGCACTTCACAATTACGCAAACCTACTCACTATAGCAGAAACTAGCGTGAAATCCTAAACAGGGGTGGATCTAGCTTTGGCTGGGGGGGGGGGGGGTGCGATGTCAAGTTGGGGGGGGGGGATCTGGAAAATGTTTCCATTAACCTCCTTCCTTCAAATATCAAATCCTTTTTCCTTATTAACAAGGTAAGCCCCCTAGCCTGCATTATAACTAATTCGTCATTTGTCACGATATTTAATACTTGATGAAATATTCTTCTATAAAAATAAAACAATTAAAAAAATTTTTTTTAAAAACCCAATATATCCTCCTAGCCAAGATGGTTAATATCCTCATTAATTCCTCTCAAAAAAATATATCCCCCTAGCCAAGATGCCTATAGTCTCCTCCATAATTCCCTTCTAAAAAAATATCCTCCTAGCCAAGATGGTTAATCTCCTCCATGATTCCCTTCTAAAAATATTCTCCTAGCCAAGATATGGTAAGTCTCCTCTGTAATTCCCTTCTAAAAAATATCCTCCTAGCCACGATGGTTAGTCTTCTCCATAATTTCATTTGATATGCCAAGTGCATGGAACTCGACTTTATTAAACATTAATAAATCACGACATTTTTTCGCCTGAAATTTTTTTTTTTTTCTTTCAGACCAACAGACAGATGTGGATCCGTGAATTGCTTCTCCAACGTTCCCAGGAGGCTCAGCTCATTGTCATGTAAGTACAAACCGGCGATAATGGCCACTATCGGACAATTAACCTATCACGGTGGAATTGCGTCAACGCAGCTTGTAAAATATTGTCTAAACATGATATACAAATGGACGCAGAACGCCAAAATCTGAGACAAACAAAAGTTAACGTACAAAATTCCATGAGCCGTTTCGCGGATACCGCCATCTTTGAAATGGGGGGGGGGGGGGGGGCATTACATTGAAAAGTCATCCCATCATTCTCAGCTACAGTTGCATGACGAGACGTATTTTCATTGTAATGCCTCTCCCCCCCCCCCCCCCGAAAAAAAAAAGAATTCAAGATGGTGGTATCAGCTTATAGAGTTGTCTAAGGGGCGTGGTTAACTCGCAAACGGCGGTAGGTCAATAGGTGGCGCTTTTCATGGCGGCACAATTGCTGACGTTCACACAAATACCAAAAATTCTTTAAAAGCTGCTGGCGAAACAAGAAACCTTTTAAACCAAATTAAGGACACTTGTGTAAAAACTAACAAGTTACTCGTGTAAAAAGGGCACTCTTTACAGAATACCCGGGGGGGGGGGGGGGGTGTTAACCGCTGGTGCAAAAAATGGGGGTGGGGTGAGCAATAGATCTAACAGTGCTTGTGACCCAGTCTGACTGAGCTACTGTGGTCACCTGATCAAAAGTGGTGATCTGATTGGCCAATGTGCACTGTTGATTGACATGCAGGAAGGGTCCATTATAACCTTTTTCTTTGATTTCTTGCAGGAGTCTACCTATTCCCAGGAAGCGTACTTGTTCAGCTTACATGTACATGTGCTGGCTGGAGACATTATCCAAGGATATGAAGTCAGCAGGGGCCTTGCATCACCTGACCAAATATGGCAGCCAAATAAAAGTCAATACAAAGAAATTCACTTGAAATGATAAAGTGACTAAGGACAGTTGAAAGACCCCCCTCACTTGAATGGAATTTGTGCTTTGTTTTGAATGATTTCGTTGAGATTGTTTCTTTACCATCTAACGGGCTCACACTTTCACTGATGTTTTCAAAGTGAGTTTATTGAATGCAATCAAGTAATGCTGATTATGAACAATAAAAGTCTTCAAATAATTTGGAGTCTTTTGATCAAGAAACACTTGGCGCACTTCTACGGGCTTTAAAAACAACAGCCAACTCCACTTTTTTCATTACTGTAGGCACGTTTCTGTTTCAACTGAAAGTAATTAAAATCGTGTGGGTTTTTTTTCATAACGAAGCCAAGCGAAAAAAAGAGAGTATTTATCAACAATGGTGGTGCTTTTGGTAATCCTCAGAATGAGGTTTTATGCATACTGTTTTCATAGCAAGTCAATTGTTACTTTTACATAATTCTCACATATTATAACATTTAAAATAATGCAATCATTTAATAAAATCCAGTGTATTCTAATTGCTGTGAATAGCATTAGAATATTTCAAACAATTGTTAATCCAAATGCCAAGCTTAAAGTCTATAAGAAAATCAGATTTAATCACTCGAGACTTTTTTCGTGACATGAAATAAAAATTGATACATGCATGGGATTGATTTAATTGACATCATCTGTGCTGGGCATACAGGGAACATATGGCAAAGAAAATAACATGTTACAGTAAACGCCCTAAAATTATCCACGTAGGTAGCAAAATATTTTGTTTGTTTGTTTGTATGTCTTTTATACTTTGTTTAGTTTAGGATACAGTTATTGTGTTTAATTAATCTGTTTTAAATACCCAATACTACAAATAAGTTGCATTTATTTTCGGGAAAAAAAATATATTATTTTATATGTTGACCAAATGTGGCAATAAAAAAAATTGGCGGTCAAAAACATGGCCTAAAAAATCCAGGTTGGTCGAGATAACGCCATAAACACAATCTGTTTTTAGTTGTTAACATTTCTGGAAACATAGTGGCACTGCTTTATTGCAAACCTTTTGTTTCTAAAAAAAAAAGATGACCCAGCTTGCTTTGAAAAAATATTCCATCAAAATACTTCTCGATAGGCCTACAATGGGTCCAAAAAAATCGTTGTCAAAAAACTTAACGCATACTTTTCACTATATCTCAGTACTCGTGCATATAAAGCTAAATATTTTTGTTTTGCAAAAAGTCAAAAAAAAAATGGCAAATCCATTGTAGTATACAGATCGGCGCATGCGCAATGCGAAAACATTAATAATAATATTTTGTGACATTGTCATTGAACATTATTTGTTTTAATTCATTGGTTATTGTTTCGGCAAAATGGAAAGCGATTAAAAAAAATCAGCAACACAATGCTCGTGTATCTTTGTATGTTGTGATTGTGTTTATTCGGGGTAAAGGAGGAAGCCACTGAATGAGGTGGTGCGCCAGGGATGACTATACGCCCTACCGTACATCGCGAGATACATCGTATCTCCACGCTGCAGAACCACCACCGCGCTCCCAGACACCTGCTCATAGTGACTTGAATCAGTGCTACGGCCAGAGACAACCACGTCGCCGTTCTTCCGGAGATGAACCCACAGGTCGCTGCTGGAAGGATATTTGCACACAGAAAACATGAACACGTAGGTGCCCGGCACACCACACGTGAACGTGCCGGTCTCGAGATCGAAGCTGGTACCCGGCAGAAGCGTCTCGGTCGCCTGGAAGGGCAAACGGGTGTCGTGACTCGTAGAGGTATCCGAGCTGCTCGTCCTCACCACGGTGAATGCTACCCGCTGGTTGGAGTCGTCTGGTGCCTCCCCTGGCTCACCCTTTTGACCTTTGACACCAGTTTCCCCCGTTGGCCCTACAACACCTGGGACACCTCTTGGACCAATTTTTCCGGGCTGGCCTATGCCTTCGTCCCCTTGAGGCCCAGCTGCTCCACGCTCACCCATAGGTCCACTCTGTCCAATATCACCCTTTTGACCTGGCTCGCCCTTTGACCCTGGCTGACCTAAGGACCCAGGCAAACCTGGTATGCCGGGAATTGCAGCCGACCCCTGGCAGCACATCGGACACGCCTGAGACGCAGGACCATCACCGTCCGAGGCAACCGGCCCAGTAACGGAAGCTCGGAGGTTGACGGAGTTACCCAGAAGGAGGGCGATTGAAAGAACGGTTGCCACGAAGATCTTCATTCTGTACAGAATAACAACGATTAAACTGAAACAAATCAGGTGAGATTTTTTTTCAATAAAATAGTTTTTAAAACGGGAAGAGTAGAGAAAAATATTGAGGTTTGATTAACAGGAGAACTAATCTAAAATTCATGACAATCCGCCGTCAGATTTGAAAGAAAAAAACAAAAAAAAAATGAGATTGGAGGAATCATTGTTCGAAGAATGTTTTCTTTGTTATATAACACTGGCGTATGAGGGATCAAGGGGCTAACATCAAACCGGTTGTCATGGCAACCCATCGAATCGATTTTTTTAATTTCGCCCGCCAATAAGAGTTAAGAAAGGTCACCAAAATGCATTCCGATAGGGCGAAGCGTTCCGGAGCTGTAGTATTTTTTTTGGGGGGGGGGGGACCGGATTACATCTTGCCCCTTCCCCGGTCCTGATAGAATCATTAATCAAACCTCACCACACCCACCTCGATGGTTCGTTCTTGAAGATCAGGTCCAAGAAGAGATCACAAGGAATTCAGTGTAGGCTGAAAAAAAACATACAAACGAATACTGGTTAAGTTTACATTTTAATACTATTTTATTATCAATTAAGATAAATGAGTGAGATTTTTTTCTCATTGGGATACATTGCCACTCAAAAACAGGATACTCACCAAGTTATTAGGGTCAAGTAATTAAAATAGTAGGTTTTCTCGGCCGAATTCGTCAAGAAAAACAACCTGTTTTAATGTCGCATTGTTCAACTTCTCTCGAATTGACTGATTCGTGAAATAAGCTTTCAATTTGTTTACACGTTATTATTGAAACGATTTTTTTTTTCAAATTAATATTTGTGAAGGCATGTATCTTTTTTGAGACACTAGTAACTCGGTCAAAAGTCTGTTGGCATTCTAAGCTTTCGTTGCACTTGTCCAGGCAAATTTACTTTTAACTCCAGTTCACTATGAGTTTTAAAGCAGAAATGAACTTTTCATTCACTATGAAATATTATAGGGTTTCCCGCCCAATTTCATACTTTGCTAATAATAATAATAATAATAAAACATTTTTTTTCAAATAAAATTTCAAAAAAAACATCGCATAAAACATGCAGACCTTTTCACACCCGGTTGAATTTAGCGAAAGCTCAACATGTTTCAGGGTATTCTTCATTCACGCGTGAAGGGTAAGCAGCAAATTACGTGACTTGTGCATTGAATTTCTTGTGATTTGAATATCAGTCTCGCTCGGGATTTCACTTTAATGCATACGTTTACAAAAGCAACACAGTTCAATGATATTTGGAAGTTGCATTAGCAAGGTATTGTATTATAGTGATACAACAGAGTATAAAAATGACATGGCTTTTGACAAGTTTGGATTAAGGAATGTACAGCTATTTCAAAGATTGGAATGCCTGGGAAGGGAATATGAAAAAAGCAGAACAGAACTGTATCAATGTAAAGTGTCAAAGTGATAGAAGGAAATACATTTAGAACACTCGCCGATAAAATACTATGTCAAAATACAGATTTTTATGTAAGGACAATTAAGTCACCAGTTTGTTAATTGTTGTAATCCCTCTTTGGAAGTAAAAAAAAAATCATATCAATTTGTTTTTCTTGTGGCCAATACGATTGGCGATTTGCGAATTGCAAATTAAATAGACTCCTTATTCCATTGCACTTTCGTTGAAAATGAATACTTCCTCTTACAGATTCGCCGACACTCAGTGCAAAATCGAAAACCAACAAAAGAAATGGATTTTCTTTTGCACGAAAAGTTGCCTTCACGCTTCGGTGGGTGTAAAATATTTTTAAAAAATCGAATGCGCTAAATGCGACCTTTTTTCAATGTAATGAACAGTCTCTCAGATTGGACGAACAAGTTGCGAAATTGAACGGGAAAACCTATATGTTATGATTCCCGAAGTTGATCAACAGTCACAAACGAATTACAAAGTGATGAACGATCAAGAAAAAATTAGGACAACGGTTGCGAACACAATTCCGATTTAAAAAATAAATAAAAGAAGACAAATTCCAAAGAATCTGATTACACAGCAACTAAATATTGGTGTGATCAATATTTGTTTTCATCTTAGTTCTCTTTTTTGGCCAACTGATGTACCTGCATAAAAAAAAATGTGAAGGAAATTTCAGCGTGTTTCCGCTATAAGTTCGAGGCACCCTGATGAGTTTAACGAGGAATTTGCAAAGACTGCAGGCCAAAATGTCTAGCACAGTTCTACGGTGCGTGTTATAGGGAGGGAATATCACTCGAGCGATGTTTTCTGTTAAAATTTTGACCAAAAGGTGTATAAATATAGAGAAAAAAATACAGTCTTCCACCAAAATCACTGCTCTGTTCTGATGATTGAGTGAGGAAAATGTCAAATAACAGACACTCACCTCGATGTAACGTTCTTGAATTCTATCACGAAGGGAATCCTCAACACTCAGCAGATTGCGAGCTGGAAATAATACCAACGAAAATGAGTCATTGAAAATCGGCTGGGAGATATCTTGGGGGCTGTTGGGGGAGACATAGCTGAATTTCACAAGTAAAACACCCCCAGATCAAAATCTCTGTCGGGCGAAATGTGATCTGGATTGATAATATATTTTTAAGCGGAATGCGTCCTGCATGCAACAGTCCCGAACAGACCAGCGCACGAGCAACAATATTCAAGTCTTCTTTGAAGGATTTAATATTTTCGAATCAAACGCAGTAACTACCAAAACAAATGCCCAGATTTTCTGAGAGAAATCTGTATGCAAAAAGAATTTAAGGCCACGTAGGATCATTTGCAATTGCCCGGAAAAGTATATTTAATGGCAGAAACCTTGCAATGCTGAGAGTGAAGATAAGACTGGTATCAAATACCCGGTGAAAGTATTTCGCCTGATATATCGGTTGAAAACTTTGCAGGTGTTTTTAAAATAAAAAAAAAATAGTTAAGGTGTTTTAAAGCACGGAATCAAGATACGAGATCCAACAAAATAGTGCATACGTTTTCTCTGCTTTTTCTCAATGATAGTATCCACTGAGCTGAAACTTCAACAGGCTAGTTGCGAGCTTCTTAAGTTTTTATAAGATTCAAAAGCAAATAATCCTATGTTTCCTTGTTTAAATTGCTTGCATTTGAAATTGTAGGCATCACAATGAACATACATTTTCTGCATTATCAAGGACAATCGATCTCATACCAAGGAAGTAGTAGCGGAAATCAGGTGGACACCGCAGTCAAGGTACGGTCGTTACAAAAAATAATTATGTTCCGGATTGGCAATCAGCGCACCGGTTTGACTACTAGCATCAGCCACCATCTGTTTGTTAACCGAATAATGTCCCATATTTTTTTATTATTATTTGTGTACCAACTGACCAAACACTTTCAAAGTATTCAGCAAATACTACTATCGCCATTTCAAGAAAATATTCAACGGAATCTAAGTGGCATGCTGAGTGGAACCCTGAGCTACCCCCCAAAAAATTGTGTTCTGGATCCGCCCTTGACAGGGAACAGAAGGGACGAATAATGTGCACAGACATCAACGCTGTACATGATTGCTACAAATGAATCCAACTAGATAAAGCAATTTGAACTTGAATAAAACTGTGAGCATCATCACGATCCGGTCCGTTTGTATTTGCGCCCTCTATATTCATGACTCGTTCATCCTGCTATGATTGAATATAACTTGATGATCAAACCGGAATGGCGCACTGTGAACTCTAGCGAAAACGATATAGTTTAACAACAAAGTTCAAAAGGTACTGAGAATACATGTATCCACCTTACTGATAACACAAAATAAGACAGGCATGTTTGAGTTGTCCGGATTTCCTGATAAACGTTCTTCCGTGACCAACTTCTCCATAACTCTTCATCCGGAATTAGTTTGAGTGATTGCCGGAATACAATGTGAGCATATGGAATCAGGATTTCATGTTTAAAAATTAAATTGATAAATTAAACAGGGAAAAAACGAGGCAGAAAATAAGGGGGTGGTTGATCATACCTATATACTGTTTAGGTTAAAGAGTCGAACTTTCGCAAGATTGTTTTCTTTAAACCAACATGATAACGCAGTAATTTTTACCTGATTTATGACAAGTGCGTCAATTATTTTGAATAAGTACGAATCCCGATAAATTTCAACTATTCTGAATCACAGCAGGGAACTTGAAGTAATGAGCTCTTTAAAAAAAATGCATCCACAATTTAATTCAAAACCAGTCGAATCTGAACAACTTTGTTTTTGACACTGAATTATTTCGTGTATGTATAGTTTTATATCAAACAAGATATATCGTCTTAAAAAAACTGAAAACGTTTTCGAAATAGTGTGCCGGTGGGCAGACTATTGAAGTGTGTTAGCAACGAAATTCAGTGACAAGAACCAAAAAAATAATCCCTTTAATGTATCTGTTTTGGTCAAATGTATAGCATCAACTAAGCTAAAAGTTCAAAAGTGAGTTGTGCTGCATCATACTTAAGATTGTGAGCAATTGATCATATGTTCCTCTAACTGGTTCACGGTTGCTTGAACTTGTAGTTATAGGAATCGAAATGAGCATACAGTTTCTGCATTTGTGGGGGAAATCGATCTCATACCAAGGAAGTAGAGGCGCAAGCACTACAGCTGGACTACCGCAGTCAAGTTACAGTCGTTCAATAAAGATTTATTTTCCGGATAGGAAATCAGCGCACCGGTTTGGCTCTAGTAAGCCACCATCTGTTAGTCAACTGAAACTTGTCTCACAAAATATTTCAGATTTGTGAAAATCTGTACCAATCACCAAAAACTTTCGAAAAATAAGCCAAAAATCAATATGGCTGTTTGTCCAAATATCCAACAGAATCCGGCGGCATGCTGAGTGGAACCCTACATGCAAATACATGAGTGAATTCATCGAGAGCTTTTGCTTCAATCTCTTCAGGCGAACAGAAAGCCTGAGTAATTTATACAAACACCAACTCTTCACATGATTTCTACAAATTCACACAGTTAAATAAAGAAAATTGAACTGGTCTAAAACTGTGTGCATCATATCACAATCCGGTCCGTTTGTATTTGCGCCCTCTATATTCATGACTCGTTCATCCTGCTGAATGTAACTTGATGATCAAAGCGCACTGTGAACTCTAGCGAAATGGCAAAGTTGAAAGGGTACTGCTTGAGCAATAACACACAATAAGACAGGAATGTTTTTGATGTCCGGATTTCCTGAAAAACGTTCTTCCGTGACCAACTTCCCCATAACTGTTGATCCTGAATTAGTTTCAGTGATTGCCGGGAAATAATGTGAGTACATTGCACCAGAGTGTCCGTGTTTTAAAATTAAATTGTTAACATTAAAATGGCAAAATGAGGAAGAAAATAAGGGGTGGTTGATCATACTGATTTTATGGGTGAGGTTATTTATAAAGGTTAGAGCTTTCGCAATATGTCTTCTTTAAACCAAAGAAAGACACTTTTTTTAAGTATTAAAAGTGCGTGAATTTGTTTAAGCATTAATCACAATCAGTTGAAACTAACCTAAAATCAGCAGGGAACTTGATGTTTAAACTCTTCTAAAAACTGCAATCAGATATGACTAGAAAAAGTCCTACCTGATAGCCTTTGTTTTGACAATACAACTTTCCGTGAATGTACAGTGTGCTATCCATTATAGTGACAAGATTTTAACTTTATCAAAAACTAAACCAGTCAGTATGTGAACAATAATTTAGTTTGAAGCGTGCGAAATGAAAGTAGAGGCGAAAATAATGTCAAACAGGAATTCCTCATTCCAAGCAACAAAACCCTGATATATTTGGGTGATCGGGTACTACCCAATCATTGTTTGGAAATGTTAGGAGATTTCTTTTTTTCATTCTTTCTTTCTTGTTTTTTTTCCGACAATAACTATCTGCGACTTTTCTTCTGAACCGTACAGTACATGGTATAAACTTCAAGCCTTGAGCGAACATCAACACTGGTGTACCTTTTGTATACTCTGACGTCATAATGACGTCATCAGGTATCTTATTACAAGCGATTTCACTGCAAAACCTCATAAACAAAATGAACAGTAATGTTCACACTTTGAAATCTGATTGACTATACCTCGATAAACATTTTTGATATTCGAAGGTAAAGTCGTCTGACCTTTCCTTCCGGGGTTACCGGTAGGTCAAATTTAGGTGAATTTAAAATGCAAAAAGAAGTTGCAGAAAGACGAAACCTGGTATGAACATGAACCTAAGTGTGAAGATGTGGATATTTTAGTAACGTCGTCATGACGTCGTCATACATCAAATTACAAGCATTTCAGGTCAAAATTTGACAAAATAGTTTGACAGGCACGGATCGAGAGGGTGGGGAGGGGGGCCGACCCCCCCCCCCCCCCAGCCCCCGCTGTGAAACATGCACACAAAATATTACCCGTTCGCCTGTCACAACAAGTTGACATATTTTTTTTAGGTGCCTGACTCTCCCCCTAACCCTAACCCTATTAACCCAACCCCCTGCAAGGGGGAGGGTCAGGCTCCCTCAAAGATATTTGAGCAATATCTTTTGTCCTAATAAACCTGAGTGTTCAGTGTTTTGTGAAGTGGCAGATTGTGCCTTGGGCGATGGGCTACAGGACTACAGGGTCATCATCTTTGGATGGAATTTTTATCCCAAAAGGTCATCGGATTATACCGCAAAAATTGAACAGACAATGAAAGATGATGATATAAGCTGTAATTTGATGGGTGTCTCAAACACCTTGGAGAGTTGTGAGTATTTGTCCTGATCTTTACAAGTGGGGGTATTTATCACTGAGGTCCATGGCAGTTTATTTGCTGGTCTGCAGCCATAGATATTCTTTGAATTACCATAAACGTCTTTGCGACAATTCAGCATTGTGACGTCATCGAACGAAGTTAGTTATAATAGGGAGAATTTGAAACTGAATCGCATGTTGATTCAAAGACCACAAACAAAAAAGCTACGGTTCAAAAAGGATAGGAAATCAGCGCACCGGTTTGGCTCTAGTAAGCCACCATCTGTTAGTCAACTGAAACTTGTCTCACAAAATATTTCAGATTTGTGAAAATCTGTACCAATCACCAAAAACTTTCGAAAAATAAGCCAAAAATCAATATGGCTGTTTGTCCAAATATCCAACAGAATCCGGCGGCATGCTGAGTGGAACCCTACATGCAAATACATGAGTGAATTCATCGAGAGCTTTTGCTTCAATCTCTTCAGGCGAACAGAAAGCCTGAGTAATTTGTACAAACACCAACTCTTCACATGATTTCTACAAATTCACACAGTTAAATAAAGAAAATTGAACTGGTCTAAAACTGTGTGCATCATATCACAATCCGGTCCGTTTGTATTTGCGCCCTCTATATTCATGACTCGTTCATCCTGCTGAATGTAACTTGATGATCAAAGCGCACTGTGAACTCTAGCGAAATGGCAAAGTTGAAAGGGTACTGCTTGAGCAATAACACACAATAAGACAGGAATGTTTTTGATGTCCGGATTTCCTGAAAAACGTTCTTCCGTGACCAACTTCCCCATAACTGTTGATCCTGAATTAGTTTCAGTGATTGCCAGGAAATAATGTGAGTACATTGCACCAGAGTGTCCGTGTTTTAAAATTAAATTGTTAACATTAAAATGGCAAAATGAGGAAGAAAATAAGGGGTGGTTGATCATACTGATTTTATGGGTGAGGTTATTTATAAAGGTTAGAGCTTTCGCAATATGTCTTCTTTAAACCAAAGAAAGACACTTTTTTTAAGTATTAAAAGTGCGTGAATTTGTTTAAGCATTAATCACAATCAGTTGAAACTAACCTAAAATCAGCAGGGAACTTGATGTTTAAACTCTTCTAAAAACTGCAATCAGATATGACTAGAAAAAGTCCTACTGATAGCCTTTGTTTTGACAATACAACTTTCCGTGAATGTACAGTGTGCTATCCATTATAGTGACAAGATTTTAACTTTATCAAAAACTAAACCAGTCAGTATGTGAACAATAATTTAGTTTGAAGCGTGCGAAATGAAAGTAGAGGCGAAAATAATGTCAAACAGGAATTCCTCATTCCAAGCAACAAAACCCTGATATATTTGGGTGATCGGGTACTACCCAATCATTGTTTGGAAATGTTAGGAGATTTCTTTTTTTCATTCTTTCTTTCTTGTTTTTTTTCCGACAATAACTATCTGCGACTTTTCTTCTGAACCGTACAGTACATGGTATAAACTTCAAGCCTTGAGCGAACATCAACACTGGTGTACCTTTTGTATACTCTGACGTCATAATGACGTCATCAGGTATCTTATTACAAGCGATTTCACTGCAAAACCTCATAAACAAAATGAACAGTAATGTTCACACTTTGAAATCTGATTGACTATACCTCGATAAACATTTTTGATATTCGAAGGTAAAGTCGTCTGACCTTTCCTTCCGGGGTTACCGGTAGGTCAAATTTAGGTGAATTTAAAATGCAAAAAGAAGTTGCAGAAAGACGAAACCTGGTATGAACATGAACCTAAGTGTGAAGATGTGGATATTTTAGTAACGTCGTCATGACGTCGTCATACATCAAATTACAAGCATTTCAGGTCAAAATTTGACAAAATAGTTTGACAGGCACGGATCGAGAGGGTGGGGAGGGGGGCCGACCCCCCCCCCCCCAGCCCCCGCTGTGAAACATGCACACAAAATATTACCCGTTCGCCTGTCACAACAAGTTGACATATTTTTTTTAGGTGCCTGACTCTCCCCCTAACCCTAACCCTATTAACCCAACCCCCTGCAAGGGGGAGGGTCAGGCTCCCTCAAAGATATTTGAGCAATATCTTTTGTCCTAATAAACCTGAGTGTTCAGTGTTTTGTGAAGTGGCAGATTGTGCCTTGGGCGATGGGCTACAGGACTACAGGGTCATCATCTTTGGATGGAATTTTTATCCCAAAAGGTCATCGGATTATACCGCAAAAATTGAACAGACAATGAAAGATGATGATATAAGCTGTAATTTGATGGGTGTCTCAAACACCTTGGAGAGTTGTGAGTATTTGTCCTGATCTTTACAAGTGGGGGTATTTATCACTGAGGTCCATGGCAGTTTATTTGCTGGTCTGCAGCCATAGATATTCTTTGAATTACCATAAACGTCTTTGCGACAATTCAGCATTGTGACGTCATCGAACGAAGTTAGTTATAATAGGGAGAATTTGAAACTGAATCGCATGTTGATTCAAAGACCACAAACAAAAAAGCTACGGTTCAAAAAGGTGTGTTCCAGGCGCGGTTCTAGAGCCAATTTTTTTTTTGGGGGGGGGGGGGGGAGGAGGCTAGCAAGGTGAATCCAGAGTTTTTTTTCCAGGGAAGCGTGCTGAAATGTAGACTGTTTATTTTATCCGGACACTCAGGCCTCTGAAAATCAATACGTGTGGGGGGGGGGGGGGGGGGTCGTGTCATATTTTCTATGGGGAGCGTTCGCCAGGGCAGTTGCTCAGGCTCCGTTTCGAATTCACTGCGAAGGGTCGAAATACATATCATTCGACGCTCAAAATTTGTCCACATGGTCCGCAATGAAAAATAAATCACATCCGGTATGTTGTGTATGCATTTCTATGGCAAACTTTTCGGATAGACAAAATTAGAACCGCGCCTGGACTGTGTTCATAGCAGCGATTGGCCAAAATGTGAGGCACAGTTGTACAGTGAGTGTAGATTTGCACACTTCTTTTGTTCGAATGACGTTTTCTGTTTATAACTGTGACCAAAAACTTTTTGCATGTAAATGAATGGAGAAAAGATAGTTTCCCACCATATCACCGCTTTATTACGATGCTTGAATGAAGAAAATGTCAAACAGACACTCACCTAAGCACAGTTCTTGAATTCTATCGCGGAAGCACTCCTCAACACTCGAGCGGATTGCTGGCTGAAAACAAATACCAACAAAAATATGAGTCATTAAAATCCTCCAGGAGATAACTTGGGGGATGGTGGGGAGGCATAACTGAATTTCAAAAGTTCTAAATGCCCCCTCCCAAAAAAGCCTCTGTCGAGTGAAATTTAATTTGGTTTGATTATTCATTTCAAACAGAAATGCGTTCTCCAACGGTCCTGTCTGGACTCAAGCGCGAGGAACATTCATGTCTCTTTTGGAAGGCTTTGCTATTTTCGAATCAAACGAAGTAATCACACAAATAAATTATATAATTGCCGGGAAAAAAAGTACCTAAAACATTACCGATTTAATGACAGAAACTTTGCGATGCTCAAAGTGAAGAGACCGGTATCACATATACACTGTGAATTGTTCAGCCTGATATATCATCTGAAAAAAATGAAGATGTTTTCGACATAGTGCGAGTGGGCAGACTATGAACGTGTGCTACAATCCTGGCCAAATCTCACTGGGCCCCCAACTCCCCGGCCCCCGTTCAGTGTTGTCGCTCATTGCGCGGTGTGTGCTCCATCAGCTGGAGAGAACAACATTGACCGGGGGAGTGGGTGACCGTGGCAGGCTCAGGAAGTGTCCAACCATTTTGGCCGGGATTGTAGCAACGAAATCAAATGACAAGAACTTAAAAAAAATAATCCCTTTAATTTATCTGTTTTTGTCAAATGTATAGCATCAACTAAGCTTAAAGTTCAAAAAGTTAGTTGTACTGCATCATACCTAAGATTGTGAGCAATTGATCCTATGTTCCTCTAACTGGTTCAAGGTTGCTTGAACTTGTAATTATAGGAATCACAATGAGCATACAGTTTCTGCATTAGTGAGGGAAATCGATCTCATGCCAAGGAAGTAGAGGCGCAAACATTACAGCTGGACTACTGCAGTCAAGTTACAGTCGTTACATAAAAATTTCATTACTGGACCAAGCCCAGTCTAATGTGGCTTTCTTAGCTGTAGGTAGCTTTCTAGCACCTGGCTCATCACTCGTCACTCAAATTCTGATGTGAGGCAGGCTGGCTCTAGACAACAGACGCATGTACATTGGGGATAGCCTAACTGTTTATCAAGGACAAACCACTGCACTCCCACCTGTTTTATTATTATGTGCGAACATATTTATGGTCGTCAACTGATTAAATAGCCATTATCTTAGTAGGGGGCTCATGAATACGAACCCGGGAATCCCGGGTTCGCGAAAGCCACATTACTGAGACTGGGCTTGGTCCAGTAATGTATTTTCCGGATGGGAAATCAGCGCACCGGTTTGGCTCTAGTAAGCCACCATCTGTTTGCCAACTGAAACGTGACTCTAAACATTTGGGATTTGTGAAAATCTGTACCAATAACACAACCAAAAACATTCGAAATATTAAGCCAAATACCAATATTGCTTTGTCCCAAAATATTCAACAGCTCAGTTGCATGCTGAGTGGAACCCTACATGCAAACATGACTGAATTCATCCGAGAGCTTTTGCTTCAAATTTTAAGGCGAACAGCAGAGCAGAAGGACTGAATAATTTGTACAAACATCAATTCTATGCATGATTTCTACAAATGAACCCAGCTAGATAAAACAATTTGAACTTGAATAAAACCGTACGCAAATACTAACAGACCGGATGATCATGCACTTAGTACGAAGTGCATGATCATCCGGTCTGTTAGTATTTGCGTCCTATAACTGTGAGGCTATAGAGTGTTTATTCCGACTAGTCACACTTTTATCCAACCATGTTTGATTGTAAATGACGATCACTATAATTGTGGCGGTTCGGACCGCGCTGGTTTGGCTGTTAGTTATCGTGCAACAGCATCGGTATCATAGTCACGCAAGATCAGTTTCAATTCCAATTTAATTTGTTCATAAACATTTTGTTGTTCAGCCCTCACTCCTCAAGCAACTACACATCACAAGCTTACAAAGAAGCGAGGCTCAAGCCTACTACCACGCTCGCTGTTTGGAAACAGTGTCAGCAATAATCTTCGGAATTTCAATCCCACGTTGATTCAAACTACGTGCAAGAAGGCACATTGTTTCGGGGGAAAAAACATAATTGTTTCAAACACTCACCGAGCACAATCTTGTTCTTGCAATCAGTTCTCTCTCTGGTTGTCGTCCGAAGGAGCTAGGTTACGAGCTGTGAGGGGAGAAGCGGCCCGCATCTGCCTTAAATCTTGGAATCGATTTCCTGAGCAGTGACTGAGGGACTGTCAATCACACATCACCGACTCGCTTCATATTACTGAGACGAAAGTCATGTTAATATCGTTGAGGCTATTGAAGTCACCCATACAAACTTGTGTCACCGACACTGAAATAGCCACATCCTATTGGTTGATACTGTATCGATGTCGGTGACAAATCCAAAACACATGATTTGTGATTGACACGCAAAACTACATCCCGGCACTTGTGGTGACCGCTAGTCACCGAGTAACTGTGATTGGTGGATAGAATAATGACGTACACCTGCCGTGATTTACTCGGTGATCAGTTTGCGCTGTATAATTTCTCCATGGTTTGAGTCTCAGCCGGGGTAGTAGAAGTATATACTCAGTGTGTTTTTTGTTTTGTATGTAGTCACCATCAAATTGATTCAGTACATGAAAATCAATTATGTGTAATGGGCAGTTAAGGTTACACACATTGTTAAAATGGGCTTCATTTTAGAACAAACCAACATAGAACTAGCACACTAAATTGTCCAGCTATTGTCTAGTTATTGTGTAAGGTCTAATGTTGAGTTATGACTTTTTTATTTAACAAGGCTGGCTGACGGGGAGGGGTGGGGTCACGGCAGCAAAATCAGTAGTTGGAATAACTAAATCAGAAGTGGAGAGAAGACGACTGGTTTTAAATCGATGCTTCTCATCCGGCCTTCCCTCGATTGATTCATGAAATCTATAGAGAGAAGGGGGTGCCGGGATGGGAGCGCCCCCATAGCGCCAAATGAGGTTCAGCCCCCCCCCCCCCCCCCCTCCACACACACCCACACAATCAACCCCAGACAAATAGTGTACTGTACACTTGCATCTTCTCTACAATACAGAGTCAGGATTGTTTGCAACAACAAGTTTTAGCAGGAAATCAGTGGTTAGGCGTAATGACCGCTTTGACAGGGACTTTGAGGAAATACACAATGCATGGGAATGAATCCACCAGGACAAAACAACATGAACTTCGGTGAACTATGCGCATCCTATCCTGTCCCTGCATATCCAGGGCACTCCAATGGTGACTGTACGCATACAATCAGATCAGTTTTGGCATTGAGATTACATTTTATATTTAAAAAAAAAATCGTCCATTGGGGGCGCTGTTCCAACCAGACGATCATGGACACTATCGGACAATAGGTGGCGCCACGCTGCGTGGCTAAAATAAATACACAACAACCAGACATGCCAGATGGAGCAAAATTGTTGTTCACAAACATGACAAAGTGGAAGGAACTGAAGGTGATATTCGATAAGGAAAAAGCCGCAGCTGTGGAGAATGAAGCGATTTTGGCAGAAGGAATCCCTCGGTTGGACTGGGGTTATCGTGACGATGCTCTTGCTAGATAGAGTGTTCGAGATAGGTCAGCAAATTATGTCGGGTGGGATTCGGGTGTTCAAAATCATGGTCATGGTGTTTGCAGGTTCAAGTGTAGTCCGCGGACCACCGTAGCCTAACTTGGAGTTGGACCATAGCCGGCATAAATGTGGCCAATTTACTGGACTACCTCCGCAAGTAAAGGCCACACTTCCACAATGTCCATCAATGACAATGGCATCATGTACAAAAACATGTCGAACTTTGTCAAATTTTGATATTCACATTTAGGCCTAGTTTGTACTTTATTTTTGGTTTAGAAGTTACTCACCATGCTCACTTTTGTCATGTTTTTTGTGCTGCCTTTTTCAGATGTCTAATTTTCGTGAAATTTTATGTTTAAATGTTGATATGCGAACGTGTGCAAACGAATCTGGAAATTTCACGAAAAAGAGACATCTGAAAAAGGCAGCACTTTCTGATTAGGCTATGAAGAGGGTGAGTAGGCTTCTACTAAAAAGCAAAAATAAACTACAACAAATTAAGCCTAAATGTGCAAATCAAAATTTGACAAAGTTTGACATGTTTTTGTACATGGTGGAAGTGTTGCCTTTATTTACGGAGGTAGTCCAGTAGTAAATTGGCCACATTTATGGGGCTAAGTTGGACCTAGCCCCATAAATGTGGCCTATTTACTGGACTGCCTCCGTAAACATAGGCCACACATCCACATGTACAAAAATCGTGTCGACGGAGCCAAATTTTGATTTTCACATTTAGGCTTAGTTTGTAGGTTTTTTTGCTTTAGAAGCATACTCACCCTCTTTATAGGCTAATCAGAAAGTGCTGCCTTTTTCAGATGTATATTTTTCGTGAAATTTCCAGATTCATTTTTACACGTTTGCGTATCAAAATTTCAACATGAAATTTCACAAAAATTAGACATCTGAAATAGGCAGCACTTTCTGATTAGCCTGTAAAGAGGGTGAGTATGCTTCTAAAGCAAAAAAACCCTACAAACTAAGCCTAAATGTGAAAATCAAAATTTGGCTCCGTCGACACGATTTTTGTACATGTGGATGTGTGGCCTATGTTTACGGAGGCAGTCCAGTAAATAGGCCACATTTATGGGGCTAAGTTGGACCTAGTCCGAGTAACTTGGACCCAACCTATCGCCTTTTTTAACCTTTGGACATGGTCTGGCGATAGTGGGGTCCAAGCTAATTCCCGTATATGCCGAGCAACACAATTTCGTCTTTTGACCCAAAAACCCAACATTGCCCAACAAAAACATCAGATTTCACCCTCAAAATAGCGTCCAAATTACTAGATACGCCACCTGAGGTTCAAGTAGACATCAATAATTAAGATGGTTGTACTGAAGTTTACTTACGATCTGGATGAAAAGTGAAATTTCCCATTCAATCCCGAAAGCTCCCCTTGCGATCGTGAACACGTTCAATTTCAGACTCATGTTAATGTTTGAACGATGTGATGTGGTCTTCATGCCCAGCGTACATTGTACATTCGATGGTCCCCATATCCCGAGTGCGATTCCGTTAGAGAGTCGGGAACTAGGACAGCTTTTATGGGCGGAAGCCAGTTCAAGCTAGTTCCCGATTGTCTTTTACCATTTGAAATCCACTTGTGTTCACAAGCAAGATCCAGTCTACTCATTATCATAATCGATGCTTCGCGCTCGGTAACGGAATCGCACTTGGGATATGGGGACCATTGAATGTACGCTGGGCATGAAGACTACATCGTGTCGTTCAAACATTAACACGAGTCGGAAATTTAACGTGTTCATGATCGCGAGGGGAGCTCTCAGAATTGAACGGGAAATTTCACTTTTCTTGGTTGGTGAAATACTGAGGACATTTTCTTTGCCCGTTTTGTTTTGCACGTTTCAGAGCCCTGTCTGCTGTAAGTGTAACTTAGCCCTAGTCCTAGCCCAGGTTGGACTCTGTTGTGTACACGCAACGGAGTCCAGGGTATGAATCTCTCCTGCCATAGCGAAAAAAGTTTTAACACATTTAGTATTAGTAAATATTGCTTGACATTATTTATGCTTATTGAATTCTTCTCATTGTCTTTGGGTAATGTTTTTTTTTTTTTTCATTAGAAAATTTACCTGGCAGGTCACACAGTGGATGATTTGGTGAACAAGACAATAGAATACCTTCAGCCCAATCCAGGTAAGAACCAAAATTGAAACATCATTGACGCTAACCTTTCCAAATCCTCCAAAATCCTATTTGCAAAATGTAGGCTTTTGCAGGATTGAGGCTATATGGCAAAAATGTGTGCCTGATTTATGAGGATGCACTGTGTCAAGGTCTTGGGCCGGATCTTGTGATGTTCCTTGAGCTCAGGGAACCAGACTAGCTGGCTTGCATCCATTCACGGATGTGAAACCGCTTGCAAAAAAAATGTGGACTAAATAAATTGGGTAAATTGGGGCACTATTTGGCAAAATCAGTTTCTTCCAACGATGGTCAATCGACCATCTTTTGAAATCAATACAAAAATTCCACTTTTCTTAAAAATGACAGCACACCAGGTGCCATGATTTCACAGGATGTCTGAGACTGTCATTCACCTACAGTCAAGTAAAGTATTTCATAATAATTTGGTAGTTTTGTTTGTTGATGTTTGCAAATGTTGTATATTACCTTTAATTGTAACCTTTAATAATTACGTTTGGGGTGACTATAGAACACCGGTTTGAATCAGGTCTAAGTATTCACTTCAAACAAACCAAATAGAGATAGATCTTCTATTGTGTGCTGACCCTAATCAATCGTATTGTCTTTCCTGAACAGTCTCCAGAGCCATGAGTAAAGTCCGTGGTCAGAACAAAGGAGGAACCAAGCCTCAACAACCCGTAGGATTCCTGGGAGAAGTCATGCTGAAGAATGGCAGAGAATTAGGAGAAGATTCAACGTTTGGTGAGCAAACTTCAAGATGTATTCTCTTTCCTTCTGTGGTAGACTGATAATAAAGCTCTCAAAAAGGTGCTCTAATCAGCGTTCAATCCACCAACATAGTACCATGAGTAATGTGTAATTTATGTAGGGCCCAACACTTCAGATATGCAAGGCCAAGTAAAGAAATAAACCAGTTTCTCGTAGCTGCCCGCTGCCTTTTTTGCACCCAAATTTCTTTTTGCAATATACAGGTGAGTCAAAAAAGACAAAACTCAAATGGCAGGACCAATTTTTGAATAAAGTTTTGCCTGTAGCACTTTCCAAATCTAGGATATGAAAGCCCAATCAATGGGCTTTGTTTTAGCGCAAGAATCATTCAAATCACTCATGAACTTTTCAAGTTGCTTAATTTTCAACACAAACACTGTTTTTTTCAGTAAAATGACAACAATTCACATGCATTCCTGTGAGAATTGTTTTCATTTTGCTGCAAGAACACTTCCTATTTTTGTGATGTGTGGACAGAACTCTAAAACGGTGGTTGTGTTCAAAATTTCGTAACTTGAAAAGTACATGAGTGATTTGAATGATTCTTGTTCTAAAAGAAAGTTTACTAACTGGGCTTTCATATCCTAGATTTTGAAAGTGCTACAGGAAAAACTTCAATCAAAAGTTGGTCCAGCCGTTTGGGTTTCGGTTTTTTTACTCGCCCTTTATTTGGCAAATTTGTCAGTTGTCTGTTTATTTGTTTCCAACAATATTGTAGCTACATGTACTAGTACAGCAGATAGGCGATGGGATTGTGCCTTTGATGATACAAGCATGGCATTTGGCACACAGTCAGAGTATGTCACAAGAAAGATATTTGGCCATAGGGCCATCGCAGATTTGTCCTTTGAACAAATATAGACAAATCCGATGGCAGCCATTTTCTGCGGTGGCGCAATGTTTGCGCGAGTCGCACTCAGGTAGGGCGCGTGCTCTAGGCTCCTTCAACCAATAAGAATACCAAATGCACGCGCGCCTCGTCTTTAAGAACGCGTTCAGTATGCGTGTGAGCGAGACACCACCGCAGTAAAAACCTGCTAATTCTGGTCGCCAGATTCCACTATAGGTAGAAAAATGACCAATGGCAGCCATTTTGAAAATTTTGAATATTGCTTGTTAACTAGATTTTTTCAAAGGGCAAATCTGTGATGGCCCTTTAATAAGACATACTCTGACTGTGTGCCAAATGCCATGCTTGTATCATCAACTTTAGGCACAATTCTCCCAAATATTTCCGCTGAATAATGCATTTCATAGACCATCCCAGCTCCCGTGGTATACATAGCCCAGCTGTTCTCATTTTGATGGAAACATCAGAACAATAAAATCTTGCCTCGTTTGGATACAGGTACGGCGATGGTCGAGATGGGCGAATCGCTGAGGCAACTGTCTGAAGTCAAGGACGCCTTTGATCTGAACGTCAGACAGAACTTCCTGGATCCCCTGGATCATCTCAAGAACAAAGATCTGAAGGAGATCAACGTGAGTTCCATCTTACAAAATCTAACATCATCCATTATGATAGAATCAGGACTGTGTTGCACAGCCACGTTCGGGGAAATTCAAGCACAAATTAGGGAAAATGGAAAAGCATAAAGCCACGTCAGAATGAAGTGGCTACGGCTAATACATTAGTTGCACCTATGGAAGCAGATGAAGCCACTTCCCATGTGGGCTAGTGTTAGTCGTAGCCATGTCATTCAGACATGGCTAATGCTCACTAACAGAAGGGTTAACCAGGGTTACTGGAAATTACATTCTCATATAGCGTAATCCGGCAAACAAAATTAGAAGCCATTTTTGAGGTCGCGCCACGACTACGGCACGCGTTCTTAAAGACGAGGCTCGCAAATGTTTTGGTCGAAGGAGTCCGGAGTGCGCGATTCACGTGAGCCTAGTGCCTCCGCATTTATCCTGAGTTATCCTGTTCACAGACAAACCAAGGCCGATGAAAACATATACCTCACCTCATGGTGGAGGGAAAAAAAGCAGACGGGAAACCATTTTTTGTTTTACTCTGTCTAATAATGCATTTCATAGACCATGCATTTCATAGACAATCTCAGCTCCCAGGGTATACTTAGCACAGCTGTTTAGTTTGGGTGGAAACAACAGAACAATAAAATGTTGTTTTTTATAGGTATCAAAAAAAAACTGTTTTGGTTATTTTTTGGATACAGCTACGGCGATGGTCGAGATGGGAGAATCACTGAAGCAACTTTCTGAAGTCAAGGGCGCCTTCGATTTGAACGTCGGACAGAACTTCCTGGATCCCTGGATCATCTCAAGAACAAAGATCTGAAGGAGATCAACGTGAGTCCCATCTTACAGAATCTGACAGAATTTGGTTGATTTTGATAGAAGCAGGACTGTGTTGCACAGCCACCTGCGGGGAAATTTAGGCACAAATTGTGGCCAATCTGGAAAAAAATTGATAGAAGACCAGTGATCGATTACTAGTTGATTTGGGTTATAACTTATGCCTGTGTACTTTGGGTCATTCGATAAATTTGGGGTCCACTTTTTTCCTGTCCCTGTTACATCTGACATCTGTGATTTTATAATTCTGATACACTCCTTAATGCAGTCATCCTCCAAGAGTGATTATGAATAGCAAACTACCTACACAACGAATACAAAATTGTTTAAAGTCATTTTTAACCCTAACTCCCTGGGCATTTTTGCGATGATGCTGCAAAATCCTCCAACTGCCTCCATGTCAAAATTGCATGCAGCCTCAATCCTGCAAAATCCTCCATTATTTCTTGAATGTGATCCGTGGAAGAATGATCACTGCCTCAATCCTACAAAATCCTCCAGCAATCACTGTCAATATGTTGAGGCAGAGCCAGTGACATCCTGGAGCAGTGCGGAGGACTTCAAGTATAATTTATGCACAGCTGAGCATAAACAAACACAAGGCCCGGCCCAAGACCTTGACACACTGCATCCTGCAAAATCAGCCACACATTTTTGCCAATTAAACAGCCTCAATCCTGCAAAATCCTCCATTTTGCAAAGAGGATTTGGGAGGATTAAGGAAGGTTAGGGTTAATGCAGTCGTCCACCAAGAGTGATTATGTGAAGCAGACAACCTACCCAACAAATTGTTGAAGTCATTCTTAATGATACTTGAACAGCAAATGACAATGCTCAGAGATAACAGGAACTCGAAAATTGTCACACTTTGACCCATAATTTATATAAGGTGCCTTACAGCAATGTGCAAATGTCTCTTGTTAAACAATAAGTTTATTTGTCTCCCCAATGTTTGTTTTTTCCAGCACCATCGGAAGAAGTTGCAGGGGCGACGTCTTGACTTTGACTACAAAAAGAAGAAGCAAGCAAAAGGTAGGCGACAGATTATCTCAACTCCATCATATCAAATCATCTTACATTACTAAAATATCATAATTAAAACAAAAATAAACCATCAGACTTCCTAAGTGTTATTGCTAAGGCGAGCCATCAGATAACAGACCGTTCGGGTACCGGGTCCGGTATGCTAATTTCTTTCACCCCAATCGGTACGAAGCCAGAAGCCACCCGGTCACTGAAGCGTGACGCCCCAATCGGTCCAAACTGGTGACTCAGGGTTTCACAATAGGCAACATAAATTGAAGTCTAGCCATTGTTGGAGGATTATTCGGCCCGCTGGGATTACCGGCGGCAACTTCTATGAAGCTCATCACAGTCATTGTTGCCTACTGGAGGATTAGCGCGTCGCAAATTGGTTCCTTTGTGATGAGCCAGAGCCATGGTGCAGAAGCCTGGTGGACTTAATCCAGGCCGATCGGTTCCATGCAAGGTCCCAATCCCTTCAACATACTGGGCGGGCTCAACCCCGAACGGTCCGGGGAGGGATTCTAATTTGAGGGCTCGCCTAACCTGACACTGAATTTATCATTATTAATTGTCATAGAGTATGTCCCAAAAAGTGTCTGTGGAAAAAAAGTCTGATGTGGTTTGGGATTGGAATCATTTGCCCTTGAGCATTAAACCGAGGTCTTGCCGTGATGACTGATAGCCAGGCAAATGATTCCAATCCCAATTGCAGCCCTTTTCACAACATGCAGGATTTTACACAGCTTACTTAACACAGCACTGAAATTGATTAAGGCAAGGAACTTGGTCACAGTGTCCCAAAATGTTGTTGTGATCAATTGACAAGTGTGCAGTGATGCGTGACTGAAATTAAATGAAACCCATCGGGGTTGAGGCCAAGATAGGGAGTATCTGCACAATCAAACTTTTTCAAATTGGACTTCATGGTTTTGTAGTTATTTCAAAAATAGTCAGACGGACATTTCCTTTGGACATACTGGTATAATGCGTATAATATTTGTTTGCATTAAAAGAAAAACACAAATTGCATTTAAAATATACGAACACTGTCGTTTTCTGCTATGCTTCCGAGGCTTAATTGGCTTTGTGTTTTCCTTTGTTCCCTGATCTAAACCTTTCCCATAGACTTAGTGCACAAACCGGCGTTGGAGGACAATAGGCACTGTTGTTCGAGTACCGTATTTTGTGTACCGAAATGTGTACTCACAGTTGAGTACTTGAAGAAGACTTTGCGGGATGAATTTTGATGAACAGTTTGAGTAAAATGCAAGCAGGTCTTTAAAATATTAAGTCAAAGTGGCAAAATGTATAACAAGATCATTAAACCAGATTTGTCCAGGTTTTTGGCTTTTTGCAGCGCTAACGTTGGTCTTTTCCAAGACCTGGTCACAATTTATTTAGAGCAAATGCATTCAAATTTTCTTTCCTGATTGGTTTTCGTCTAGATTGGTGGGTTGGGTAAGATCAAGACCAACACAATCATCAAGGAGCTCTCCAAAGCCTGGATGCTGGATGAGGAAGCAGCCTGGAGACCAAAAGTTTCCTTGGAAGATCAGCAAGGAAGAAGTCACCACGCTCAAAGAGAAGGTAGAATCAGGTAGTTGGTCAGTAGTGCAGAATGATTCACAATATGTTAACTAATGCATGCAAAATAGAGAAAAAAGTGAAAGTTTAACGACTATCATCCTACCCTATATTTTTAGGCTATAGAAATGTCAAACCCCCAAAACAGATTTTTACCTAACCTACCACACAGTTGTTTTTTTATATATAATAGAAAACACCACACTTTTTGTTCTTGGTTGGCCTTATTATTTTAATATACGTTTCAGTGTTCAATTCATTTCATTTAGTCTTTCAGATATCTCTCAGGTTATTCTGGATGGCTGCATGTCAAAGGAAACACATGCTTTATGTCAAAGGGAGATAATGCTCTGTATAATTTTTGTTTGTGAACCCCCCCCCCCCCCAACCTCCGCTCCCACCTCCCACCACCCCCAGGCTTGACCCTACTCATCCCTCACCTCATCTCCATGAAATCCAACTGGGAAAAATGCAAGCTGCGCGTCTTTGCCACCACGGGCAAGAAGAAGCAAATGGACAGGGAGAAGATGAACATGGCCAACATGCTCAGCAAGTTCCGCATCAACTGCTCGGACGTGGAGGTCATCCCGGACCTGAACAAGAAGCCCAAGGAGTAGAGCCTGAGACGGTTCAAGGAGCTGTCCAAACCCTGGATGCTGGATGAGGAAGCAGGCGAGACCACGGAGAAGTTTCCTTGGAAGATCAGCAAGAAAGTAGTCACTACGCTCAACGAGAAGGTAGAATCTCCTTCTTGCACTCAAGCAAACCCCCCCCCCCCCCCTCCACAGAAAAAAAACTATAAACGAGGGCCATTTGGGCGCCATCGTGGCTTATAAATGCTGGTACCGATATGAACGATATCCAGCATGAGTGAACCAGTGAAGTGTCCCTCATTCCGGCTTCTGCTTGTTTGACTATAAAGCGCCCTCTTTCGTCCATGCATGGAGACAATACACTTAGAGCTCTTCCCAGTACCCACCTTATACGGAAGATGGATAGTGCCACTCAATGAGTGTGAATATTTTTTCGTTGGTGCGTGTGAAAAATTATTTTTTTGTACAGCGGCCGCCACTTATTATATGGCGGCCGTCAGATAATAAGTGGCGGCCGCTGTACAAAAAAAATATTCCCACAAGCACCAAAAAAATATATTCACACTCATTGAGTGGCACTATCTGTCTTCCGTAACTTAACGCGTAGTACCTAGTTTTTGTGATTTCAACATACAGGGTGAGCAGAATATTTCGATGAGTATTTTGAGTACCGAAATGTGTACTCACAGACTTTGCGGAATGAATTTTGATGAACAGTTTGAGTAAAATGCAAGCAGGTCTTTAAAGAATTGAGTCAAAGTTGCAAAATGTATAACAAGATCATTAAACCAGATTTGTTGAGGTTTCTCGCTTTTTTTCAGCACTAACGTTGGTCTTTCCAAGACCTGAACACAATTTATTTAGAGCAAATGCATTCAAATTTTCCTTCCTGATTGGTTTCCGTCTAGATTGGTGGGTTGGGTAAGATCAAGACCAGCACAATCATCAAGGAGCTCTCCAAACCCTGGATGCTGGATGAGGAAGCAGCCTGGAGACCATGGAGAAGTTTCCTTGGAAGATCAGCAAGGAAGAAGTCACCATGCTCAAAGAGAAGGTAGAATCTCCTCGTTGCGCTCAAGCACCCCCCCCCTTCTATAGTGAAAACAAAAAACTTTATTTTTATTTTTGTGTAAGTTGGTCAGAAGTGCAGAATGATTCACATGTTAACTAATGCATGCAAAATAGAGGAAAAAAGTAAATTTTAATGACTATCATCCCACCTTATATTTTCAGGCTATTGAAATGTCAAACCCCCCCAAAACAGCTTTTTACCTACCCTACCACACAGTTGTTTCTTATATGTAGACCAAAAAAAATATTTGGTCTCTGGTCAGACCAAGGTTCCGGAATTGACGCGGGGACGTGGCTTTTTTTTTTTTTTGCTTTTTTTTTTTCAAGCTTGGATTGTACAGACAAGGCCAAGTTTGGGCAAGGACCATTAGTCGACTAGTGGTTGATTTGTGACGTACCTTACGCCTGCGCACTGATAGCAACGTGCGAACGTCTCTAGTCAAATGCTGGTCAAAATGTCATCGCAAAAACTTCCGGATCCTGGCTCTCTGCTAGCATTATGAATACGCACGGCTATTGGTTACCAGCGAAGCAACCAACCCCAGTAGGCTGGTTCCAAATAGTCGACTAGCGTAGTCAATCACCGTCGACTACACAGAGTTCGGGTAAACGTTAGTTAACCATTGGTCAACTATAGTCCTTGCGCGAACTTGGCCCAAGGTGGGGTACTATTTTGCTTTTTTGGTGTCCTCATGTACATTGGTGTCCTCCATAATTTGCCTTGGTGCTCTCAGTGGTGCTCTTTAGCTATTTCCCATTCCTTGGTGCTCTTTGTTAAAAAAAAATTAAGGAGATGCGGCAATAGAGAGCGCTGTCGGAGCTACTGCGAAACATTTTGGAAAAAAAAGATTGACGCTCATGATTAAAATCGACGCGCGCGCCGACCAGAGACCGACTTTTTTTTGGCCTAATAGAAAACACCACACTTTTTGTTCTTGGTTGGCTTTATTATTTTGTTTCAGTGTCCTATTCATTTCAGGGAGCCTTTCAGAGATCTCTCAGGTTATTCTGGATGGCTGCATGTCGAAGGAAACACATGCTTTATGTCAAAGGGAAATAATGCTCTGTATAATTTTTGTTTGTGAACCCCCCCCCCCTCAGCCCCCACCTCCCACCACCACCCCCCCCCCCAGGCTTGACCCTACTCATCCCAACCTCATCTCCTTGAAATCCAACTGGGAGAAATTCAAGCTGCGCGTCTTTGCCGCCATGGGCAAGAAGGAGCAAATGGACAGGGAGAAGATGAACATGGCCAACATGCTCAGCAAGTTCCGCATCAACTGCTCGGACGTGGAGGTCATCCCGGACCTGAACAAGAAGCCCAAGGAGTAGAGCCTGAGACGATTCAAGGAGCTGTCCAAACCCTGGATGCTGGATGAGGATGCAGGGGAGACCACGGAGAAATTTCCTTGGAAGATCAGCAAGGAAGAAGTCACTACGCTCAACGAGAAGTAGAATCTCCTTCTTGCACTCAAGCACACCCCCCCCCCCCCCCTCCACAGAGAAAACTATAAACGAGGGCCATTTGGGCGCCATCGTGGCTTATAAATGCTGGTACCAAATACACAATAACCAGCATGAGTGAACCAGTGAAGTGTCCCTCATTCCGACTTCTGCTTGTTTGACTATAAAGCGCCCTCTTTTGTCCATGCATGGAGACAATACACTTAAACCTTTCCCAGTGTCCACTTTACGCTAAGTCCCTGGTTTTTGTGATTTTAAGTCCAGTCTTGCAACATCTGTTAATTGGGTCCAACTTTTGACATTCTGGTGGCTGATTTTCAATAATGAGATTGATCACTTTCAATCCATTTTTCGTACAACTCTCAATTCATTTAATTTGCCAAGTGCATGGAACTCGACTTTATTAAACATCAATAAATCACGACATTTTTTCGCCTGAAATCTTTCTTTTTCTTTTAGACCAACAGACAGATGCGGATCCGTGAGTTGCTTCTCCAACATTCCCAGGAGGCTCAGCTCATTGTCATGTAAGTACACAAAGCCACTACTAACTCAATAGACTCAATTTCATGGTTTAAGCACACAATTCTGTGCTTTCCCTGTAAGCACAGAAGTAATCCCCGGTAACTGATTGTTTACACTTTTGCAAAAGCCGTAATTTCTAAGTGTCATGCAAAAATGTCTGCTGTAGTGTTGGCAATTCCCATGAAAATAATGAGTGGCTAATCTAATGGCACTTACTTCACAATTACGCAAACCTACTCACTATAGCAGAAACTAGCGTGAAATCCTAAACAGGGGTGGATCTAGCTTTGGCTGGGGGGGGGGGGGGTGCGATGTCAAGTTTTTTTGGGGGGGGGGATCTGGAAAATGTTTCGATTAACCTCCACATTTTTAAAATCCTTTTTTCTCATTAACAAAGTAAGCCCCCTAGCCTGCATTATAACTAATTCGTCCTTGGTCACGATATTTAATACTTCGTGATGAAATATTCTTCTATAAAACAATTTCACAAAAATGGGAAAAAAAAACAATATATCCTCCTAGCCAAGATGGTTAATATCCTCATTAATTCCTTTAAAAACATATTCCCCTAGCCAAGATGGTTGTAGCTTTCTCCATAATTTCCTTCTAAAAATATCCTCCTAGCCATTAATCCTTTCTAAAACAAATATCTTCCTAACCATGATGGTTCGTCTCCTCCATAATTCCCTTCTTAAAAAAATGTCCTTCTAGCCTAGATTGTTAGCCTCTTCCATAAATTCCTTCTAAAAATGTCCTTTAGCCGGGATGGTTAGTCATCTCAATAAATCCCTTCTAAAACAAATATCTTCCTAACCATGATGCTTCGTCTCCTCTATAATTCCCTTCTTAAAAAAATATTCTCCTAGCCAAGATGGTTAATCTCCTCCATGATTCCCTTCTAAAAATATCCTCCTAGCCACGATGGTTAAGTCTTCTCCAGAATTCCTTTTTTTTTTAAACCTCCGAGCCAAGATGGTTAGTCTCCTCCATAGTGCCCTTCTTAAACATATCCTCAGCCAAGATGATCAATTTCCTCCATGATTCCCTTCTAAAAATATCCTCTGAGCCAAGATGGTTAGTCTCCTCCATAATTCCCTTCTAAAAAAATATCCTCCTCACCAAGATGGTTAATCTACTCCATAATAAAAGTATCCTCATTACCAATAATTATGGTCGTCTTCTCAGTAATTCGCTTAAAACAAGTCTGAGTCTTGCGCGTAACTTTGTACACACCTGTCCCAAGTTCTTTCCACTGACTATCCCTATTGCCGAGTATGATATATGTCTATATCTTTTATAAATAGTCGTCATGCTCATTCAAAGGCATATTCATAGAAAGGTGGAAATGTCCTTGATGCCACGGTGTCAGATTTAAAGTTTGGTATACCGTGAGATATATCTAGGTTGTGTTAACTTCAGGTTTACTCCGATCTTAACGATAACCAAGTTAACGATCATTAAATAACAATTGACTGTTTTTTTCTTTTTCTGCAGGCTGGTACAAGGACAAGATTGTGCCCAAGATGGAGTTCTGTGCTGTTGGTTCTAGGCCGGGGATGAGCCACGTAGAGCCCACATCCTGGCGTTCTTTATCACAGCTGCCGGCATAGCCATTGGTCAGTCAACTCAATCTTCCTTAAGTTGTGATATTTGCAGAGTCGCATCATCTTCAATGTAGGATCAGCAGATAATCAATGATAAATGAACGTAGCTCGTCTATAGAAGCATGTTCACTTACCCATTATCCAAATGATTAAAAAAAACACTAAGCATAATCCAATGAAGACATTAGTCTCTGCCCCTCAAAGTGCCCTGCCTGTTACTCCTTATACCGCCCCAAACCGCCCCAGCACTCTATGGTTGTATGGATTCATCCAGGAATAAATACAGTGTTGTACAATGGAATACAGAATTCTACCAAATATGACACTCATTCTTTAGAAACTGAACCGCACAAGCTCGCACATGAGCTGTTGCTGATCGCTGACACCATCAAAACCAAACTGCATTATACACATATTTCTGAATTTTTAAAAGTGGGCAAGTATCTATTTGATTTTTAAAAGGAGGGTATACATTTAGACGGCATTGGAATCATATAGCTTAATAAGAAATTGCTCAAAGCCAATGATGAAACCACGGATTGGAAAATGCGTTTAAAGTCCGGTTCCGGAATGTTATTTTGTGCGTTCCAGAACCACAAGGCGGGAGTCTGTGACACGTTGTATGTTTGTACACTACAAGCGGCAGCTGTACTGCACTGTATTCGCAAAGTAACGTGAACATAAATTTTGCATAAAATTGTGACTCGAGTCGACTCGAGTCATTACAACTCTGACCAATCCCTATTCTTAACATAGACATTGACAAAGTAGGAGACTAAACACGATGGAGCTTGGTAGCTCAGTTGATAGAGCACTGGAACGGCAATCTGGAGGTCCCAGGTTCTATTCCCTCTTCCTTTCAATTTGTGGATTGTTGTATTTCCCTGTACAGGCCACAGATTATTGCCTTGACTGGTTGCCCTGGATACAGGCCTGCCCTGGTTCACTTCGTCCCATATCACCAAAAGAGCACAAGCCTTCTCATATGCTGAGCAGTGCTGATCGTAAGTAATCTGCTTGAGTCGCAAGTTGTCTGTGATTTGACAAAAGTTTGTCCTTGTGAAGCATTTGGTCAGAACCTAGCGGTGCAGATCATAAGTAACCTGCTACAGTTGCAAGTTGTCTGTGATTCGCCACGAGCTTGTCCTTCAGGGGCATTACGATCAGAATTTAGCGGTGCTGATCCTAAGTTATCTGCTACAATTGCAAGTTGTCTGTGATTTGACATAAATGCCATAAAAGTGGGTGATTTGTTGTCGAGAATGTAGAGACCGTACTTTCTTATCTTTACACAATTCTCACTTGTTCTATTATTAATAAACGTTTGTCATTTTCCTTATCTTCCACGCATAAACGTAAAACCCTTCCTTCCATTTATCCTTCAACTAAATCCTTTTCCTTATTAACAAAGTAAGCCCCCTAGCCTGCATTATAACTAATTTGCTTTTGTCACGATATTTAATACTTGATGAAATATCCTTCTATACAAAAATAAAACAATTTAAAAAAAAATGAAAACAAACAAACAATATATCCTCCTAGCCAAGATGGTTAATATAATCCTTACTAATTCCTTTCAAAAATATCCCCTAGCAAAGATGGGTAGTCTTCTCCATAAATCCCTTCTAAAACAAATATCTTCCCACCATGATGGTTCGTCTCCTCCTTGATTCCCTTCTATAAAAAATTCTCCAAGGCAGGATGGTTGGTCTTCTCCATAATTCCCTTTGAAAAAATCCTCCTAGCCAAGATAGCAAGTCTCCTCCATAATTCCCTTCTAAAGTATTCTCCTAGCCAAGATGGTTAGTCTCCTCTGTAATTCCCTTCTAAAAAAATATCCTCCTAGCCACAATGGTTAGTCTTCTCCATAATTCCCTTCATAAAAAAAAACCTCAGAGCCAAGCTGGTTAGTCTCCTCTATAGTTCCTTCGAAAAAAAAATATATCCTACTAGCCAAGATAGCTAGTCTCCTCCATAGTGCCCTTCTAAACATATCCTCTTAGCCAAGATGGTCAATCTCCTCCCGGTTCCCTTCTAAAAAATATCCTCCTAGCCACGATGGTTTTGTTAACCAAGTTAACGATCATTAAATAACATTTGACTGTTCTTTTCTTTTTCTGCAGGCTGGTACAAGGACAAGATTGTGCCCAAGATGGAGTTCTGTGCTGTTGGTTCTAGGCCGGGGGATGAGCCACGTAGAGCCCACATCCTGGCGTTCTTTATCACAGCTGCCTGCATAGCCATTGGTAAGTCAACACAATCTTCCTTCTTGTGATATTTGCAGAGTCGCATAACCTTCAATTTAGGATCACCAGATAATCAATGATAAATGAACGTAGCTCGTCTATAGAAGCATGTTCACTTAGCCATTATCCAAATGATTAAAAAAAGCACTAAGCATAATCCAATGAAGCCATTAGTCCCTGCCCCTCAAAGTACCCTGCCTGGTACTCCTTATACCGCCCCAAACCGCCCCAGCACTCTATGGTTGTATGGATTCATCCAGGAATAAATACAGTGTTGTACAATGGAATACAGAATTCTACCAAATATGACACTCATTCTTTAGAAACTGAACCGCACAAGCTCGCACATGAGGTGTTGCTGATCGCTGACAACATCAAACCCACATTGCATTATACAGAACTGTTTCTGAATTTTTGAAAGTGGGCAAGTATCTGTTTAATTTTTAAAAGAAGGTATACATTTAGACGGCGTTCGAATCCTAGAGCTTAATAAGAAATTGCCCAAAGCCAATGATAAAACCACGGATTGGAAAATGCGTTTAAAGTCCGGTTCCGGAATATCATTTTGTGCGTTCCAGAACCACAAGGCGGGAGTCTGTGACACGTTGTATGTTTGTACACTACAAGCGGTGGCTGTACCGAAATGTATTCGCAAATAAGTAACATGAACATAAATTCTGCATAAAATTGTGACTCGAGTCGACTTGAGTCATTACAACTCTGACCAATGCCTATTCTTAACATAGACATTGACAAAGTGGGAGACTAAACACGATGGAGCTGGGTAGCTCAATTGGTAGAGCACTGGAACGGCAATCCGGAGGTCCCATGTTCTATTCCCTCTTCCTTTCAATTGGTGGATGGTTGTATTTCCCTGTACAGGTCACAGATTATTGCATTGACTGGTCGCCCTGGATGCAGGCCTGCCCTGGTTCACTTCACCTCCCGTATCACCAAGAGCACAAGCCTTCTCATATGCGGAGCAGTGCTGATCGTAAGTTATTGCTACAGTCGCAGGTTTTGTGTGATTTGATGAAAGCTTATCCTTATGAAACATTATGATCATCAAACAAGATTTGTCCAGGTTTTTGGCTTTTTGCAGCGCTAACGTTGGTCTTTTTCAAGACCTGGACACAATTTATTGAGAGCAAATGCATTCACATTTTCCTTCCTGATTGGTTTCCGTCTAGATTGGTGGTTGGGTAAGATCAAGACCAACACAATCATCAAGGAGCTCTCCAAACCCTGGATGCTGGATGCGGAAGCAGCCTGGAGACCACAAAGAATTTCCTTGGAGGATCAGCAAGGAAGAAGTCACCACGCTCAAAGAGAAGGTAGAATCTCCTCCTTGCGCTCAAGCAC